>NC_052316.1:6310000-6620000 GCF_016432855.1 Salvelinus namaycush
AAATCAGTGTTGGGATGCCCACTTTGTTGTTTGAACTGCAGATTGACCCTTTAATCAGTACAGAACCCAACCATTGTTGTGCATGCACACAAGCAAGTGATTATTCAAGGATACAGACGATAGTGGAAGTTTGAAGGCTCAATTCATATCTGAAACCAGGAAGTGATAAGAGCTTGTTTGTTTCAGATATAGAGAGACCACCACGGTTGTCATTAATTTGATCCAAAGGGAAGAGTGCCTTCTACAGACCCACCCACAATATCTCTCCAGCAACAGGTGAAATGAAAGTAAATATATTGATCTTCTTGTCATCTGAGAAAGAGTATAGGTCAAGTGTATGAAAAGATCTCTAAATCGGATGTTGGTATGCTAGAATTCTGTAAAGTCATGTTGTTTGGCCATACCAAGCATTCCAACGTCTCCATAAATCCCTATAATTGTCAAACAGTCATTTTCCCAGTGAAGGAATTTGACTCAAAATAATAGGGAATACACAGGCTACTCACAACCTAGGAAATTCATATTCATCTTCATATTCTTTGTACGGTATCTTTTGTTATAGGCTTTTGATTTCATTTCAAATATTCATTTTCTTCTGTCTATGAATTTGAGAGAGGTTACATTTCTCCAGCTCCATCCTCAGCTGTTGACCAAATCAGTGGTGGGGTGCCCACTTTGTTGTTTGAACTGCAGATTGACCCTTTAATCAGTACATACATTGGCAAGACAAAGCATGTGAACCCTTTGGAAATACCTGGATTTCTGCATAAATTTGTCATAATATTTGATCTGATCTGCATCTAGGTCACAACAATAGACAAACACAGTCTGCTTAAACGAATAACACAAACAATGAATACGTTTTCATGTCTTTATTGAACACACCGTGTAAACATTCACAGTGCAGGGTGGGAAAAGTATGTGAACCCTTGGATTTAATAACTGGTTGACCCTCCTTTGGCAGCAATAACCTCAACCAAATATTTTCTGTAGTTGTGGATCAGACCTGCACAACGGTCAATGATGGCAAGCTGTCCAGGCCCTGAGGCAGCAAAGCAGCCCCAAACCATGATGCTCCCTCCACCATACTTTACAGTTGGGATGAGGTTTTGATGTTGGTGTGCTGTGCCTTTTTTTTCTCCACACGGTGTTGTGTGTTCCTTCCAAACAACTAAACTGCAGTTTCATCTGTCCATAGAATATGTTGCCAGTAGCGCTGTGGAACATCCAGGTGCACTTTTGTAAACTTCGTGCAGCAATGTTTTTTTTGGACAGCAGTGGCATCTTCCGTGGTGTTTTCCCATGAACACCATTCTTGTTTAGTGTTTTACGTATCGTAGACTCGTCAACAGAGATTTTAGCATGTTCCAGAGATTTCCGTAAGTCTTTAGCTGACACTCTAGGATTCTTCTTAACCTCATTGAGCATTCTGAGCTGTGCTCTTGCAGTCATCTTTGCAGGACGGCCACTCCTAGGGAGAGTAGCAACAGTGCTGAACTTTCTCCATTTATGGACAATTTGTCTTACCGTGGACTGATGGACATCAAGGCTTTTAGAGATACTTTTGTAACCCTTTCCAGCTTTATGCAAGTCAAGGTCTTCTGAGATCTCTTTTGTTCGAGGCATGGTTCAAATCAGGCAATGCTTCTTGTGAATAGCAAACTCACCTTTTTTGTGTGTTTTTTATAGGGAAAGGCAGCTCTAACCAACATCTCCAATCTTGTCTCATTGATTGGACTCCAGGTCAGCTGACTCTTGACTCCAATGAGCTTTTGGAGAAGTCATTAGCCTAGGGGTTCACATACTTTTCCCAACCTACACTGTGAATGTTTAAATGATGTATTCAATATAGACAAGAAAAATACAATTTGTGTGTTGTTAGTTTAAGCGCACTGTTTGTCTATTGTTGTGACTTAGATGAAGATCAGATCAAATTTGATGACCAATGTATGCAGAAATGCACTGTAACCCAACCACTGTTGTGCATGCGTACAAGCAAGTGATTATTCAAGGATACAGACAATAGTGGAAGTTTGAGGGTTCAATCCATATCTGAAACCAGGAAGTGATAAGAGCTTGTTTGTTTCAGATACAGAGGGACCGCCACAGTTGTGATTCATTTCAGATAGAGAGAGACCACCACAGTTGTCATTAATTTGATCCAAAGGGAAGAGTGCCTTCTACAGACCCACCCACAATATCTCTCCAGCAACAGGTGAAATGAAAGTAAATAGATGTATCTTCTTGTCATCTGAGAAAGAGTATAGGTCAAGTGTATGAAAATGCCTTTAAATCGGATGTTGGTATGCTAGAATTCTGTAAAGTCATGTTTTTGCCATACCAAGAATTCCAATGTCTCCTATAATTGTTAGTCATTTTCCCAGTGAAGGAACTTGAGTCAAAATAATGGAACACACAGGCTACTCACAACCAGTAAATTCATTGTGTAAATGGAAAAACACATGATTTCAAGATGATTCATTGTAATTAAAGTAAATGAAAAACATCTTCGAAAGTCCCTCTTTCATTGCTTAGTATTTGTCCATTACTGTACCTTGTTTGCCTGAAAATTTAAGGTTGCCATATTTTTTGTACATTATCTTTTGCTGTCATAGGCTTTTGAATGAATTTCAAATATTAATTTCCTTCATCAAATAACACTTATTATAAATCAGTGTGGGTTGTTTTAGAAACAGAATGTAAATAAGTTACTTGAATTGTCAAATTTGTGTGGAAAGTTATACCTGTTTTGAATCATAAATGTATAAACTAGTTTGAGTGTGTATTTGTAAAAATGACATATAACCTTTACTTGACCAGAACACTAGTAAAGGTTTGTGTGATAGTTTTAGGCGTACAGTAATATTTAATGTCTGATGCCTATTGTTGTATCACTCTATGGAGATCTGAAAATATTAGGCATATTTCATGTGTTTTTACAATTGGTAAGTAATTCAAGTTCTTCCTAGAGTAACTACAGTATCGATAATAGTTGATACTATATTTCAAATGATTATTCTATGGAAGTTCCTTCGATTCACAGCATAAGTACACATGCTCTGTTACTTAGTGTATTTTAACACCAACTTCGGAAAAAAAAAAGTCTAGACACTTTAAAATATATTTATTTAAGTGTTTGGATGAGCGCACCAATCCCATTTTCAAAGGGTAATAAAAACAAAACAGACAAAGCAAACTTTTGGTATAACCTTTTATGTTTTATTTATGTCAACTTTAAACCACTGTATTAACTCTACATCTGCATTGCACATGCTGTGTCATGACACAACATACTTTTAAATATCTGAACCATATACACAGTCAGACACAACATAGTCCCAACTGTTTTCCTTCTAAAAATAAGACTTCCAAATGCAAAGATATGCACTGAGTGTACAAAACGTTAAGGACACTCTTTCCATGAGTTGCATCCCTGTGGAACGCTTTCGACACCTTGTAGAGTCCATGCCCCGACAAAACACATACACAGTGAACTAACATGCAGCATGACATGTATTGTTTCTTGTATCATTTCACGTAAATAATACTGTTTTCACACTTGACTTCATAGCTTAAGGTTGACCTCGCATTGAACTTTGTAGTTTATCCTTCAAAGGATTTGTAACACAATGAATGAGGAGTTTATTGGAGTAATGCTCATGATTAACAAATAATGATGCATTCACGTCCATATATTGGGAACATCTCTCCTCATCTCTCGCTGGAAGTGAATCCATGACATTCCACAAAATAACACCTCTTTAGCCCATCCCTGCATGAAAGTCAGCCAGAGTTCAACCTGAGGACAGAATAGGGGGTCAACTCTAAGAGTCATAAAGCAGATAAGGAGTGTTGAGTCAAAATAGGCCCAGATACTGTCTGAAGGGCAGTCAGCCAACCAACCTGCGGCACTGTTCCAGCAGATGCCTCCCCAGAGCCGATGGCAGTTGTCCTTTATGTTATCTTTGGTGATGAATACTGTGCTTGGTTGCTCTGTTAGATAGAGCAGCTGCATAGCATCAGGAGAAAGTTAGTGCACGCACACACACACACACTCTCACATGAATGCATAAATTCAAGCACATACTCACGTACATACACATATGCTACGGCCTTGTGGTCTTTGGCATGGAAGCTGACAGGGCTGTGTATTCTTCAGAAACATCCGTACTCTGCGTACATTTCCTTGTTCTCTACTAAACAATGCTTAATACCACCACACAAAATCACCCCACTGGCAACATATTTAAGTTTTTCTTTCTTTATCCTTTATTTAAAACTAGGCAAGTCAGTTAAGAACAAATTCTTATTTACAATGACGGTCTACACCGGCCAAACCCGGGCGACGCTGGGCTAATTAAGCGCCGCCCTGTGATACAGCCTGGATTCAAACCAGGGTGTCTGTAGTGACGCCTCTAGCACTGAGATGCAGTGCCTTAGACCGCTGCGACACTCGAAAGCCCCACTATGTGCTTAGGGCACAGGAATAACCAGCTCTGAGCTCCAATGCAATGCAACAGCCCTGCCCATGTTCAGCCTACTTTTAGAACTCTATAAACAGCACCTAAAAAAACAATATAAATCACAATCAACACTCTTTAGGAAACAGTAAAGCAGGAAGGCTGCCGGCCTGGACAAGGTCTCTCCAGCCACACTTAAGCACTGCGCTGACCAGCTCTCCCGTTTTCACGGACATATTCAACCAGTTACTAGAGCAATGCACTGTTCTTGCCCGTTTACATAATTGTTGCAGTTCTGAAAAAACGACATTTGTCCTGTCTGAATGATTACAGACCTGTAGCGTTCACCTCAGTCATAACGAAAACCTTAAAGCGCCTCGTACTGTCCCATCTCAAAACCATCACTGATAGCTCCCTCGAGCCACTGCAGTTTGCCTACAGAGCTAATAGGTCTGTGGACGAGGCGATCAACATGGGCCTCACTACATCCTCAAAACAACACGATAACCCCAAGACATATGCAAGGATTTTGTTTGTGGACCTTAGCTCTGCGTTCAATACATCATCCCAGAACTGCTACAAGACAAAACTCTCCCAGCTGAACATGTCCAGCTCCATCTGTCAGTTGATCACTGACTTCCTGACCTACAGGACGCAACATGTGAAGCTGGGAAAACTCGGACTCGGAGCACCACAAGCATGTGTGCTCTCACTTCGACTCTACACCAATACTGAACTTCCAACAACGCATCTGTCAAACTACTCAACTAAAATCTCCCAGTCAACCCTGATCTGGTTTTATGCATCAATCATTGAGTCGATCCCCATCTTATTGGGGTCTGCGTCTGCCCACTACAAGAGCAAACTGCAACTCATTGTCCGGTCTGCAGAAAGGGTCATTGGCTGCCACCTGCTCTCCATCGAGATCCAGCACGACTCCAGGGCAAGGAAGAGTGCAGGAAAGATAATCGCCGACCACTCCCACCTGGTCACCCCCTTCTCCAAAAATGCAACTCATGAACAAAATCTCCCGCTTCCTGAAAACTTTCTTCCCCTGTGCTGTGGCCCTCACCAACCGGCCATCTGGCCCATAGAGACTAAAGGACTATGCTGTGGCCCTCACCAACCGGCCATCTGGCCCATAAAGACTAAAGTACTATGTACTCTATGCTACACACCGCATCAAGCCATCCATGAACTGTACACAAAATAACTGCATTGCAATATCTCCATATCTCTGCATTTAATTATACAGTGCCATCAGAAAGCATTCAGACACTGACTTTTTCCACATTTTGTTACGTTACAGCCTTAATCTAAAATGGATTAAATTGCCCCCCCCCTCATCAATCTACACACAATACCCCATAATGACAAAGCAAAAACAGGTTTTTAGAAATGTTTGCTAATTTATATAATAAAAAATAAAAAAATATCACATTTACATAAGTATTCAGACCATTTACTCAGTACTTTGTTGAAGCACCTTTGGCAGCGATTACAGCATTTCGTCTTCTTGGGTATCACGCTACATGCTTGGCACACCTATATTTGGAGAGTTTCTCTCATTCTTCTCTGCAGATCCTCTCAAGCTCTGTCAGGTTGGATGGGGAGCGTTGCTGCACAGCTATTTTCAGGTGTCTCCAAAGATCGGGGTCAAGTCCAGGCTCTGTCTGGGCCACTCAAGGACATTCAGAGACTTGTCCCGAAGCCACTACTGTGTTGTCTTGGCTGTCCAGACGTGACGCTTGGCATTCAGGCCAAATAGTGCAATCTTGGTTTCATCAGACCAGAGAGTCTGAAGGTGCCTTTTGGCAAACTCCAAGCGGGCTGTCATGTGCCTTTTACTGAGGAGTGGCTTCCGTCTGGCCACTCTACCACAAAGGCCTGATTGGTGGAGTGCTGCAGAGATGGTTGTCCTTCTTGAAGGTTCTCTCATCTCCACAGAGGAACTCTAGAGCTCTGTCAGAGTGACCATCAGGTTCTTGGTCACCTCCCTGACTAAGGTCCTTCTCCCCCGATTGCTCAGTTTGGCCGGGCGGCCAGCTCCAGAAAGAGTCTTGGTGGTTCCAAACTTCTTCCATTTAAGAATGATGGAGGCCACAATGTTCTTGGGGACCTACAATGGTGCAGAAATGTTTTGTATCTTTCCCCAGATCTGTGCCTCGACACAATCCTGTCTCAGAGCTCTACGGACAATTCCTTCAACCTCATGGCTTGGTTTTTGCTTTGACATACACTGTCAACTGTGGGATCTTATATACACAGGTGTGTGCCTTTCCAAATCATGTCCAACCAATTGAATTTCACACAGGTTGACTCCAATCAAGTTTTAGATACATCAAGGGTAATCAATGGAAACAGGATGCACCTGAACTCAATTTCGAGTCTCATAGCAAAGGGTCTGAATACTTTTGTAAATAAGGTATTTCTATTTTTTATTTGTAATAAATTTACAATCATTTCTAAAAACCTGTTTTCGCTTTGTCATTATGGGGTATTATGTGAAGATTTCTGAGGAAAAAGTTTTATTTAAGCCATTTTAGAATAAGGCTGTAACGTAACAAAATGTGGAAAAAGTCAAGGGGCATAAATACTTTCCGAATGCACTGTAGCCATACTGATACTGTACATTTGTATATATGCTCATTCTCTTATCTCTATGCTCACTCTGCCTAGTTGTATATAATGTACACTACCGGCCCAAAGTTTTAGAACACCTACTCATTCAAGAGTTTTTCTTAATTTTTTACAATTTCCTACATCGTAGAATAATAGTGAAGATATTAAAACAATGAAATAACACATTTGGAATCATGTAGTAACCAAAAAAAAGTGTTAAACAAAGATTCTTCAAATGCCACCCTTTGCCTTGACGACAGCTTTGCACATTCTTGGCATTCACTCAACCAGCTTCATGAGGCCGTCACCTGGAATGCATTTCAATTATAGGTGTGCCATGTTAAAAGTTAATTTGTGGAATTTCTTTCATTCTTAATGCGTTTGAGCCAATAAGTTGTGTGGTCACAAGGTAGGGAGGGGTATATAGAATATAGCCCTATTTGGTAAAAGAATGGAAAAAACAGCTCAAATAAGCACAAATAATTTTTTTTTTTTTTTTTTTTTTTTGGGGGGTGGATCAGCTTAATATTGCGGAAAGAATGTTGCTTCCAATGTAATTGTCTGCATCATTTCCAATCCCCCATATTTTTTTGGGTAAATATATATATCCATTCACGTATGCATACATATACACATATATACATACACATACCTACATAGACATACATACTTTTTTAAAGAGTATACCTTTATTATTATTCCCCGCAAACCCTACCACCGATCCCCCAATTGGAGTAAACTGATAAACATTTCTGTTTTTACCTTCAATTTATACATCTTATACACATTTTACAGACACAGTCTACTTTATAATAGTTCTCTCTTGTTTGTTCTTAGTCCTTCCTCTATTTCTGTTGTCCATCCAGTTTGATTTCCACTTGTAACTGTGCTATTTCACAATAGCTCCGCACCTATACACATTTCACAGATCCCGTATGCCCTACATTGTTTATCTTGTTATTAGTCCCACCCTTCAGCTCCACTCAACCTTTCCCATCTATCTTCCAACATCATCCATTTCGGATTTTTATTTGCCATATATTTTTCAACTGTGCTGTGATGCTTCACAAAAGATTTGAACCTTCCTATTCTCATAGCTTCTACAGATTGTAAATTAAAAATAAACATTTTTGCTAAAATAATTATTATATTATTGATTGATTGACTATGGCTTTTCAAATCCCCCAGTATTGCTATCTGTAGCTTTAGTTCTACGCAAATGTTGCAATTCTTCAACCATTCCTGGACCTGTGACCAAAAACGAGCTACATGCGGACAATACCAAAATAAATGGTCTAATGACTCTGCCTCCTCACAGCAGAATCTACAGAGCTGGGAAGATTGTATCCCCCATATATATAACATTCTATTAGTTGCAAGAATTTTGTACAATAATTTAAATTGAAAAATTCGAAGTTTTGAATCCGGCGTTGTTTTGCGTATCAATTCATACACCATGTGCCATGGAATGGGTACATCGAAAATCTCTTCCCAACTATTTTGCAATTTATATGGCACAGCTGTAAGTTTTTTGGTCCTTAAATGAAATTGGTATATGTTTTTATTTATCACACTTTTCTTTAACCATTTATGTTCTTTAATATAAGGCCGACATACAAGTTCCTTACTTTTATCCCCTTCCACCTGCCTCTTCCATTTTTGTGGTAATGCTGCAATTAATTGGTTGTAATTTTGGGTAGAGCAGACATTTCCATATGTCTGCGTTAGCTGCATGTGTGACATTACTCCACCAGTCCTATTTATGATATCATTCACAAAAATTATACCTTTTTTAAACATTTCTTCGATAAATACAGTTTTTTTATCAATTACTATATTTGAATTTAACCACAAGATTTGTTGTACTATTTGTTCCGTCCTTTCAGGTGGATTAAACTGAAATTGCAACCAACTTTCTAAGGCTTGCTTAAAAAATAAAGATATTTTGGAGATTATTTCCTTTTCAAGCAACCGAAAGTGAGCAGGTGTAATCTGAATAAAGGGAAAAAGGCCCTTCTTGAACATAGGATGAGACATTCGTACCAATCTACTAGAGAACCAGTTTGGATTTAAGTATAACTTTTGTATGACTGATGCCTTTAGTGAGAGGTCTAATGCTTTAATATTTAATAATTTCTGCCCTCCAAATTCATATTCGTTATATAAATAGGCCCTTTTAATTTTATCTGGCTTGCCGTTCCAAATAAAATTGAATATTTTTTGTTCATATAATTTAAAAAGCAGGTCACTAGGTGTAGGCAAAACCATAAGCAAATAGGTAAACTGTGATATGATTAAAGAGTTAATCAGGGTGATTTTCCCACAAATAGACAGGTATTTTCCTTTCCATGGTAGCAAGATCTTATCTATTTTTGCTAACTTTCTATAAAAATTTATTGGAGTGAGATCATTTCTTTCTTTTGGGATTTGTATACCGAGTATGTCCACATCACCGTCAGACCATTTAATTGGTAAACTACATGGCAATGTAAAATGTGTATTTTTTAGTGATCCAATACGTAATATGGTACATTTATCATAATTTGGTTTTAATCCAGAGAGGATAGCAAATATATCTAGATCCTCTAAGAGGCCGTGCACAAATAAATTACTTTAAGACATGAAGGTCAGTCAATTCGGAAAATGTCATGAACTTTTCAAGTTTCTTCAAGTGCAGTCAAAAAAACCATCAAGCGCTATGATGAAACTGGCTCTCACGAGGACCGCCACAGGAATGGAAGACCTAGAGTTACCTCTGCTACAGCGGACAAGTTCAAATAAATGCTTCACATAGTTCAAATTAAATTTTATTGGTCACATACACATGGTTAGCAGATGTTAATGCGAGTGTAGCGAAATGCTTGTGCTTCTAGTTCCGACAGTGCAGTAATATCTAACAATTCCACAACAACTACCTAATACACACAATCCAAAGGGATGGAATAAGAATATGCACATATAAATATATGTCTTCTAGTAACAGACACATCTCAACATCAACTGTTCAGAGGAGACTGTGTGAATCAGTCCTTCATGGTCAAATTGTTGCAAAGAAACCACTACTAAAGGACACCAATAATAAGAGACTTGCTTGGGCCAAGAAACACAAGCAATGGACATTAGACCGGTGGACATTTGTCTTTTGGTCTGGAGTCCAAATTTGTGTCTTTGTGAGAAGCGATGTGGGTGAACAGATGATCTCCGCATGTGTATTTCCCAGCTTAAAGCATGGAGGAGGTGTTATGGTGTGGGGGTGCTTTGCTGGTGACACTGATTTATTTAGAATTCAAGGCACACTTAACCAGCATGGCTACCACAGCATTCTGCAGCGATATGCCATCCCATCTGGTTTGGGCTTAGTGGGACTATCATTTGTTTTTCAACAGAACACTGACCCAACACACCTCCAGGCTGTGTAAGGGCTATTTGACCAAGAAGGAGAGTGATAGAGTGCTGCATCAGATGACCTGGTCTCCACAATCCCCCAGAGGGTTTGAGGGTTTGGGATGAGTTGGACCGCAGAGTGAAGGAAAAGCAGCCAACAAGTGCTCAGCATATGAGGGAACTCCTTCAAGACTGTTGGAAAAGCATTCCAGTAGAAGCTGGTTGAGAGAATGCCAAGAGTGTGCAAAGCTGTCATCAAGGGCCTCTGTACGCCTATGTAGATATTACATTAAAAATCAGCCGTTGAAGAATCTCAAATATAAAATATATTTTGATTTGTTTAACACTGTTTTGGTTACTACATGATTCCATATGTGTTATTTCATAGTTTTGATGTCTTCACTATTATTCTACAATGTGGAAAATTGTACAAATAAAGAAAACCCCTTGAATGAGTAGGGGTTCAAAAACTTTTGACCGGTAGTGTATGTCAACTATTTTTAAACTCCGTTGTCTGTATTCTGTTTCTAAATGTTGTCTATCACTAACAGCACCATATCACCAAGTAAAATAAAGGTATTTTTGATTCTGAAATAACAACTTCACCGACGAGGATGAACACCAATGCACCAGTCAAGGCGGTGAAGGTGGAGCCTTCATGTTAAATGACTGGGGTTTGCCTTCCTCTTTGACCGACACGCCCCCTAGCGGGTCGCTGCCCACGGAGGCACGGGTGAGCCGGCAGACGGTACCAACGAAGGAGGGGTACAGGGTCCTTATGGAGCCCCGGGACCAGTCCCAGCGGGGGTAGAGGCGCTTGAGGACAGCGCGGCGAAACAGGATGTACACCCAAGGGTCCAGGATTTGGTTCCAGGTGGCGAAGCGAATGAAGAGCAGCAGGTAGTGGATCCGGAGTGGGCTCCCCGAAAACACAGTCTTTGTAATAAACACCTGTGGAGTGTAAGGGGAAGGAGGGAGGAGAGGAGAGATGGGTGGAGGAGAGAGAGGTAGAGAGACAAAGAAAAATAAAGTAATAAGACATAGAAGGACAGAGAGAAAGATGGAAAAGGATGAGAGATGGATATGGAGATACATAGAGAGAAAAGGACAGAATAAGGAGAGAGAAGGAAAGACAAACCATTTACAGACAGACAATGAGAAAGGGGGGAAAATAAAAAACAACAGATAGAGGGACAGAGGAAGTGAGAGGAAGAGCGAGAGTTGTCATCAGTAGTTTGAACACACAAGTGCAGCAGCTTGGGCCTTCACACAAACACACATACATTCACAAACAGATGTCTGAGACCAGGACTCTGTCCACCCAGGGAGTACATTGCTGGGCTAATTTGGGCCGGGCCTCTGAGGTACTGGCCCAAGCATCCACAGAGCAATCATTCTCCCATATAGGCATGCCTCTAGCCTTATTGCTAGTCCCATTAGCACCAGGGCAACAACACTCTTTTGGGAGCAGCTAGATATGCTAACAAGCTCTACTCCCCAGGCATGTGTTCAGCAAATAATTTGCATTTTCCAGATGCATCTAACACAGATGTAGGATCTTAATTTGAGCCAGTTTGCTACAGCAGGAAAATAATCCTGCAGCAACAGAAAATGGGAATTATGTGTATTACAAATAATGGATATTGTTTTGTATGGGTTGATACATTTTTCGCAAATCAAGTCTGTCATTTTAAAATGGAAATCAAACTTTAGAAGCCTTTTTAAACCTTGAATACACTACAAGTTTGCATTTTTTTTAGCAACAAAAGAGTGATACAATTAAAAATCCTACATCTGTATGTCAAAAATACTAACAGACCCACAGTGATTTAGTGTCTCAGAACTGCAGCTAGCAGCCAGTGAGTCAATGGGGTCGGAGGAGTCATGCCCATAGGGGGCACAAGGGCACATCATTTTTAATAAAATATATACACTATGTTTCAAAAGTTTGGGGTCACTTAGAAATGTCCTTGTTTTTGAAAGAAAAGCACATTTTTTGTCCATTAAAATAACATCAAATTGATCAGAAATACAGTGTAGACATTGTTAATGTTGTAAATGACTATTATAGCTGATTTTTAAAGGAATATCTACATAGGAGGCCTATGGAGGCCACAGAGGCCCATTATCAGCAACCATCACTCCTGTGTTCCAATGGCATGTTGTGTTAGCTAATCCAAGTTTATCATTTTAAAAGGCTAATTGATCATTAGAAAACCCTTTTGCAATTATGTTAGCACAGCTGAAAACTGTTGTCCTGATTAAAGAAGCAATACAACTGGCCTTCTTTAAACTAGTTGAGTATCTGGAGCATCAGCATTTGTGGGTTCGATTACAGGCTCAAAATGGCCAGAAACAAAGACTTTCTTCTGAAACTCATCAGTCTTGTTCTGAGAAATGAAGGCTATTCCATGCGAGAAATTGCCAAGAAACTGAAGATCTGGTACAACGCTGTGTACTACTCCCTTCACAGAACGGCGCAAACTGGCTCTAACCAGAATAGAAAGGGAAGTGGGAGGCCCCGGTGCACAACTGAGCAAGAGGACAAGTACATTAGAGTGTCTAGTTTGAGAAACAGACGCCTCACAAGTCCTCAACTGGCAGCTTCATTAAATAGTACCCGCATAACACCAGTCTCAACAGCAACAGTGAAGAGGCGACTCCGGGATGCTGGCCTTCTAGGCAGAGTTCCTCTGTCCAGTGTCTGTGTTCTTTTGCCCACCTTAATCTTTAATTTTTATTGGCCAGTCTGAGATATGGCTTTTTCTTTGCAACTCAGCCTAGAAGTTGAATCTAGTAAAATAAAAGGGCCCACCTTGCTTAGCGTGTGTTCAGCCGTCTCGGAACACCAAGTTCCGATGGTCGGTGAGGATGAGAAACGGGTCTGTGGCGCTCTCCAGCCAGTGTCGCCACTCCTCTAATGCCAACTTCACCGCCAGGAGCTCCCGATCACCGACGCCATAGTTTTTCTCTGCAGGGGACAGTTTTTTAGAGTAGTATGCTTGTGGATCCAGTTTTTGTGGATTACCTTGATGTTGTGACAGGACGGCCCCCACGCCCACTTCTGAGGCGTTCACCTCCACAATGAAGGGCAGTGTAGGGTCTGGGTGTTTCAGCAATGGGGCGGAGGTGAAATGCCCCTTCGGCAGGCGGAAGGTCTCATCAGCTGCAGGATTCCACGCCAACTTTTGAGGACCACCTCTGAGGAGAGAGGTGAGAGGAGAAGCGATGGAGCTGAAGTTCCTGATGAAGCGGCGGTAAAAGTTGGCAAACCCCAAAAACCGTTGTAGTACCTTTATGGTGGTTGGGACTGGCCATGACCTGACCGCATCTACCTTCCTTTCCTCCATAACAACTCATTGCGGGCTGATCCGATATGCCAAGAAGGATATGGCGACCTGATGGAACTGGCACTTCTCCTCTTTCACATACAGATGGTTCTCCAGGAGGCATCCCAGGACTACCCGGATGTTGGCGATGTTCTACTCCAAGGTGGCCGAGTAGATCAGGATGTCATCGATATACACGACCACCTGGTGCCCAAGCATGTCCCAAAACACCTCGTTCACAAATGCCTGGAACACCGATGGAGCATTGGTTAAACCATAAGGCATCACCAAGTACTCGTAGTGCTCAGATACCGTGCTGGTCTCGCCTTGTGCCCTTATAGTACGAACTGGCCTTGACAGACCCAGCAGATTTGGACCAGCTCCACCACGCTGTCTCCATGCAGGGAGCCACCATTGGGAGGCATGAAGAGTTACTACAGGACCTTTTGGAAGGGCTTCGTTCCCTGACGGAACGCCACGACTAAGGGTTTAAGGCTATTATGGAGCAAATCAGGGAGTTAGTTCATAGGCAGCCTGCCACCTCTGAGAACCATCAACCACCCAGTAACTTTTTCCCTATTAGTGGTGAGTTTGTACAGCCTACCCCGGCTCCCCGAGAACCCCGCTTACCTCCTCCGGAGCGATATTCTGGGGATTATGGTACCTGCCGGAGTTTTCTTTCTCAGTGCTCTCTTATTTTTGAGTTAAAGTCATCTTCGTTTCCTTCGGAACGATAATGTCGGGAAGGGTGCTCTCCTCGGCTACGGCAGTTTGGGAGCAACAATCCGACATTTGTCGTCATCTGGAGGATTTCATGGCAGAGGTGAGGAAGGTGTTCGATTCTCCGATATCCGGGAGAGAGGTGGCCCCAAAACATATTGAATTACGTCAAGACTCCCGTAGTGTGGCAGACTACTCTGTTGAATTTCGCACGTTGGGCGCCGAGAGTGCCTGGAATCCAGAGTCTCTTTTCGATACCTTTCTTCACAGATTATCCTAGGTGGTAAAAGATGAGCTAGCTGCTCGGGAATTACCAGTGAACCTCAATTCCCTCATCGCCCTCACCATTAGAATTGATGGACGTCTAAGGGAACGCAGGAGCGAGAAGAGGTCTGGCCTAGGTCACACTCGTTCATCCACAGTAGCTCGCTCAATTGCGAAGGAATCCGCAAGTCCCCGAAGGCTGTTTTTTCGAGAGGATCCGAAGCCACCTGAGCTCCCTCGAGAATCATCGACGATGGGTGAGCCAGATACTCCCTTTCTGGGATATGTCATCGTTGAGGGAAATTTCCAAATGGATCCTGGAAAGGTGAAAGCAGTGGTGGATTGCCTTCAACCTACATCCAGGGTGCAGTTGCAACGTTTCCTGGATTTAGTTAACTTCTACCGCCGTTTCATTCGGGGTTACAGCAACCTGGCGGCCCCCCTCTCTGCACTCACCTCTCCCAAAGTACCGTTCACATGGTCTCCAGCTGTCGACAGAGCCTTTGTGGACCTGAAGCATTGGTTCACCATAGCACCCATCCTCATCCATCCCGGATCCGTTCCGTCAATTTGTGGTAGAGGTTGATGCTTCTGATATTGGAGTGGGGGCCATCCTGTCCTAGTGATCTGCCCAGGACGAAAAGCTTCATTGCCTGTCCACAACCACTCTCGCCTACCCCGTTTGGATTGTTGAATAAATATCAAGACTCAAACCATCTGCCTCCTGTGTCTGCATCTGGGTCTCGCCTTGTGCCCTTATACCTCTCAGATGCCGATCAAATTGTTAGCACTCCGCAGGTCCAGCTTGGTAAAAACAATTGGGCCCCATGCAGCTGTTTAATGGAGGCCGGAACCAATGGGAGGGGGAAGAGACTTCTGTAGTCAGTACACAGAAGAAGTCCCCCATCCTTGGCCACGAAGATGCAGTGGTGGAAAAAGTACCCAATTGTCATATGAGTAAAAGTAAAGATACCTTAATAGAAAATAACTCAAGTAAAAGTGAAGTTCACCCAGTAAAATACTATTTGAGTAAAAGTCTAAAACTATTTGGTTTTAAATATACTAGTAAAAGTACATGTAAAAAAGCTAAAATATACTTATGATAAAAAGTAAAAGTACAAGTATAAATCATTTCATATTCTTTATTTTAAGCAAAGCAGACAACCGCATTTTCTAGTTTTTTTATTTACAGATAAACACTCAGATATAATTTACAAACGAAGCATGTGTTTAGTGAGTCCGCCAGATCAGAGGCAGTAGGGATGACCAGGGATGTTCTCTTAATAAGTATGTGAATTAGACCACATTTTCCTAACCTGCTAAGCATTCAAAATGTAACGAGTACTTTTGGGTGTCAGGGAAATGTATGGAGTAAAAAGTAATTTATTTTTCTTTAGGAATGTAGTGATGTAAAAGTTGTCAAATACCCCAAAAAACTGATTTAAGTAGTACTTTAAAGTACTTTTACTTAAGGACTTTACACCACTGCGATAAAGAAGCCAGCCGATGCAGGGGAGGTGGATGTGCGGATGAAACCTTGTTGTAGAGCCTCCTGGATGTGCTCCTCCATAGGCTTGGTTTCAGCCACCGACAGGGGGTAGATGCGGCTGCGCGGAGGCGCAGAGTCTGTAAGCAGGTCGATGGCTCAGTCCCAGGGGCAAAGAGGAGGGAGACAGGTGGCGTGAGTCTTGGAGACAACCTCCCAGAGATCCTGGTAAACCTCTGGGATGTCGGCCTGGAGGGAAACCACGGGATTCTCAACCTACATGAACCACAAGGTAAGGAAAAGCAGGTCTTCCGGCATCTGGGTACCCAGGCCGTAATCTCCATCCTCGGCCAGGAGATGGTGGGATCGTGGCGTTAAGCCACGGGAGGCCGAGGACAATTTTGTGTACGGGTGCCTGGATAATGAGGAAGGTGATGCTTTCTTGGTGCTGGGCTCCCACGGTGATGGTGAGTAGTGCTGTGATGTGTGTGACTGTGCCAGATCCCGGTAGTTGGTTATCCAGTGCTTGAACTGGAAACGGAGAAGAGAGCAGGTATGATGTTCAGGGAGGAGGCAAGGGCCTGGTCAATAAAATTCCCTGTGGCTCCGGAGTCAAATAGAGCTGTGGAAACAACACGAGGGACAGACAGCTATTGAAATAGGTACTAAGAAAGGTTTGTTGGAGAGTGAAGATGAATACTCACACCCTGACCTACCCCATGAGACGGATGATCACTGGACCGTCGCTCTGCTTTAGTGACTCTCGGTTTAGAACTTAGCGGACACAGTTGAAGCTGTCCCTCTTGGTCACAATTGTCTCTGACAGCGTCGCTCAGCCGCGGAGATACGTGTAGCCCCTACCTCCATTGGTTCAGGCTCTGACTCAGATCAGTCAACGAAGGAGGGAGATAGGCGATGGGAGTGCTGACGCTCCCGAAGGAGGTTATCCAGACGGATGGCCATCGCGATGAGTGCGTCCAATGAGAGAGTGTCATCTCGGCATGCCAGCTCTGTCTGGACCTCCTCACTCAATCCTCTGCTGAATAAGGTGCGGAGCACCAGCTCATTCCATCCGCTGGATGCTGCCACAGTATTAAAGGTGAGGGCGTACTCCGCAGCAGTCTGGTCCTCCTGCCGTGGTTGGAGTAGGCGCTCAGTGTTGGGGGCTCCCGTTTGATGAGCAAAATAGAGGGAGCACTGGAGGAGGAAGGCAAAGCATTTGGATGGAGCCCCGTCATATTTGTCTGGAAGGGACAAACGGGCATCGCTGACCTGGGCAGACTGCTGAATGGGCTGGGGTGCTGGCTCGCTGGGTCAACTCATGGTAGAGGATCCTCCGCTCGTTGGGGGTGACTCCCTTGGGGAAGATCTAGACGTTGAAGAACTCCATTCCCAGATGCGCCAGCTGATCGTGGTGTTGGTGAAGTAGGCATCCCTGTTCGCCGACCATCTGGGAGATGTCTCGGTTGGCTGCTGTTTCCATTCTGTGAGTCAATATTCTGTAACGTAGATGCAGATGAGTCAGGAAGCAAGTGCAGTTAATGAGTTTAATGATGAAGAACATTGAACAATACAAAAAAATAAAGAAAAGTCCATCTATGATTGTGGCATGAATGATTCAGGCATTTGGATGATCAGGTTCGAGATGAGGTCCGGACAGTCCCACCAGCCCAAACCAATGTGGGGTGAGTGAAGACAGGGATGCTATAAACATTCTTTTTTTTCTTTGCCTCAGTCTTGACTCCTGGCACAGGATGTAAACCCAGGGGTCACATATCTGATTGAAGGTGGTTGGAGTGGCGATTTCCTATGAAAAGCCACTTGCGCAGGAGAGAGCTGTCCAATACACAACAAAAATCTGATTTCCAAACGTTACTCTTTTTAGGTGAAGTTCCCATTTATTGCGCATATAAAATATAAATAGCTCTAAAACACATTCCTGTAGAAAAGGTGCAGAGAGATGCATTCTATAAGAATGCTAACCCTTCCTGGTCACCTGTGCTACGTATATACACACACGTGATTAGTGACCCATGACCAACATGAACAAAACAAGTTAAAATAACCCTTGACAGACAACATGTGACCCGTTTCAGGAAACTAGGCGTATGTTGCAGGTCACTACTTCACAGGAGAGCCGTTTGAACGTAAACTTTTTTTAAATCAAAATGTTTTTTGGGGGGCAGAAATGTCTTCTCGAACATGTGAACTTTCACGTGCCTTAATAACAAACTTGTATGGCATCTGTAAATACAAATAAAATTGTTAAATTACGAGCCTAGTTGGTTAAGCCACAGAAAAAGCCTGCAACCTTCCTGCTAGCCATGATTGGCTGATATAATGAGTGGGCTGGACATGCTGAGAGATGAGTTTGGATTGTCTGCCATATAGCACGCTTCTGTCTATTTGAGCTGGTAAGTATGTCTAGGTAATCCTGTCTAACGCAGCTTTAAAAAAAATAAGTATCCCGTAGTAAAGACTCCACAAGGTAACATCTTTGTTGTAGTAATATCGAAAACGGACGTGGCAGTTTCACAGCTAAGGATTCCAGCTTAGAAATTACAAACTTTCTCACGTATAAATACTGGAGTGATGATTAAAATGTGTCTGAGAGGATATCATGTTCTCCTGACCTACGTGTATAAATACTGTACAGTGCCTTCAGAATGTATTCACACGCCTTGACTTTTTCCACATTTTGTTGTGTTACAGCTTGAATTTAAAATTGATTAAATTGAGATGTATTGTCACTGGCCTACACACAATACTGCATAAAGTCAAAGTGGAATTATGATTTCAGAAATAATTACAAATAAAAAAGTGGAAATGTCTTGAGTCAATTAGTATTCAATGCCTTTGTTATGGCAAGCCTAAATAAGTTCAGGAGTACAAATTTGCTTAATTAACAAGTCACATAAGTTGCATGGACTCACTCTGTGTGCAATAATAGTGTTTAACATGGTTTTGAAATGACTACCACATCTCTCTACACATACAATTATCTGTAAGGTCCCTCAGTTGAGCAGTGAATGTCAAACACAGATTCAACCACAAAGACCAGGGAGGTTTTCCAATGCCTCACAAAGAAGGGCACATATTAGTAGATGGGTAAAAATCATAAAAGCAGACATTGAATATCCCTTTGAGCATGGTGAAGTTATTAATGACACTTTGGATGATGTATCAATACACCCAGTCACTACAAAGATACAGACGTCCTTCCTCACTATCACGTTTCAGGGAAGACCCAGATGTAGACAGTGTCAAAGTAATAAAAGTGTATTACTAGAACAGGGGGCAGGCAAAACGACAGGTCAAAGGCAGGCAGAGGTCAGTAATCCATATCAGAGTCCAAAAGGTACAGAACGGCAGGCAGTCTCGGGGTTAGGGCAGGCAGAGGTCAATAATCCAGTGTGGTGTGACAAGGTACAGAAATAGCAGGCAGGCTCAGGGCAGGCAGAATGGTGAAAACCGGGAAAACTAGAAAACTGGAACTAGAAACAGACAGGAGCAAGGGAAAACTGCTGGTAGGCTTGATAAATAAAAACAAACTGGCAACAGACAAACAGAGAACACAGGTATAAATACAACGGGGAAGATGGGCAACACCTGGAGGGGGGTGGAGACAAGCACAAAGACAGGTGAAACAGATCAGGATGTGACACTAACTCAGTTGCCAGAGAGGAAAGATTCCGCTCAGGGATATTACCATGAGCCAATGGTGACTTTAAAACAGTTACAGAGTTTAATGGCTGTGATATGAGAAAACTGAGGATGGATCAACAACATTGTAGTTACTCCACAATATTAACCTACATGACAGAGTGAAAGAAGGACACATGTACAGAATAAAAATATTTCGAAACATTCATCTGTTTGCAATAAGTCACTAAAGTAAAACTGCAAAAAACGTGGCAAAGAAATTAACTATGTCCTGAATACAAAGCATTATGTTTGGGGCAAATCCAACATGACACATCACTCTTCATATTTTCAAGCATGCTGGTGGCTGCATCATGTTATCGGTATGCTTGTAGGATAAAGGATAAGGACTAGGATAAAAAATAAATGAAATAATAGAGTTAAGTGGAGGCAAAATCAAAAAGGAAATCCTGATTCAGTCTGTTTTCCAACAGACACTGGGAGACAAATTCACCTTTCAGCAGGACAATAACCTAAAACACAAGGCCAAATATACACTGGAGTTGTTTACCAAGACAACATTGAATGTTCCTGAGTGGCGTAGTTACAGTTTTGACTTAAGTCGGCTTGAAAATCTATAACAAGACTTGAAAATGGCTGTCTAGCAATGATCAACAACCGACTTACAGAGCTTGAAGAATTTTTAAAAGAATAAACATTGAACAAGCCAGGTGTGCAACACTCTTAGAGACTTACCCAGAAGTACTCAAAGCAGTAATCGCTGCCAAAGGGGTGTGAATACTTATGTAAATGAGATATCTGTATTTCATTTTCAATACATTTTCAAACATTTCTAAAAACATGTTTTCACTTTGTCATTAAGGGGTATTGTGTGTAGATGGGTGAGAATAATTAACCATTTTATTCATTTTGAATTCAGGCTGTAACAAAACAAAATGTGGAATAAATCAAGATATATTAATACTTTCTGAAGGCACTGTATTTACTTTTTATTGTGTGTGCGCATGTGCATGTGTTGACAGAGTGCCATAGGCCGCCACTTACCAGCAGGGGGCACCAGCAGATGGAAGCGATCATCATGATCCAGATGAGCTGCACCATCATCTCCACCTCGTAGTCCCGGCGCCGCTGCCTAGCGTCCTGGCTGCAGCACACCTTGACCAGGGTCACCACGCTTATTGTATTGAGCAGGAAGGACACGGCGATGGACAGCAGCCCCACCAGCGAGAAAAGCAGGCAAAAGGCCATGTCGCTTGCCTCGGAGCTAATTTTAAAGAAGCACCAGGAGCCCGGTATCTGCATGTGGTAGCTCCCCACGCCAACCAGGGGCAGCAGTGAGATGCACCCCGCCCCTGCCCATACCATCAGCACTATGGACACTGCCCGCGACTTGGTCATCATGCTGGTCGAGCGGGCGAACGGCCGATTGATGCCCACGAAACGCTCCATGGCCATGGTGGCCCCCAGCAGCAGCGGGCACAGGCCGTAGAAGACCATAGACATGCCCATGAAGTTGCAGAAGTGGCAGTGCGGGTCCAGGCGGCGCCAGTTGAACTGGGTGAAGTGGAAGGAGACCACGATGGAGCCGGTGACCAGGAGGCCCATGAAGTCGGTAAACACCAGGCCGCAGAGGAAGATGAGGAAGGAGGAGCGCGACTGGCTTTGCGTGCGTGGGAAGGACTTCAGGAGGACCACAAAGGCGATGAGGTTGAAGGTGAGGCCCAGTGCACTAAACACTGATGAGAAGTAGGCGGAAGCAATGGTGTGGGTGTAGTTGAAGGGGGGACTGTTGATGGAAAAGCACAGTGGGGTCGACTCGTTAGAGTGGTTCATGGTGGCTGGAGGAGGTTTGGCTATCCCCAACGCACTTCAGAAGAGAAGGAGGAACTAGTCCACTTTGAAGATTTCCATTGTCTTTCTTCTTCACCCTGACAAATGAGAAGACAGAATTTTGGCTTAGTCAGAAATGTGTAGACAAAGTTTATGAAATTTCGGTTTACCTCAGAGGACAGAATCATAAACGGTGTACACTTCCATTCAGCAGAGACTATATAATATGTTGTTGCTGAACTGTTGTGGCTGAGTGTAATTATTCCAAAACTGGAATAATTACACTCGACTGACCTCAAACTACTTACTGCTTTCAAACATCTAGTTTCTGATGAAAAACATGGAAACTGTCTGGGAATTGCCAGGGACCTCACGATACGATATTATCATGATAGATACTTAGGTGCCGAGACGATATGTATTGTGATTCTTAAGATTCTACCTGTATTGTGATACGATACTGCAATTGTATTGCAAGTTGATGTTCCAAACTTATTGCTTACTATATGTCTAATGCAGAGAGACAAAAAGAGAGCATGAGAACATTTGTTTTGGCTTGGGGGGCAAGGGTGGGTAAGGATGGGAGGGTGGGACAAGCTTGGCTTGGGGGTGGGGCAAGGGGGAGTAAAGGTGCGAGGTGGGAATAAGCTTGGCTTGGGTGGGGTAAAGGGGGGAGAACAGGGAGGAGGTGGCGGAGAGGGATGGATTTGGTTCGTTCGGGAGAGAGAGAAGAAAGGACTTAAATGTATAATTATACATGTTTTATGTCATGTAAACTCATTGTAAAATGAATATGAGTTCTGGACAGATTAGGAAAGGATGTCGAATCATTAGTATTCCTTGTTTGTTATTAGAACTAAGATGTAACGATGGTTATTGGTGAGAGAGGGGCTTTGTCTGGGGGATTGGGAGGGCATCAAACACTTCTCTGAGGTGTGCGTGGGGCCTACACACATCCCATTTCAGTCTCTCAGAGGACCAACTCACCCCAAGTAGACCCCCACCATCCACTATACTTTACAAAACAACCACAGTACTTAAGTGGCAGTCCTTCAAACAGTACTGGTCAAAAGTTTGGACACACCTACTCATTCAAGGGTTTTTCTATATTTTTCTTATTTTCAACTTTGCAGAATAATAGTGAAAACATCAAAACTATGAAATAACATATGGAATCATGTAACCAATATATATTTTAGATTCTTCAAATTAGCCACCCTTTGCCTTAATGACAGCGTTGCACATTTTTGGCATTCTCTCAACCAGCTTCACCTGGAATGCTTTTCCAACCGTCTTGAAGGACTTCCCACATATGCTGAGCACTTGACGGCTGCTTTTACTTCACTCTGCGGTCCAACTCATCCCAAACCATCTCAATTGGGTTGAGGTCAGGTGATTGTGGAGACCTGGTCATCTGATGCAGCACTCCATCACTCGCCTTCTTGGTTAAATAACCCTTACACAGGCTGGAGGAGTGGTGGGTCATTGTCCTGTTGAAAAACAAATGATAATCCCACTAAGCGCAAACCAGATGGGACGGCGTGTCGCTGCAGAATGCTGTGGTAGCCATGCTGGTTATCACTGACAGTGTTACTAGCAAAGCACACCAACACCATCACACGTCCTCCTCCATGCTTCACGGTGGGAACCACACATGCGGAGATCATCCGTTCACCTACTCTGCGTCTCACAAAGACATGGTGGTTGGAACCAAAAATCTTACATTTTGACTCATCAGACCAAAAGGACAGATTTACACCGGTTTAATGTCCATTGCTCGTGTTTCTTGGCCCAAGCATGTTGCTGAAAATACATGCAGTTGACAGTGAGAGGACGTTTCTTTTTTTGCTGAGTTTATAAGTTTGTTTTTGGAATTATATATATTTTTTTATGACTTTTTATTATTTCACCTTTATTTAACCAGGTAGGCCAGTTGAGAACAAGTTCTCGTTTACAACTGCGACCTAGCCAAGATAAAGCAAAGCAGTGTGACACAAACAACAACACAGAGTTACACATAAACAAACGTACAGTCAATAACACAAAAGAAAATAAAGATTTTTCTATGTATGTACAGTGTGTGCAAATATAGAAGAGTAGGGAGGTAGGCAATAAATAGACCATAGAGGCAAAATAATACTAATTTAGCATTAATACTGGAGTGATAGATGTGCAGCTGATGCTTAAAGTTAGAGAGGGAGATATAAGACTCCAGCTTCCTTGAACTTTGCAATTTGTTCCAGTCATTGGCATATTTAAATATTATCATAAAGGGTAAAGAAAACTAAAGGCATAGAAACCGTAAATGACTTGGTAGCAGGAAATACATTTTAGTTCCATGACAGAATTCAAAAGTAATTTTGGACTGACCAATGTAGATAGTTTCAAATACATGCAACTTAAAAGTTACACGTCACAACATGTCGATTTCAATTCTTTTGGACATCAGAGCAACCTTGAGGGAATCTTATTTGAGTCAGAAAAGGACTCAAAGGAAGATATACAAAACCTTGTAGAGAGCATATCCAACTGACAATCTCTTAGAAAAAAATATAAACTATTGGAACCAAGATGGCGGGAAAGGTGGAGCATAACTAAAGAAATTACAGTTAACAAAAATGTAGGCTTAATCCAGTATAAGCTCATGTACATAATGTATTATACAAGAAACAAAACTAAGTAAATTAGTTTTGATCAGTCATGGAAATAAAAGTGCTGAAAACATGTCTCACTTTACTATTAAAAATAAGATGGAGAACAATCTATAGGATGAAAAATACAGGTAGGCTTATAGCTGACTACCGCTAGCTGATGTTACATATATATATTTTTTAATTGCAATATGTAACCTACTACTGAAAAAATGGTCTGTCATAGTCTTTCCATAGCCTGGTGGAACCAGTCTGATTGCTACATTTACACTTTTATTAAACAGAGCGATCAGGCTGTTGCCACCTGGCTTATCTTAACATGCTGACGCTGTTTAAACAGCAGACCCCTTACAAAAAAAGATTGCCGTTTTGAAACTGCAGTAAAAGAGCACTAACTGCAGTTGACTGTGATACTTTGGATGCTGTAATTGCAGAATAACTGGAGTGTACTGCAGTGGAACTTCAGTTATACTGCACTCTATCTGCAGTTACACAGCAAAATTACTGCAATAAAAAAAAACTGTTATTTTGGAGGCAGTATTTGCAGCATAATGCAGTTATACTGCACTTTAACTGTCATGGTTCCTCCTGGCACCAGGGGGCGGCAGAGACCGCCCTAGAGACTTTTATTGTACACAGGTGTGTCTTATTATTTCATGATTGTTTCCCTGTTTAAAGAGGTGCGTTTTCTGGTTTCCTATGTAGCAGAAGTTTGAATTGTTTACCATGTGCGGTCGTTTCCTGAGTGAATTTGAGACGTAGTGTTTGTTGTTTTGTTATTTCCCAAGTGTACTGCGATCCTGCGGCTACAGTTTCTCAGTAAAGTATTATGTTTATCTTTAACCACTGATTCCTCGTCTGGTCTCTTCTCTGCACCTTGGTCCAACCTTACCACGTCACACTAACTGCAGTTATATTGGATTCTAACTGCAATCTTTTTTCATATTGGTAAAATCTACCCCAAACCACGAATTCATATGATTAACAGTGTTACTAAATAACACTATGTAAAAACAATATTTTTCGTGAACAAATGTTTAATGTTGCAGTTATAACAAGGTTGGTAGCAACATGTAAAAATCGTTGTCATGATTTTGATTTTTAGGGGTGGATTATCCCTTTAATCAAGCCTTTCTAGAAAACTATAATGTATGGTTGATAGAGACTTTAACCCCATGGAGTCCATAGTGCGGGAGACAGTGAACATACAAACATACCTTGTCATAGCCTGTAGTATCTCTTGGCAGGAAATGCAGTTAACGCTACATCAAAATGTACTTAATGATGTCCTTCAGCAAAACTGACTTTTCAGAGGTCAGTTTACTAGTCATTCACGATTGCCATCAAACGAAATGGAAATTACAAAACCTACCGGTAAAATTAGAGACTATCATGGGGACATGATAAGGGAGGCGCTAATAGTGATTGCTAACAGAAATTTGAGGATGGTTGTTAAACAACCCCAGGAAAAACATATGCACCATCAAATTCTACCCTTTAAACATATTTTGGCTTGGACCTGAAATATCCCAAATGTACAAAACAGGAAACAGATTCTCCAAATGACATCCTAGAATGCTATCACTGAGGAACTTGTTCTAAATGCAATGAAGGTATGAACCCAAATCACTGCGGCCAGTAGATCATATCAATAAGAAAACGGATCAGAGACGTTCACCTATCAAATATTGAACACAGAGAGAGAGAAGGGTTCAGCTCAATATTAGTAGCTTAGTAGATAGTTGGGGTTGCTGAGATGTAGTTATTGATTTTGTTTACTATATGAGACCCTTCCAGCTATGGCTAGACCTCCAGTCTTTCTGGGACCAGGCTGCAAACCGGTATCAGGTCAAATTTCACCTGTATTCCTTGGAGAAATGGCATGCATTATGAGGGAGATGTTGCAACCAGGCTCCAGTCTTCCCTGTCTACCTCCGTGATTAGGCTACACAGTCACGAGAGTAATTACACTGAAGCACTCAGCCACTATCATAATCCTCATTTCTATACTCATTCAATTTTGTTTTCCAACTAATGAGAGTCGATTACCACTGGATAAGTGCACCAAAAAGAGAGAGGACGAGAAATTAAAGACGATAATTACTATTACAACAATTATTAATTACAACAGGAGTATGCCTTAGTTGCAGTCCACCGCTAAAAGGCCTAAATTACTATGTTATGTTTTTCCTTTTAAGATCATGAGGTCAGGAAAAACTTAATCATGGCGCTAATGTAGCCAGTCTTCAATGTCCTTGCGATTTCTAGTAGTTAGGAAAGCAGCATCTTTCCATAATAACAAGAATTGGGTTTGTTAATCACATTTTGAATATGAAATCTGATATTGTTGTCTGCCCAATGCCCTCTCATCTGTGTTTACAATCGGTCTCTACATCTACTAGACATTACCATACAATGCTCAACAGTTTTAGAGAATGGGCAGCAGGATAAGTAGACCATCTTTGTAAATAAGAATATGTTCTTAACTGACTTGCCTAGTTAAATAAAAAATAATTTTAAAGAAAACAAATAAATTGGCAACAGATGCGCTGTGTTCAGTCAACCGTTTTATGTAAGTGATTTAGAGCTTTCAAATTGTTTAAATGAGAACTGTTTACTGTAATGTATCGTTTTATAAATCTGGCTGTGGTCAATTTACAGTAGCCTAACCAGTTTAAAATAGCCTATAGGGCCTACTGCATCATTTTCACATGACCTGGGGGTCTGCCTTATATTCCCTCAGCCCTAAATTCCCTAAGCTCTATGTTCCCTCAGCTCCATTTTCCCCTCAGTACCCACTGAACCAATTTCAATCAAATTGGCACAAATGTTTATTGTTATAAGGTAGAAAAATCAGGATTATTTCAGCATCCATGAATATGTAAGGGTATGGGACCTACTGAATATGTTCAATCATTATGACCATGACCTTTTGTCAATATTACAGCAGAATTGCATTTTCTGAGATTACTTAAGTAAAAATGGTTTAAGCTTTCTCGGAGCAGTTTTATTCAAAGTACAAAAATGACGTGTTACAATAAACATACATCTGATCTGTTATTGATGGTCCTTATTTATTGATTCAAGCAACAGTGAATCAAGTTACCAAAAGATCTGTGTACTTCAAGGATGTGAAAAATATTTTTCTTCACATACCATCACGTTTCTGTCTATAATGTGCCTCTTTTCTGTTGCCCCCCCCCCCCCCCACCCCTTAAACAGGGTTACAATCTGTTTTTCCTCTCATTTGGCTTGCTAACACCTGGTTTAGAAGATAGAACAGAGGGAACATATGGCTGAGTAAACATGGGGCTGAGGGAATATAGCTCTGTTTCCTCAGTATTTCCCTCACGCTGAGGGAACATGGGGCTGAGGAAACATAGACATGCCAGCTAGCATAACGTTCTGAGAACCATATGTTTCTTAGAGCTTGGTGAGAGCGTGGTTGTCCTATGGTTATTTTGCATACTACCTTCCCACAATGTTCTGGGAATTGCTTGCCATGGAACATTCTCAACACATTTAAGGAACTTGACAAAATAATGTTATTTTCTTCATATTTCATTACTTTAACAGAACGTTTCCTAAAAGTATATATTTTTCTGTATTTTTCATCCTGTATCTTTCATCCAAATATACATAATAACAATCATATCAAAGTCAATTTGGAGTCATGCAAGGGTGTGTGTTACTCCCACTACGACTCGGGAAACCATGCAGTTTATTAGGCAACAGATGAAATAAATGATCAATTTCACAGGGTGGTGAAAGTGCAAGGTGATGAGCTTGATGCTGCTTTCCAATAAATATTGAGGTGACATGATGATTGTTGCTTGACTGCCGTTTGACAAATAAAAAATATTCTCACTCTTATCCATAATAATCTCATCATGTAGACTAGACAACCCGCACAGCCTACCCTCACTGTATCTGCGAGCTGTTGGCTAGAGCGCAGGTGCCAAGACCAGAGTAGGCACATTTGGTATTTAACGCAACAGTTTTTGTGACAAAACTATCGGTAGAGTTGAAAACATGCTGGAAACACATTGAACTTCAGTTTTTTATTCGGTACATGAAAATGTAGGTACATTTTGTGTGTACTATGTCATCACACACTGACTTTTATCCGCAACAAGTCCATTTGGTGGAAACATATCACCGGTGGGAAAATGTGCATATTTTAAAATCTGTCGCCAATTGGTTGGAAACCTAGCTTTAGGTTTGAATCTCAATGATGTCGTGCCACAATAAAAAAATGTATGTGTTTGCATGATTAATGCAAAAGCAAATTAATTTCATTGTGTCCTATCTGTGCTTGGACTTTAAAACAGTTAACCCAAACCAAGCTAGCAGTGTTCTAAAAAGTATTGTTGAAACATTCAGTGAAAGTGATTCAAAACCCTCCAAATAACCTATAATTTCCATTCTCAATTAATTAAACCTCCCAGGAAAACTTTCGGAGAACCCATAGTAAAACGTTATCAGGACCTCCCTGCAACCTAAAAATGTATGCTCCCAGAATAGGTCAATATTCACTTCCATTCTCAGAACGTTTAAAAAAAACGTTCAGTTTTACCGGTCAGGAAACTTATGGCTTAGTTCCCAGAACAAATGGGAAACCAAACACGTACATTCCCACAATTTACAAGGAACCAAATGTGGTAGCTGGGATGGTCCCATTGCCAGTTCTACCCTTATTGTTTTAGGCTAAGCTTGACAGCTTGACACAATTAATTTGAAAAACAATTCCATCACGAGGCTGTAAGAACAGCAATACGCAAACAAAACACATCTATAGTAGACTCAAATAAAAAAGACATGATCATTTATTAAGAAATAGTTTACAATACCATTTAATCTAGACTAGGCACAAGCAAAACACTTAAAGTATTGTCCACTGAAAGAAGACACACCCATAGGCTCCGTAAATATGTTAAAGAGGCATAACAACTTTGTAGAGTGAATATTCTAGAACTAGAATAGCCTACAATGACCTGTTTATTTCAGTTTCAAAAAACGTGACATGTAACCTACCTTTCTACAGCAGAGCGTCGCTGTCAAACACAAGTCATCAGGCGAAGTTGACTGCACCTCATCTAATTGTGGGGAGTCGACTCCAAAATAATCGATTCCTCGAGTCCCTGCCCGCTGACTCGCATTTCTGGGTGTCAAGCTTCGGGAATTGACTCATCGACTCTTAAGATTCAGTATTGTTTGCAACGCAGGAAACTATTTCCCTTGTATATTTCAAAAACACAAACTCTCGCATCTAGCACAGCTAAGAAAGAGCGAGCGAGCTAGCGAGGGAGAGATAGGGGGCCACAACCAGGCATAGGCAGAACCGTGCATCGGTAATCATACAATGTAGGCTATCGCAATTTCTTGTCTTGCAATGTAGGGACAATAAATGAGTGGCCTGAGCTATTCTACACACAACAGACTGAAGAGGAGCAGGCGAGGGAGAGAGAGGATCAGGGCAGGCAGATAGACAGTCAGTACCGTGCGCATAGGCTATATTTTGGTAATCTGTATCTGGCAATGCCTCGTAAATTCACCAAAAGTATATATTATGCTATCACTATGGAGTATGATTAAGGTATTATTCATTGTGCCAGTGAATTTAAATTGAACATCGCCAAATGCATCCGTTTAATTAGGCCTAAATGTGCAATAAAATGTTTTTCTATAGTTTAGGCTATTTAATTCAACCCTGGCTGGCTGTTGTTGTTTTGTTGTTGTATTGTTGTAGCATCATCTTTCACATGTACTAGAATAGCCAAACAGTCAGATAGGATGCTGGGGATAATTTAGATGGAGAACACAAGAGGGCAACTGTAGTTGTGCAAAGTTTCAGACTGATAACTTCAGGAATGGGTGAGCTACATGACATTTAGCATGTTTATGGCATAGGTGAGGGCTCTCCAACTCTGTTCCTGGAGAGCTACCTTCCTGTAGGCTTTCGCTCCAACCCCACTTCTAACTCACCTGATTCAGTTTATCAACCAGCTAATTAATTAATCAGATGCGCTAGATTAGGGTTGGAGTGAAAACCGAAAGAATGGTAGCTCTACCATGGATGGATCACTAAAATAATGATTATGATCACACTTCAATTTAAATGCACTGAACAAAAAGATAGTTTGGAAGAACGAACTAATCTTGTGTGAATCGTCCTCTGGAATAACGCATATCCTTGGATAATAATTACAAATCCAACGTCTCTAGTAATACCCATCCGAATAGGGCTATAACCAGTGGTGTAAAGTACTTAAGTAAAAAATACTTTCAAGCACTACGTAAGTCGTTTTTTGGGGTATCTGTACTTTACGTTACTATTTATATTTTTGACAACTTTTACTTTACAACATTCCGTAAGAAAAGTATGTACAGATACCCCCCAAAATGACTTAAATGGTAGTTTACACTGCTGCGCGTGCCTTAATCGTTAGGTAAAGGACCTCACGAGAGACACCGGTATATGAAAACATACATAATTGATAGAACCATGCAAAAAGCCTCTAAAATTCCCGGAAGAAAAGGGGATTGGCTCTGGCAAACATCCAAATATTCTCAGAGCAACGTTTTAAAGTAGGCAGCAGTGAGAGATGCAAAATCGATGATTGAATCATTGAAAGGTCTTGTAGATCGTGTGAATAGAAGTATGTGTTTACAGCTGTGAAATGTGACTCAGGAAAAAAGGGATTTTCAGAAAAAAGTCCTAAGTGCTTTTTGCTTTACACTCCATTACACCATAGCTCCATAGAGGCCCAAGTCAAAACAACTCTCCACACATTGGTCACTGATGACCATGAGTAAGTATCACAATAAGTGTGAAATATTTAGGTTATAAAACAGACACACACACACAGTTACAAAACAAATAACTAGACTACTGATTTTGAAGTGGTAGTGTGCTCTCTAAACTACATAACCTATTCCATAACACCTCCCCAACAAAAATAAGGAAAAAAAACTACTTCAGTCACCAATATCTAATTTCTGAATGTTCCTTTTCCCCCTCCATAAAACACTAGAGCTGTGAAACTATGAAACTAGCTACAAAAACATAAACTGAGATAAAGCCCTTCTAAAAACCAGAAACCAGTCAAAACCCCAACCATCAACTTCATTGCTCTGCACTCAGGTCATTTATTCCTGTGAAAATGACAACCTGGTTCTTAACCACTAGGCTAGTGTGAGATTCAGCTGATGTGTTTTTTTGGTCAACAGAAATGTTTGGTGTATCCACACCCACAAAGGTAGTCAATTGATTGCAGCTGGTAGTCATTAGATACTGCAGGACAATCACCTTAATTGGCAGCACCTGTCTCTTTATCAACCAGGCTCAGCACCTGGACAAGGTTGCTGCTGCCCCCTGGGAAAGTTGAGTATGGAATTGGTAGTGAGCTGAAGTGTGTTGTCTTAACTACCTAACCTATTCCACACACTCACTTTACTAAATATGCTAAACAACATGTATTCAATGTCTCGACAACATTTACATGAGAGAAATGTGAACACTATGGGGATGTTGACCGTAGGATGATAAAAGGGGCAACTACAGAATGAACATGAGCCATGTGATAATTGAGCAATAGCTTTCAACCAATGGAAGATTAAAACATTTTTTTTTTTAAACTAAATCAAACCCATTGTATAACTATTGCCTTTTTGAGTGGACTTTGGGAATGGTGCCCTGTGGAAGTCCTTTGTTCAAAGCTTGTTGAATGCATGCACTGAAACAATCAGAAAACACAAAAACAAAACAACATTACCATACTGAAAACAATCGCTGAAAACATTTTATATTTTGGTATCATCAAAGGTAGACTCAGCAGCTAATGGGCAGGTTTGGCTTTGGAAAAATGGGGTCAGCTGTTACAAAGTTGCCTCGATGTTGCTATGCTTCTCACTGAAGCTGGCATTCTACATTTTTCAGCTAGGAATTCATGTTTCTGCCTTGTATAAACAAACAATGTAGCTAGCAGAAACTGGGACTTAGGCCTAAATGTACCTTTAAATGTGTGGCCAACTGTTCCAAGAGAGCCATAGTATGCAATATTTTTCTCCAGCCAAGCCTTAACACAATTGATTCAAGCTAATCAACTAAATATGATATTCAATCTAGACTGGGGACTTCATTTAAGAGACAGTTGTCTGCTTCCTGACTCAGGTGTATACGGCTTGGGTGAAAGAAAAGCAACATAAAATTGGGTTATGCCTAATATGGCAATTCATATTATTTTTCCAAAATGAGTTATTGTTAACTTAAATCTCAAAGCTATGCATGCAAGAAGCCTTGACCTGGTGCACACATATGTCTCTGTCCTTAGTTTAATTGAAGGCCTCAATCTGTCTTTTTGCCTTGTAACTGATTTCTTCTGGAAAGAAAAAGAAACACATGATCAAGATGAGCAAGCTACTAGTTTAAAACAATGAAAGATCTAAGTGTTACAAATAATGAATGTATGGGCTACATTTATGAGAATAATACATGCATTTGCTGACCTTATCAAGCTTGAAGAGCTCATTTATCTCTCAAAAAAAGTGTTATGAGTGCACCACCAACATCTTGATGTTGATGCAGCCTCTTCCAACACCACGGGTAGGAGAAGGGTATCCGTCTGCAAAAGGGAAGTTTTGCTGTGATGTCAAGTCGGCTCATATTGCTGCGACCTTATTTGTTGTGCTAGCTAACATGCTACTGAACAGTGACACTAGCATATTGACATGTATATTGCTATTCAAAGGCAGCAATGTATTAAGCAAAAAAAAGAATCAAATCTAATCCCCCTGATTGGTCATCAATGGTTACTTTTCTTGGAAGTCATGTGTTCACCAGAAACGCCACCAGAAACCTTGTTGCCACAGGTTTGCCTCAGATTCAAATAGAATCATGAGAGAATTGGCAAACTGTTTGCCACTAGTGGCAATAAATACTATTGTTGTCAAAGGTTTGCTGCAGAGTCGCCACTAGTGGCAAACAATTTGCCACAAACTTGCGGGAAGTTTTGCTCAACAAATTCACTTTTGTAAGGGCAATGAGGGAGGCCCATTAATCTGCAGGAAATACACCAGACTACACAACAGAGAACCATATGGAAAAAGATAAGATATTTTAATGCTGGCAGTTACAGCAATGCTCAACTTCAGTAGCGTTCAGCTGCAACAGTGTTCAGCACTGCTGTTCCAGTCCGGGAGCAAGAGAATGTGCACAATTAATCTGAACACCATCCATTAGTAGTGACTGTCAGTGAATTAAAACACTCTCTCATGATAAGAGGATGGTGATGCCTTTGAACGAGACAGGGATGGCCTGAGGTACCAGACATTTCATGACAGAATCTTGATGATTAACAGGTCGGATTAACTTCTAGGTTGAAAATGAAAAAGTTACATCTGGAAGCTATTTCCAAGGCCATATGTATCTACTGTACTGTACTTCATAGGTCTTACTTTGAAGATCACATTGAACTGCCATTTTGTGAAGCCATCCTCCAGGGTCAAACATCATACCAATAGTCTAACATTGAGTAATGGATCGGGGCTGCAGGCAATTAGCAAATACACTTGAAACCGTCAAGCTCATTGACATCTTTATGTTGTTCGCACGACACACTAAAAAAGTCTGGCTTTACAACATTTTGTCCAGATATGTCCTCTTAAATGGGCATTACCCAAAGAGGCGTTACACCTCATATCTTCAAAGGGAGAGACTCACGCTATGATTTAAGGCTTTATCGTCTTATCCCGTAAAGAGGAACAGAAACCTTCATCATTGTGATCTGCCTGCCTGCTACTAATGGACCGTGACTACATGCAGTTGAATGTGGTCACATTGTATACATTTAAATGACCTGCTGCATACTTTGTAGTAGTAAACATTACGTCAAGAAAACTAGTACAGCCAAAAATGTCTGTTACAGCAGAAAGCTAAGATGTAAATGGAGTGTAAGATATTACTACTAAACCGTGGACACATATTGGTCAAACATGGGGGTCTCACCACTGTCAAATCTACCTGGTACAGAGCTGAGTGAGCACAGCACCCATCTTTTATCACTTAAAGGATTTTCTGTTCCCACAACATGAACGTGCATATAATGTACAGAAGGTTCTAGCGGCATACACTGCCATTTTGATTTTGATATGGAAATTATGATTTTGACACGTCACAGTAGATTACTCAAAGTGGTTCCAGTGGTTGTAGATTAATCTCCCTTTTAGTGGATGATGACAGGCACAAGATCTTGGTGGACCAATCCAAAAATGGTCAAATTGTCAGCCACCCAAGTCATAGACTGTTCTCTCTGCTACCGCACGGTAAGTGGTACTGGAGCGCCAAGTCTGGGACCAAAAGGCTCCTTAACTTCTTATGGCTGCATCCCTTCTTCTTAATTTCCGCCTGAAGACATACCCTAATCTAACTGCCTGTAGCTCAGGCCCAGAAGCAAGGATATGCATATTCTTGGTATCATTTGAATGGAAACATTCTGAAGTTTGAGGAAATGTTAATTGAATGTAGGAGAATATAACACAATAGATCTGGTAGAAGAAAATACAAGGAAATAAACATACGTTTTTTATTGTTGTAGCATCATCTTTCACATGTACTAGAATAGCCAAACAGTCAGATAGGATGCTGGGGATAATTTAGATGGAGAACACAAGAGGGCAACTGTAGTTGTGCAAAGTTTCAGACTGATAACTTCAGGAATGGGTGAGCTACATGACATTTAGCATGAAGTCACCCAGGTGTCCCACACAAGTTGCCCAAATGTACCCAAGTGGCCGAATTGGTGAAATGATATACAACAGTGCAAATAACTATATACAACATATCAAAAAGCAATTCTAACACACAAACATTTTTATAAAAATGTTGCATTTTTTTGGAAAAATATATATACAAAAAAAACAGGGGTAGACCCTTTGGAAGACCCTTAGTCCGCTACACAATATTTTGCTGCTGGTGCCATGGCCCATAGCAGTCTCTTTCTGCTGTAAAGCAGAGGCAAACCGAACAAGTGGTGCAGGTGATGGGGGACTTCATGTGACAAAGAACACAACGACGCCTCCATGCTGTGCCCTTTTGGCCCTGAGGCACATTCATGCCTGCAGTTATGAATTTTGGCATGTGAACACCAGTGGCGGCAGGAGTAGAGGGGGCAGAGGTAGAGGGGGCAGAAGGTGATGCAGTGGACTTTGCGCTATAGCCAGCAAGCTCCCGGATAAGCAGCTCCCTGAAGGCTAGCTGTGAGATGGGGGGCCGTCCACAGCTCTTCGCCATTTCCTTCTGCAGGATGAAGGAATTCACCACAGCAATGTCAATGAAATTATAAAATAATGTCTTGTACCATTTCTTTGTCTTGTGCAGAAAAATATATATCTGACATGGAATATATATATATATATTAATTTCATCACACATTTCATTACTGATTATATTTCTATAAATTGCAACAACAACAAAAATATATACTGTATATATTTTTGCGGAAAAAATATCAAATTATTTATATTTCAAACAACGGCATTAGCACTTACCAGTCCAGAATTATGTCATCTCCTTGCAGAAACATCTCTTCGGTCTTTGAGTCAAAACTATGCTCACTCAAAGATTCTTCAAGCAACAAATCTGTCTCACTTCCCCTATCTATTTCTTCTATAATTTGGTGCAAATCTGTATACTTAGATTTTGACTTCGCTTTTCCTGATTTATTCACCATGATGTTTTCTATCAAATCGTTGAAAATACTCTTCACAAAATACTGCTGTGCGTAACGCGTGTGTCTGCAAAAAGTCTGATCATCAATGGCGAATGAAGTTCGTTACGCGTGCGTTTACTAACAAGGGCTGGTGGTTCAACCCATAACCATCACATACTGGCGTTTACCTCAGCTTATTGGCTATCTACCAAGCTAGATTTCAAGAAGATCAGTGGTCATTGGGCAGAAATACAGTCAATCAACGAAACTTCGCTAATATTATTGGTGCGCAATGAGGTCATTGCTCGTTGTCTTCAAATCAGTTCCTTTCGATCAATACGCCCCGCAAAAAGAACCATCAAGTATGGCTGTGTTACAAACATCCAGAGGATTGCAATGAAACCAACCATGACTAGATAAACAATTGTTTAGTGTGTGTAATTACATCGAATGCTTCGTCAAAAGTTGATAGAGATGGAATTCACGACACAAGCGGTTTACAAAATGTTTCGTGTTAGGCTATAAAAATTGATTTTATCAAAGAAAACGGCACTTCATTTGATCACTGGGACCCTCAGGAGGAGAAATAAGAGCAAGATATCAGAATGTAAGTCATATTTTTACCTTCAGATGTGAATGTGTCAAACCTGTCATGGCGGGAAAAGTTTGTTGTTGTTGATCGCTCTTCTCAAACAAAAGCATGGCATTTGTTCTCTGCAATAGCTATTTTAAATCGGAAAACGCAGTTTGATTACCAAGATTCCAATCTTTTGAAGGATGTAAGGCACTTGAATATTCAAGAATGTTTAATGTTACGATGTTGTATTTTTAGTTTGTCGCTCTGAAATTTCCCCAGATGTTGATCCCGTTAATGGGATTGCAGCCATAAGTCTGGTCAGAATTGAAGGAATGATGGATGGTGCTAAATACAGGGAAATTCTTGAGGGAAACCTGTTTCAGTCTTTCAGAGATTTGAGACTGGGACGGAGGTTCACCTTACAACAGGACAATGACCCTAATCATAGTGCTAAAGCAACACTCGAGTGGTTTAAGGGGAAACATTTAAATGTATTGGAATGGCCTAGTCAAAGCCCAGACCTCAATCCAATTGAGAATCTGTGGTATGACTTAAAGATTGCTATACACCAGCGGAACCCATCCGACTTGAAGGAGCTGGAGCAGTTTTGCCTTGAAGAATGGGCAAAGAGCCCAGTGGCTAGATGTGCCAAGCTTACATACCCCAAGAGACTTGCAGCTGTAATTGCTGCAAAAGGTGGCTCTACAAAGTATTGACTTTGGGGGGTGAATAGTTATGCATGCTCAAGTTTTCTGTTTTTTTTGGTCTTATTTCTTGTTTGTTTCACAGTAAAAAAAAGTACATCTTCAAAGTGGTAGGCATGTGGTGTAAATCAAATGATACACCCCCCCTCCCAAAAAAATGTGCTTTTAATTCCAGGTTGTAAGTCAACAAAATAGGAAAAATGCCAAGGGGGTGAATACTTTCGCAATCCACTGTACTACACTGACACTCCAACACACACACACACATACACACACACACACACACACACACACACACACACACACACACACACACACACACACACACACACACACACACACACACACACACACACACACACACACGCATATTGATGCCACACAAACACGCTGCTATTATAGTTATTGTTATTGTGTTACTATTTTTCCTTTAGTTCATTTAGCAAATTTTTCTTACTTAATTTAAAAAAAACTCTGCATTGTTGGTTAAGGGCTCATACTGTAAGTAAGCATTTCACAGCACAACACCTGTTGTATTTGGCGCATGTGACTAATAACATTTGATTTGATTTGTAAGTGGGCACAGTGGGTCGTTCATGCATGAGATTTGGATTCTGGATAGATACCTCATATAAGGTCTCCTGGTACTCAACACACCGTTCTGGAGAAACCGTCTGGAGAACACAACACCATGTGATTACGAAACACGATGAACTAGTAGGAAGCAATGACCACTCTCGTCAATCTCACTGCGTGATTAACAGTCTCTCCCAATGGGAGCGAAACAGCTGTAGTCAGGGTCGGACTGTCAATTGGGCAAATGCCAGATGGGCTGGTCCATTTTTGGCCCAGTGGGACTGTCTAAATTGGATGTTTTGCCCAAAGTCCAACAACCACATATCACAGTCAAATATATAGGATGCAAAAAAACACATTTTCATACACATCTCAAATCTACGAATTAAAAATCAGAGAACAGTAATATTTTACACACACATAAGCAGTAATTTCTGATGAAAACAACAAATGCTGTGCCACCATCCTTATGAAATCATGGCATGTTTGAGGGAAAACAAACAAAGGGCAGTATCTCTTCAGCCAGTTCCACAGACTGCTGTTTAAAATGTACTATGTTTTAAAGACGTCAAAAACTCCCTGTAGCTTTTCCTAATCGCACGCTGTCTTTCACATCTGTATAATCCAACATTGACGTGACAGTAATACTATTTGCAACAAAAGCAACAATAATAGTCACATTACCTGTTCTGAAATGCCAGTCTAATGCCGTCTCCAGATCAGACATCAATGTCAGGCTCTTAATAAGAACAAGGCCATCTCTCCAAAGCACTGGGTTGAGTGGCACCTGGAACTCCACCCACCTGTCCCTCAAGCAAGTCTGCTGGTCGATATGAACAAACAGACAGGTTCCGCTTGGTTTCCCTCCAAATCGGCCCATTTGCCAGCTAATTGCATCAAGGGTCTGGTGCCAAAGCCCACAAGCTGGTATGCCAACCCCTCACCCCCTTCCTTGGGAGCCGGCTGGATACTTGAGGCACAAAAACAATATCTGATGGTAGGAGGCATAGGTTAGAGGTGAGGGGTCAAAGTTCAAGTGAGACGTGCCCAGACATGAGTGGAGGTATAATAGAGTACGCCCTGTTAGAGGATCTCATTATCAGACCATACCGCACTTATTTTTATTTTATTTAACCTTTATTTAACCAAGAAAAGTCCATTGAGACCCAGAGTCTCTTTTTCAAGGGAGACCTGGCCAAGAGGGCAGCAACAATCAATACATTACATAATTAAAACATACAACAATACAACATGATCCAACCTAAAAAAAAAACATTTTCACGCCCCTGTAACAGAGTCTCCCATCAATATTTTAAATTCATTCAGTGGCACTAACATATCTAGATGAAGCATGGATTGTTAAACACACGTACCTGCACACACACACACAAGCACGCACGTGTGCGCGCACACACACACAAGCACGCACACACACACACACGTTATGCTCTTCTATCCTCATGGGGACCTAAAATGTATTTCCATTCAAAATCCTATTTTCCCTAACCCTTATTCTAACCATAACCCTAACCTTAACCCTAACCCTAATTTTAACCTGCAAGCCTAACCCAAATCCTAAATCTAACTCCTAACCCCTTACCCTAACCCTAATTGTAACCCTAACCCTAAACCTAACCCATAAACTGAAAATAGCCTTTGGCCTCATGCGGATGTGGGAAATGTCCCCACGAGGGAGAATTATCTTTGTTTTACTATCCATGGGGGGACATTTAGGCAATTTAGGTCCCCTCAAGGATAGAAGAACCAACACACACCCACACACACACACACACACACACACACACACACACACACACACACACACACACACACACACACACACACACACACACACACACACACACACACAGGAAGGAAGGAAGAGCAATTCAACTTGAATTCCTTATCATACTGGTGGATGCATTCAGCTGAAAACAACCCACCATCGTCTTGTTTTTGTTTTCAGTCATAAGGAGCTGTACCTTGCAGAGCAGATGCAGGAGTGCCTCCGCAAACTCTGCTTGAACCCTAAACATTAAGGTCATACCTGGGGCAAGTCTCAAGCGTGTTTATGTTATGAGGCCGAGCCCCCTAAAGTTGAGCAGATATACATTCATACTGTTCAGATAAACAACAAGGAAAAGGAGAGACAAATGAAGTATATATTTTTAATTGAACCTTTATTTAAGTGGGCAAGTCAGTTAAGAACAAATTCTTATTTACAATGACGGCCTACCCCGGCCAAACCCAGACGAGTCAATGTGCGGGGGTACAGGTTAGTCGAGGTAATTGAGGTAATATGTATCAGTATCAGTCAAAAGTTGACTATTTTCTACATTGTAGAATAATAGTGAAGACATCAAAGCTAGGAAATAACACCTATGGAATCACGTAGTAACCAAAAAAGTGTTCAACAAATCAAAATGTATTTTATTTTAGATTCTTCAAAGTAGCCACCCTTTGCCTTGATGGCAGCTTTGCACAGTCTTGGCATTCTCTCAACCAGCTTCATGAGGTAGTCACCTGGAATGCATTTTTTGGTTACTACATGATTCCATATTTCTTCACTATTATTCTACAATGTAGGAAATAGTAAAAATGAAGAAAAACCTTTGAATGAGTAGGTGTGTCCTAACTGTTGACTGGTACTGTACATGTAGGTAGGAGTAAAGTGACTATGCGTAGATAATAAACAGAGACTAGCAGCAGCGTAAAAATGGGGGGGTCAATGCAAATAGTCCGGATAGCCATTTGATTAGCTGTTCAGCAGTCCTTTGGCTTGCGGTTAAAAGCTGTTAAGGAGCCTTTTGGACCTAGACTTGGCGCTCCAGTACCGCTTGCTGTGCAGTAGCAGATAGAACAGTCTATGACTAGGATGGCTGGAGTCTTTGGGAATTTGTAGGGCCTTCCTCTGACACCACTTGGCATAGAGGTCCTAGATGGCAGGAAACTTGGCCCCAGGGATGTATTGAGCCGTATGCACTACTCTCTGTAGCGCCTTGCGGTTGTATGCTGAGAATTAACCATACCGGGCGGTGATGCAACCAGTCAGGGTGCTCTCAATGGTGCAGCTGTATAACTTTTTCAGAATCTGAGAACCCATGCCAAGTCTTTTCAGTCTCTTTGAGGGAGAATAGGCGTTGTCATGCCCTCTTCATGATTGTCTTGGTGTTTTTGGACCATGATAGTTTGTTGTTGATGTGGACACCAAGAAACTTGAAGCTCTCGACATGCTCCACTACATCCTCGTCGATGAGAATGGGGGCGTGCTCGGCCCTCCTTTTCCACGATCATCTCGTTTGTCTTGATCACGTTGAGTAAGATGTTGTTGTCCTGGCACCACACTGCCAGGTCTCTGACCTTCTCCCAATAGACTGTCTCATCGCTGTCGGTGATCAGGCCTATAGTACCATCGTTGTGTCATCGGTAAACTTAATGATGGTGTTGGAGTCGTGCTTGGCCACGCAGTCGTTGGTGAACAGGGAGTACAGGAGGGGACTAAGCACGCACCCAGTCCATTACCTGAATCATTTGGAGTTAATGCCTAACCTTAAGATTTCAGAGTTAATCCCTAAACTTATCCCTAACCTTAAAAATTCTGAGATAATGCTCAAACTGAACCTTAAGCACTTCTAAATTTGACTTTTGCAACACCATCAAAATTTGACGTTAGAGAAACATGGATGACGTGAGACTGTGATAGCTAGTTTTAACCAACAGAACCTGCTCCCTGGGTGCCGATGACATGGATGTCGATTATGGCAGCCCCCCCCACACCTTTCTGATTCAGAGGGGTTGGGTTAAATGCAGAAGACACATTTCAGTTGAATGTATTCAGTTGTGCAACTGACTAGGTATCCCCTTTCCCTCCCTTCCCTTTGAAGCCACCGGTCAGCCATATTTGCACTCCCCAGAAAGAGAAGTCCTCCATAGGAAATAATGGAATTCTACAGTATTTCAATTAAATGTTTCAAGGACAAAAAATTATTTTTTGGTTGTAGTGGGGACAGTAATATTAGTTATCTCCAAAATGATGTACTTTAAGGAAATTATACTTTAAGGAAAATGTTTTTATACATTTTGTTCCAAAATATTTTTTTACAATGGTGGGGGAGTGGTAAGATGGAGGCACAGTGGCTTCAACACAGCGTCCACTATCAGGCATCTAGTGTATTTATAAACCATTGGAATAATTACTCTCGGGCTCCTGGAGACAGCAATGTGCAGCATGCCTCTCTTGAAAAATGCATGAAAGTGGAGTTACCGAAATGTCTGCATAGGCTCACTACATTTCAACCGTCTATGGGAGACATGTTCAAATAGAACCGAAGAGGGCAATTATTCAAGGTGAGAGGCATGAGTCATCATCTGTCACACCATGACAAGTGTGCATTTCAATAGGAGCCCACTAGAAACACATAGCTTACCAATATCGTTTTCAGACAAAGACAACCCATATGTCTGAGACCCTTCAAAGACACCACTGAAACTTTATTTTTCTAATGGCCGTACAGCTACAAATCATTTTAATCTCTCTGCAGTACTAATAATGGAAAGGAAAATAAACTATAAACAAATCTCTTTACTGTAGGAAATTATGTATCATGTTCGGTCTTGGGATGGATCCAGAAGTACAGTTAAATCGATAAGCATGTCCCCAGCGGTTGAGTGAACGCGGTTCACAGAGGTTGTTAGCCCCTTCGCGTCGTGGAGAAAATACACGAAGAGTTTCATTCCAAAATGCTATACATCCATTTTCAGAAATGTTGGTTAATTAGTTCAATTGTTTAAAGAAATTATGAAAGCGATTATTGTGTTTTTTCACTATCTAAATCAGGGCATGGGGTTGTTCAATGAGAGACATGTATTTGTTTAAAATCTATCACTTGATGGTTTCATGTCAGAGAGACAACTAATCATGTTTTTTTGGTAAAATGCTATATATGTTTAATAAAGAAATCTACAAATTATACATGTGTGACATAAATATTTAATCATTTAAAAAAATCTATGCAGTAATATGATTTTTGACATCTTAGTTATTTAGCAGATGCTCTTATCCAGAAAGGAAAGGGAAGAGGAGCGACTTACAGTAAGTGCATTAATCTAAAGATAGCTAGGTGAGACATCCACATATCACAGTCAAATATACAGGATACAAACATTACAGCTAAACAATTTCATACACATCTAAAATCAAGTCATAAAAAATCTGAAAACAGTAATGTTTTACACACACATAAAGTAATCCCATAAGCAATTTTTTTCTGATGAAAAAAATATGTGAAAATTGGTGGGAGGAAAAGCCGGCCAAAGCAAACAAACAAACAAAAACAGTAAGACCGGACCCATTGGTAGAATCTGCATATATTATTTATGAGAGGCTGGAGGATTGCGTGAGCAGTTGAAGCTTCTCATATAGGCTATTTTTGTATCTGCATAGTCAGGTGGATGGAGTCTTTAATGCATAATGCAGCTTTTCCTGCTGCTCGATTTGAGTTCCTGCACTAGTATCAACTTCTTGTGGGCAGGGGCCAGCATTTTCACTTTCGGAAAAATAGCATGCAAAAATTCAACTGCCTGCTACTCATCCCCAGAATATAAGATATGCATATTATTAGTAGATTTGGATAGAAAACACTCTGAAGTTTCTAAAACTGAATCATATCTGTGAGAATAACAGAACTTATGTAACAGGCAAAACCCTGAGGACAAACCATTCAGAATTTGTATTTTTTTGATGTCACTGTCTTTTCAATTCGTTTTTTAGAGACACCAGATTTCTAATGGACTTGCTTGCAGTTCCTACCGCTTCCACTGGATGTCACCAGTCCTTAGAAATTGGTTGAGGTTATTCCTTTGTGTACTGAAGAAGTAGGGCTATCGTAAATGAGGGTCACATGAAGTACATTTTTTGAGAGAGCCACGTTACTAAAAAAGTTGCGTCAGTTTGTTTTCTTTTGTATTGGACACAGATCATCCCGTCTTCAAATTGATCGATTATTAACGTTTAAAAATACCTAACGTTGTATTAGAAAATCAGTTTGAAATGTTTTGGTAAAGTTTACATGTAACTTTTGTAGAGAAGTGGCGATAGTTGGAAGCTGTGTTTTTCTGGATGAAACGCTCCAAATAAATTGACATTTTGGATATATATCGACGGAATTAATCGAACAAAAGGACCATTTGTGATGTTTATGGGACATATTGGAGTGCCAACAAAAGAATTTCGTCAAAGGTAAGGCATGATTTATATTTTATTTCAGCGTTTTGTGTCGTGCTTGCAGTGTTGAAATATGCTACTCTGTTTGTTTACTGTAGTGCTGTCATCAGATAATAGCATCTTATGCTTTCGCCGAAAAGCCTTTTTGAAATCTGACATGTTGGCTGGATTCACAACGAGTGTAGCTTTAATTTGGTATCTTACATGTGTGATTTAATGAAAGTTTGATTTTTATATCATGTTATTTGAATATGGCGCGCTGTATTTTCCCTGGCTATTCCCTGGCTACTGGCTAGCCCCAAAACCTGAAGGATCTGGAGAAGGTCTGTATGGAGGAGTGGGCCAAAATCCCTACTGCAGTGTGTGCAAACCTGGTCAAGAACTACAGGAAACGTATGATCTCTGTAATTGCAAACAAAGGTTTCTGTACCAAATATTAAGTTCTGCTTTTCTGATGTATCAAATACTTATGTCATGCAATAAAATGCAAATTAATTACTTAAAAATCATACAATGTGATTTTCAATGTGATTCAACTGTCTCTCACAGTTGAAGTGTACCTATGATAAAAAATTACAGACCTCTACATGCTTTGTAAGTAGGAAAACCTGCAAAATCGGCAGTGTATCAAATACTTCTTCTCCCCACTGTATATCACTCCAGTATTAATGCTAAATTGTAATTATTTTCGCCTCTATGGCCTATTTATTGCCTACCTCCCCTACTCTTCTACATTTGCACACACTGTACATAGATCTTTCTATTTTTCTTTTCTTTTGTGTTATTGACTGTACGTTTGTTTATGTGTAACTCTGTGTTGTTTTTGTCGCACTGCTATGCTTTATCTTGGCCAGATGGCAGTTGTAAATGAGAACCTGTTCTCAACTGGCCTACCTGGTTAAATAAAGGTGAAATAAAAAAATAAAAAACATTTGTTTGGTGTAAGTGTACCACAAAGGAAAGCACAAAGCAGTCAAAGGACACTTGCATAGCCGTTTACATAGTTAGAAACAGTGTCGCCTAGCAAGAAGGGCGGAGAACGCTGGTCAGTAGTAATAGTGGAATGACACAATGTGTTGTACTTTAACCACATTAAATGTAATCTGATGGGAAACAGTCCAATCAAGTGGCTTCAGAAGGCCTGAAATGGAGATGTCCCAGGGATATACTCTTGTAATGATACATGCATGTGTTTTACATGCACCATTAATACTTCTTCATATTTGGATCATGTGGAACCATTCAAGCAAACAAGGTAGTGTTTTTTACTGCTCAATGGTGATTCAGGTACTTCATAAAAAATAGCTTGAGTGTTTGTGAGGTTCGGCTTTACTTGTCTCATCGCGCTCTAGCAGCTCCTTGTGGCGGGCCGGGTACCTGCAGGCTGAGCCCGGTCGCCTGTTGAACAGGGTTTCCTCCGACATATTGGTGCGGCTGGCTTCCGGGTTAAGCTGGCGGGTGTTAAGGAGCGCAGTTAGGCGGGTCATGTTTCGTAGGATGCATGACTCCACCTTTGCCTCTCCCGTGCCCGTTGTGGAGTTGCAGCGATGAGACAAGATCGAGAGTAAGGGGGTCATATTATTTATTTTTAAATCATCCAAGCAGGAATTCCTCTCACAAACGTCTTCTTCTCCCCACACATAATCAAAGCCTAAACAACGTGATTAAATAGAACACAACAAGTTTTGCTTCACGACTTGGACAAATACTTTCTATCTGATTACACATGACGATTTTGAAACAACCTTAAAATTGCAAAATGTGTAGAATAGCATGAGATTAGATATAAAACTGCAAATGTTTCTCTCTGCCCCATGGCAAAATGTGTAGAATTGCAGGAAGATAGCAGTTTTCTTAAAAAATATGTTTCCCCAGGGTGGCCCCTGGAGGTAGGTGCCCCGAGGCCCAAGATGTGGTGATCCGGCCCTGCCCTGTAAGCCTGATAATGCAAACAGTGCACTGTATGGCAGTCAGACTTAACCACTTCAACAATCAAATACAGTTACTATTAATTTCGCACAGCAAGAGCAGGAGAGGGAAAGAGAGGTGGAAGCAGGGGGATAAATCGGAAAGGAGAGAGTGTACACTAAGGGCCCTATTAGACTTAGGAATTGTACTCCTGTCCGACGCACGCCTTTCCTACGCACTTCTCCGTGGTTGGTTTTCAGACTTAACCTTATGCAAGTGCATAATGGGCTTTGCAGGCGTGGTTCCCTTGCGCGAATTGAATCAATTTTATTAAACCGCTGAAAACACTCCCACTTGCTGGCCAACAGATTTTCTCGAGGAGTTTTCATTCAATAGGGTCTAAAGCCATCCCTTTAAGTTTGGTGTACATTTAATTAGAATTTTCTAGACAGACTGGGGTCACTTTGAAATATCCTTGTTTTTGAAAGAAAAGCAACATTTTTGTCCATTAAAATAACATAAAATTGATCAGAAATAAAGTGTAGACATTGTTAATGTTGCAAATTAATATTGTAGCTGGAAACGGCAGATTTTTTATGGAAAATCTGCATAGGCGTACAGTGGTCCATTATCAGCAACCATCACTCCTGTGTTCCAATGGCACGTTGTGTTAGCTAATTCAAGTTTAGCATTTTAAAAGGCTAATTGATCTTTAGAAAACTCTTTTGCAATTATGTTAGCACAGCTGAAAACTGTTGTACTGATTAAAGAAGCAAAAAAACTGACTTTCTTTAGACTAGTTGAGTATCTGGAGCATCAGCATTTGTGGGTTCGATTACAGGCTCAAAATGGCCAGAAACAAAGAACTTTCTTCTGAAACTCGTCAGTCTATTCTTGTTCTGAGAAATGAAGGCTATTCCATGCCAGAAATTGCCAAGAAACTGAAGATCTGGTATACCGCTGTGTACTACTCCCTTCACTGGCTCTAACCAGAATAGAAAGAGGAGTGGGAGGCCCCGGTGCACAACTGAGCAAGAGGATAAGTACATTAGAGTGTCTAGTTTGAGAAACAGATGCCTCACAAGTCCTCAACTGGCAGCTTCAATAAATAGTACCCGCAAAATACCAGTCTCAATGTCACCAGTGAAGAGGCGACTCCGGGATGCTGGCCTTCTAGGCAGAGTTGCAAAGAAAAAGCCATATCTCAGACTGGCCAATAAAAAGCAAATATTAAGATGGGCAAAAGAACACAGACACTGGATAGAGGAACTCTTGCTTAGAAGGCCAGCATTCCGGAGTCGCCTCTTCACTGTTTGTGTTGAGACAATAGTCATTTACAACATTAACAATGTCTACACTGTATTTCTGATCAATTTGATGTTATTTTAATGGACAAAAAATGTTTCTTCATTTCATTTCTAAGTGACCCCAAACCTTTGAACGGTAGTGTATGTGAGAACGGTTGAGAATAGTATGAATCAATGCCAGAAAGCCATGCAAATACACTCACATTCGTCTACTTTTCAGCACTGGTAGATAAAAACATACTCTGATCTTGTATATTATTTAGGGTTCGGAAAGTATTCATGAATCGTAATACAAAACTGTTTGGAGAGCTTTTTTTATGCACTAAACACTAAACTGTTCAATCCATGAAATATTGTAAGGTGAAAAAAGTGTACAGTAAGGGTTGAACAGTAGTCCTATAGATATACCCTAATAATCCTCACTGGTCATGGGATTATGATGACAATGGTCCAGTCATTGTGAACTGTGCTGCGTTCTATAATGATTCAAATAGGCTTGTAAAACATTAGACTAATGTGATCCACTATTGCTAGCAGTCCTCAGGAACAACCACATAAACTTGACAGAGGAAAGTCACTGGGCACACACTGGTTCAATCAATCTTGTTTCCGCTTCATTTCAATGAAATGACGTTGAACAACGTGGAATAGACGTTGAATTGATGTCTGTGTCCAGTAAGAAGAGAGGTAAACTAAGGATGTAATGGAATGATGCAACATTTTAAGGCAACTAAAACTAAAGTGACAGTTATAAATGTATGTGGGTATGACTGACGGTGGCTACCAAATACTGTCTAATATTGAACATGATACAAATTGTTTAAAAAATACAGTGAATAATCCAGGCATATAATTAAAACATTCTAGAAATCATAAATCAACTCAGTTGGTTTGGTGTTGCTCATGGCTCCAGAAGAATAGCTTGGGTCTCCAAATGTCATCCCTGTTGTAAAGGCCAGAATTTCATGAACTTCGAATCAAATCAAATCAAATTTTATTTGTCACACACACATGGTAAGCAGATGATAATGCGAGTGTAGCGAAATGCTTGTGCTTCTAGTTCCGACAATGCAGTAATAACCAACGAGTAATCTAACCTAACAATTCCACAACTACTACCTTATACACACAAGTGTAAAGGGATAAAGAATATGTACATAAAGATATATGAATGAGTGATGGTACAGAACGGCATAGGCAAGATGCAGTAGATGGTATCGAGTACAGTATATACATATGAGATGAGTAATGTAGGGTATGTAAACATAAAAGTGCATAGTTTAAAGTGGCTAGTGATACATGTATTACATAAAGATGGCAAGATGCAGTAGATTATATAGAGTACAGTATATACATATACATTATATTAAGTGGCATTGTTTAAAGTGGCTAGTGATACATTTTTGATCAATTTCCATCAATTTCCATTATTAAAGTGAGCTGGAGTTGAGTCAGTATATTGGCAGCAGCCACTCGATGTTAGTGGTGGCTATTTAACAGTCTGATGGCCTTGAGATAGAAGCTGTTTTTCAGTCTCTCGGTCCCTGCTTTGATGCACATGTACTGACCTCGCCTTCTGGATGATAGCGGGGTAAACAGGCAGTGGCTCGGGTGGTTGTTGTCTTTGATGATCTTTATGGCCTTCCTGTGACATCGGGTGGTGTAGGTGTCCTGGAGGGCAGGTAGTTTGCCTCCGGTGATGCATTGTGCAGACCTCACTACCCTCTGGAGAGCCTTCTGGTTGTGGGTGGAGCAGTTGCCGTACCAGGCGGTGATACAGCCCGACAGGATGCTCTCGATTGTGCATCTGTAGAAGTTTGTGAGTGCTTTTGGTGACAAGCCGAATTTCTTCAGCCTCCTGAGGCTTCACCACGCTGTCTGTGTGGGTGGACCAATTCAGTTTGTCCGTGATGTGTACGCCGAGGAACTTAAAACTTACTACCCTCTCCACTACTGTCCCGTCGATGTGGATAGGGGGGTGCTCCCTCTGCTGTTTCCTGAAGTCCACAATCATCTCCTTTGTTTTGTTGACGTTGAGTGTGAGGTTATTTTCCTGACACCACACTCCGAGGGGCCTCACCTCCCTGTAGGCCGTCTCGTCGTTGTTGGTAATCAAGCCTACCACTGTAGTGTCGTCTGCAAACTTGATGATTGAGTTGGAGGCGTGCATGGCCACGCAGTCGTGGGTGAACAGGGAGTACAGGAGAGGGCTCAGAACGCACCCTTGTGGTGCCCCAGTGTTGAGGATCAGCGGGGTGGAGATGTTGTTACCTACCCTCACCACCTGGGGGCGGCCCGTCAGGAAGTCCAGTACCCAGTTGCATAGGGCGGGGTCGAGACCCAGGGTCTCGAGCTTGATGACGAGTTTGGAGGGTACTATGGTGTTAAATGCTGAGCTGTAGTCGATGAACAGCATTCTCACATAGGTATTCCTCTTCACTGTGGAAAGGTGATATGTTGATATGTTTCAGTTTGCTGCCATATGACTAGTTTCACATTTGTCATAAGGTCAAATAGATCTAAAACAATTGCCATTTTTATTGACAATACCCTTCTCCAAACGGCTTACTCATTTACCTAGTTATTATCAATTGCCTCACTTGGCACAGAAGTAAGTTCAAGGTCTAGTTTTGATTTATATATGGTTGAGTTGTCGTTCAATGTGAAATCAACAAAAAAATGTCACTATGTCATCAGATTTAGGTTCAAAGTTAGGTGAAAAAAAGTCTAAATCCCCTGACCTTGATGACTTTTTCAAATCTAATCAGTTTTCCACATTGATTTCAACGTCATCCCGTCTAATATTTTTGCTGAAATGATATGATATGATTCAAACCACCTTTTTTAGCCAGTCTGTCTTATCAATTTGTAAATTGCAGTGCATGGGGGAATGGTGTTCGGGAAAAAAGTTGATATTTTTCCACTTAGAACCTACAGGTTGCTCAGCCTTCATAGTTTAATCGCGCGTAAAGGTGGTGTAATTATGAAGGAAATAATGTTCAAAATAAGGCGTATCTGTAACTGTAGTCCGTCCCCTCGCCCCGGGCGCGAACCAGGGACCCTCTGCACACATCAACAACAGTCACCCACAAAGCATCGTTACCCATCGCTCCACAAAAGCCACGGCCCTTGCAGAGCAAGGGGAACCACTACTTCAAGGTCTCAGAGCAAGTGACGTCACCGATTGAAAGGCTATTAGCGCGCACCACCGCTAACTAGATAGCCATTTCACATCGGTTACATTGGCACACCTTCATTTATTTGAGCTCCACCCCAAACGAACAGCGAGTGAATAACATGCTATTCTCATGCTTAAATTCAAGGTCAGAATACGCGTAGAGAGAAAAGTGCATAAAAAGAGAATTACGTTCCATTTACACGCGCTTAACTCGGGTCAGAATTCCTCCCTATGAGAGAGAAAGAGAGCCTCAGTCTATTGAGAGGTGTTGGGCGGAGAAATAGGGAAGGAGAGAGTGTAGCCTCAGAGAGGTAGCAAGAAGAAACAATTACAGAGGCAGCGAAGTAGAGGAATAGAAAGAGAGGGAACGATAGATAGAGAGAGGGAGAGTTACCAATGGCCCCCTCGCTCTAACATGATCCAACTTTAATGTGAGCCATCAGTCAGTGGCGTCGCTGAGCCTGGACACAGACAGAGGAAGAAGGGATGAGGGAGGAGAGAAGAGGGGGAGGGAGGAAGAGACAGATTGATGCAGCAAGAAGCAGGGGGGCATAAACAGTACCAGTTTGGAGAAGATGCTGATTTATATTGTTCCCCTTGACTGCTGGGAGACACTCAGACACACTCAGCGCTCAGCAGGCCCCTCAAAAGGAGGTAAAGTTTCCATAATGAAGGATGCAGATCATTTAGATACGTAGCCATACATTCGATGAAAGTTTGACTACAGACTACCTATTTCTTACAATGCAATGGCGGTGGTCTATCACAATGCACTGTACAACAACGTCCTTAAATGTGCACGTTATATGTGTAATTTCTTACGAACCACGTCTTAAATCTTTGCAGACTAACACGATCAAATCTAATTGACCATCTGTCTTGTAAGAAATTGACTAAATATCTTAAGGATTACAACAGTACCGCTGGGAAACAGAGCACACGCCGTCGCTCTACTACTAGATCATCAATGTTCATCAATGATTTAATTGAACGGGAATGACACTTTAGTCAGTATGTCAGAACGATAACCTCTATTCTACAAAGTATCCAGGAGATGGCAGCATAGCCATGTGGATGTGAGAGAGAGCTCTTATCATGTTGAAGACACCACTGCTGAGTCTCGGCTTACTGATGTTACTGACGCATGAGAAATCTACTGAGAGATACAGGGTATCTGGGTGCCTCTATGTCCCGCGGCGTAAGCTCGCAACTTTTGAAGGAGGAACCACTGTAGCTAATCGCTTGCTTCAGATATATATTAACGTGTGGAAACCACATAACCCTATGCACAAAAATGATCAAGTTATCAAACAAATGCCATATAATGCCATTTAAACATATCATCCAATAGCCATATATTTTACTTCAGGATTGTCTCTCCACAGCCTCAGTCTATGAACGTAATGTACTTCAGTGTCTCTGTTAGACAACATGCACATTACGAGACAATTAATCACATGTAGCCGATGGAATGAAAGTTAACAACCCATCCCTCATGTTAAGGACAGTCACACTCTCTATCAAACTGACAGCAACCAGAGGTGATCTTTTCATATGCCTGAGCTATAGATTTTTCACTTTGCCACCATGACCGCCACCACTTTGCAGATATGAGATGAGTATTGAGCACCAGTGGCAGAGTGAGGTCCTGTAAAAAATCCTTTCCTTTGTTCAAAATCTAAATCAAGTCAGTAACATTTTGTCAATAAAGGTAGTCATACATAAATATCTAATGGCACGTTATGATTTTGTATTACAATAATGATTTTGTGCTGCCACATTGGCCTAATACAGAGAAAACCCATAGTGCAGCATTCTGAAAGCCTTTGTGAATAGATAACCTCCAAAAAATGGCAAGACACGAGGCCTTTTCCGGTTATTACTTTTGCCAGGCCTGATTGGATTGATTTGTCATTTGCAACAGAGAGCTCGGCCACGGGACTGTGGATAATCCAATTTATCGCTTTTTCATTTATTACACATTTTTCTGGCTTTTGGGTCCAGTGTCACATCGATTCTTTGATCGCTTGCTTAGCTAGTTCCTAACGAGCTTCCGTTTGAACCACCGCATAATTACCATCCTACTTCCCTAGCTCGGCTGTCTCTGGGCTTGCCATTGACTTCAGTTGAAGAAGACAATTCCAAACATAATACTTGAAGTGGTGTGTTATAATAACTGCATTATTCTCTTCTAAGAGATAAATCCTTAACCTAATAATGTAACAATAATGTTGGATATTAAAAGCTCTGTTTAGGGGACCTGCGTGGTTCTTGTATCAGTTCCGAACAACATCTCTGCTTACTAATCGATCTGTGTACACCGTAGATCGAAATGGCTTGCGTTGAGCGCTAGCCCTGGTTCTCACAGACACAGAGAGATTATACATAAAGATCCGCGGGGCACACATAGAGATCCTATTAAAACCTAACACACATATATATATAAAAGTATTAAACAATTATTTGAATATATATAGAATTTGGCCTTTACTACTATAGCCCATAGAAACACATTGAATAACACATGCATAAATGGCAAAAAAGCCATATCTAGGAGATATAAGAAAGCGCAGGAAAATATATAGTATATATATATATATATATACACACTACCGGTCAAAAGTTTTAGAACACCTACTCATTCAAGGGTTTTTCTTTATATTTACTATTTTCTACATTGTAGAATGAAATTGAAGACATCAAAACTATGAAATAACACATACGGAATCATGTAGTAACCAAAAAAGTGTTAAACAAATCAAAATATATTATATATTTGTGATTCTTCAAATAGCCACCCTTTGCCTTGATGACAGCTTTACACACTCTTGGCATTCTCTCAAACAGCTTCATGAGGTAGTCACCTGGAATGCATTTCAATTAACAGGTGTGCCTTGTTAAAAGTTAATTTGTGGAATTGTTTTCCTTCTTAATGCTTTTGAGCCAATCAGTTGTGTTGTGACAAGGTAGGGGTGGTATACAGGAGATAGTCCTATTTGGTAAAAGACCAAGTCCATATTATGGCAAGAACAGCTCAAATAAGCAAGGAGAAATGACAGTCCATCAATACTTTAAGACATGAAGGTCAGTCAATACAGAACATTTCAAGAACTTTGAAAGTTTCTTCGTGTAGTCACAAAAACCATCAAACGCCATGATGAAACTCGCTCTCATGAGGACTGCCACAGAAATGGAAGACCCAGAGTTACCTCTGCTGCAGAGGATAAGTTCATTAGAGTTACCAGCCTCAGAAATTGCAACCCAAATAAATGCTTCACAGAGTTCAAGTAACAGACACATCTCAACATCAACTGTTCAGAGGAGAATCAGGCGAATTGCTGCAAAGAAACCACTACCAAAGGACACCAATAAGAAGAAGAGACTTGCTTGGGCCAAGAAACATGAGCAATGGACATCAGACTGGTGGAAATTAATCCTTTGGTCTGGAGTCCAAATGTGATATTTTTGGTTCCAACTGCCGTGTCTTTGTGAGACGCGGTGTGTGTGTGAACGGATGATCTCTATGTGTATTTCCCATCGTAAAGCATGGAGGAGGAGGTGTTATCGTGTGGGGGTGTTTTGCGTTGACACTGTCTGCGATTTATTTAGCGTTTCAAGGCACACCAGCATGTCTACCACAGCATTCCGCAGCAATACGCCATCCCATCTGGTTTGGGCTTAGTGGGACTATCATTTGTTTTTCAACAGGACAATGACCCAACACACCTCCAGGCTGTGTAAGGGCTATATATATTTACACATATTTAACATAACCTCCAAACTTCCATTCACTTGTATGGGCTACCTTCAGACGAGTCCCGGAGCGTAGGGCAAAATGGAGAACAATGTGTTCATGTTCTTTCGGACGCTACAGACGTTTTCGTGAGAAGACCGATTTCTGGGATGTCTCATGGTCAGACAAACAACGCTGTAGCTTGGCCACCTTCCACCACAGGCCGACATAGGCGGATGCGGTGGATTGCGCCGCAGCCCATGGAAGAAAACTCCAGCTTAAACTGACGGGTTTTGATTGTGTTTGCTGTTATTATGTGACTTAGATTGACGCATGGGTGCGTCAATAGACTGTTAAGGATTTTAAAGTATTTAGTATTCTAATTCCTAATTCTATGTGAGTATAACTCTTCTGCCTGTGTGATTTAGGATGTGAAATCTGACACTTTAAGCTGGGATTTCCCTCCTACCATTTAATTCGCTCTTCTGACTGTCCATCAACTCCTGGCTGAACCCTACGTCACAGCCACTGCCAAAGCACATGCCTGCAATCCTTATGCCGTATTCACCTGCTAGTCGGAACTAGGACACTCTAACTGGTTGAACACAACACGAACCACAACAATTCTGAGTTCCAACTAGCACGTGAACGTGGCATTACATCGTAGCGCAGCAGGAGAGAGTCGTTTCGTCACTCTAGCACATTCACTTTATCAAAGTAATGTAAAATAATTCACACATTTAAAATAAAAAAAACACTTTCTATTTGTCATATATGTACAAGATTAATATGAGATGAAAGGCACGTTCCTATCGAGTGCAGGAAGCCAAGTTCGAGCTCGGTGTGAGGTTCACAGTGGTGGGGCCAGATGTTTTGATCAAGAAAGATCTTTAGAAAATCTGCACATTTTTTCTGACACTAAACATTCAAATATGTGTTTGAGTTGTTTTATAATTTCATTATACTATAATAAAGAAAACATATGTCATTTCAAGCTTGATTCATACAGATTTGTTGAATAGGAAATACAGTACATAATATAAAATTTTTGTACTGTGTACTTGAGATTGAGTCCTCAAAAGTGACCAAACCTCACCAATTTTTTTTTACTTTTCTTGGAGTATGCAGCATTACTAGTTATTTGTCCTCTCATGATAAAACATTTTTTTTGGGGGGGGGTTTACATCTAGTTACACATACTCCATGCTGTTGCAGACTGATGTTTCTTACTTATTTTATTAGGCAAGTCAGTTAAGATTAAATTCTTATTTACAATGACAGCCTAGGAACAGTGTGTTAACTGCCTTGTTCAGGGGTAAAACAACCGATTTTTACCTTGTCAGCTCAGAGATTTGATCTAGCAACCTTTTAGTTACTGGCCCAACACTCTAACCACTAGGCTACCTGCCACCCCAGGCATAAGAAGCAATACAGATAAACATGTCTTATTACAAGCAACTTAACCATAGGCCTGTTGCAACTTAAAGGCCTATACTATTTCCTGTATGAATCATAAAGCAGTTAAAGGTCAAATGCAGCCGTTTTTATCACAATGTCAAACAATTTCTGGTTAACAATTTGTCAGGGTTTAAAATGTACTTTTTGGCCACCAGGCACTGTGGCAGGTAGATTTAAAAATCTACCAGCCACTCCGATTTTTTACCAGCCCAAAACATTTTTTTTGCTGCTAAATGTATTATTAGTAAGAAGTAACTAATGTGGTATATTGAATCATTTAATTTCTTGTGACGAGGTTTTTAAACCAAAATGACACAGAAGCGACAAAAACGTTCACCTGCTCCTTTAAGGGAGGGAGGGTACCGTGGTTCTAGTGCGTCTCGAGTCATGTTTGTACCTGTGAGATTGAGTCTGACTAGCAGAAGTGTTGTCTTCTCTCAGTTGAAACTCAAACACAGAAAAACAACCTAGCTTGTGAACAAAACAATGTACACTGAACAAAAATATAAATGCAACATGCAACAATTTCAAAGATTTTACCGAGTTACAGTATATAGAATGAAATCAGTCAACTGAAATAAATTCATTAGGCCCCAATCTATGAATTTCACAACTGGGCAGGGGCGCAGACATGGGTGGGCCTGGGTATAGACCTGCCCACTTGGGGACCAGGCCCACCCACTGGGGAGCCAGGCCCAGCCAATCGGAATGAGTTTTTCCCCACAAAAGTGCTTTATTACAGACATAAATACTCCTCAGCACCTCCTCCCCCTCCTCAGATAATCCCACAGGTGAAGAAGCCGGATGTGGAGGTCCTGGGCTGGCGTGGTTACACGTGGTCTGCGGTTGTGAGGCCGGTTGGATGTACTGCCAAATTCTCTAAAACGATGTTGGAGGTGGCTTATGGTAGAGAAATGAACATTAAATTATCTGGAAACAGCTCTGGTGGACATTCCTGCATTCAGTATGCCAATTGCACATCTGTGGCATTGTGTTTTGTTACAAAACTGCATATTTTGGAGTGGCCTTTTATTGTGTGTCTTTCACTCAGCTCTTCACATGCGCACAGCCCCCAGCCAGGCAGTGTTGCAGCGCGAGGTGGAATAGGCTATATAGGATTCGTAGTTCTTTAACTGTGTGTGATTTAATTTACCAGCTATGAAACAAAATGGCTGAAAAACTTCGAAAGCAGCTACTGCAGCACTTATTTTACTATAAATGTGATCATACTTTAATGATCAGACGATTTTTATTCGCAAATGCGATTGAAATTCTCGCACTGTGGAGCATTGACCACTCGCCAACGTGGCTGGTGAAATAAGACATTTACCCACCAATGCCAAAATCTACCTGCAGGTGACATGTTCATTTTTGGCACTGGTAACAATCATGTACGTTACTTTGATTGGTTTCAATTCAAATGGTCAAAAAGAAGAAGGAAAAAAATGCTTCTTCTCAGGCAATACTTTTTATAGGACTGTTGGGGAGTGGTCTGAGTGAGGGTCCTAATTGGAGGAGCCTAATGGGAGGGACATGTAACCTGAAAACGAGCTGTTATTGGCAGAGAGGAGGGACAACTCTATTTGTTATTGATCGAATAACTTATACCGCCTGGTGATGTCACCAGTTAGTACAAAACCCGACCCTTGCAAAACAAGTTGAAATTTCAGGCGGTCTTTTCAAACAGCTCTTATACTAAAAGTGCTTTTTACAGTACTATTCCAACATAGTGTGTAAATTTATTTGAACCACAAGAAAATCACGTTTTTTACTGCACTGCCCCTTTAAACATTTCAGTCTTGACCTGAACACTATCCTTCTTTATACTTCATAAGGTTATATGGTTATGTGGTTATAAGGTTATGACATGTGTGTAAATGCTGTCATCGTAACATGTTAAAAATAAATAGCTCTTATGTCTGCCATTATCTGTTCGATGTTGTATGAACTTGTTAACTCGCTGACACACCGATCACGTGCTGATATATTGGCTTTGGGCAGTGCAGATGTGTGGAGAGGCTGGCTGACGGACAGGTGGCAGAGAAAATAGCAGCAGGTGAAGGTTAAGCCCCACCTTCACATCGACCCGTCTTAGTGGCATTTATCAAGTTCTTGATATGTTTGTAAATCAGGACATGAGCAAATATGGAAAACACAAAACCCTTTCCAGGACAATTAAGTGTAATGTGTTTTCATGGATCCGTATGGAGACTAATGGGTTTTCATGACCGTTAAGTGGTAAATTTTCACATAACAAGTGGAGTTTTCAAGTGTAGTGGGTGTTCACATTGTTAATCTAAGTATATTGTTTTGCAGATGTTGTGCAAGCATGGTACAAGCCCAAAGTGGTTCTCAGTGAAATGGAGTAGGTTTACAGACATTTTAACACATTTCAAGAGATGTCAAAATGAGAGGTTATTTCAGCTACTTGGGACATTGGATGTTTTACTGAGATAGGTTGATGTCCAGATTAGTGCAGAGGCATGATGTGTTCACAAAAAGATACAAATTTGATTTTTTTGTCTCGTCATAAGCTGCCATTGGGGACCCACAGCCATGACTTGCATAAAGTGTTGGAAGAAACAAACCACGGGGGTGTCTTAAGCAATCATAAAAATGATTTACAATGATTACAAACACAGCACGGCATAAAGGAACACTGATTATTGTCACGATAGCAGGTCTGCATAGACAAAAAAAGTGTGCTTTATGTACCATGCTCTGTGTCACCTGTAGATTGAGTCTCTCCTTTCAAGCACTCTAATTAAGTATTAGTATTTAGTAATCATTTATTAAAATGTGTACCATTACCATACTCAGAATGCCTTACTGACTGCACTTAAAGCTGGTTAATAAGGTTGGGCTTTTTTTGGATGAATAAAACGACAGAGTACACTTTCAGACAACATTTCTTTAATACAAAGTCAACATATCAACATAAGTCAACATATCTACATACACAGTGGGTTTTAAACCAATCATTGTTTCAGTCAGAAGTAACAGTTTGAAAGCGATAGCACTTGGCCCTCATAAAAAGAAAAACTATTTTGCTTGAGTTTGGGTTCTTCATCTTTTTGTTGGCTGTTGTATGTATATGTTCTATTATTTTGTAGTCATTTTTCTATTTCGTTCATTTCCCCTCTCTGTGGAATATTCCAGTAATTTGGCTGCTGTTGTCAAAAGTCTGGCATCTTTACATGAAGTCAAAGAGTAACACGTTACACAAGCTTCCAAAGACGTCCACTGTCTTGGTTTTTGGCATAACCAAAACCAGTCTTTGAATTCAGTCACAAAAAGTCCTCCTTTCAAGATTTAGTTCATATGAAATGGTTAGATTCCCACGGTTCTTTTCTCCTGGTCTTTGCATCACACGGCTCCTTCTCACTTAGTCCTGATTCATTCTGCATCCCGTAACAAAACATGGCAAAAAAAAAAAAGGAACACAGTATGGTTCTATACAAGTCTTATGTGAGCAAAACATATTACATCGTTTCATGAATCAGGGGCAGTGGTAGTGTAGTTCTCTGCCCCTAATGGCTGTGACATCGCACTATGGACAGTTGCTAAACAGCAAAACTATCTCCTCTTTCTCCAATGGACTGTCTACTTCTTGGCCTTTTAGGCAGTTGGGAACTAGCACTTCTCCTTTCGGGGAGCTTTTGTTTAGGAAAGGAATTATCCTTTGGTTGCCATCATTTCCAATGTCTGGAGAAGGAAGCAGTGTTCACTTTGCAAGAAGCCTGTGCTGAGGCAAAAGTTATGGGTCCTCACTGACCTGTCTCATAACAGAGTTAGCTGTGGGTGGCTAGTAGGGGATATTGCTAACATGGCATATATGACAAAGAAAGTGGGGACTTAAGAACAGGGAACAGTGGAACACAAATGTTACAAAGGGAGAAAGCACGCTTTACAAACACCAGGAACTTTGCAATGAGTAGAACCTTATATTTGCAGTTCAGTCTTTGATTTGAAGTAAGAGAGCATTGAGGGTCAAATTATACAAATACATATAATCTATATATTTGTTTATTTACAGGTATTATATTCTGGATCATAGTTGATATCTAACAAAGGGATAATCATGTTGTGTCTGAAAAGAAAGACAAAATAAAAAGGAGGGGAAAAAAGGACTTCTGAGAAAGAGGGAGATCATAGTCTGTACACGGTCAAAAAGTACAGTACCTTTAGTCTGGCAAATTCATAAAAATGTGTAATAATGTAGTTTGCCTCTAATTGAATGCTTTGTATACTATTTAATCTACTATCTATGAAAATAATACTCAAACGAATACTAATAAGTACTGTTAATGATAATAATAATTTCAACGACAATTAAAAATGCCATCTCCTTATCGGCACAGGTCTACCAAGTGGTAGGAATTAAAAAGGGTTGTAGGAGCGGCGCTCGGCGAGACACCTCCCCTTATTGTTCCCAGAGAAACAAACAATATTTCCCAAGGTTAAGGTTATGGTTACAAAAAAATATATATATACAAAAATCCATCATAATTTTACATGAGTAATTGAACGTTTATGGGTAAAAGAAAAACAACTAAATTCATACTAAGAGTTTGGGTATATTTTTATATTCTGTATTTAAATATATATGTATGTGTGAATGTGCGATATATAAGTATATATGTACACATCCACACAAACACATGTTATACTTAACATTTCTACAGTGAAAAAATAGAATGTATTTTAACATAATATGAACAAATAAGCATTTATTTCTTACTGCTAATTAAAAAAGGTGATACAATATCTCTTTTAAAAAACTAAACCAAAACTAAAATAAAAGTCAGCTATGTAAAGTAAAATAACAATAGTCATCATAATACAACATTAATGTTTCCATAATGTTACAATAACAATAAGGCTTTTTTGGAAATAAGAAAGACTACACACAGTTCCTTTCATCACTCTGTTAGTGTACATACCAATCGAACACCCTTCACAGAAGCCAATGTAAAAGTATACTCCTGGGTATACCAAAGCACTGACCTCTGATAAAAAATGAAATTGGGGGCTTTTGAGGGCTTGTTTTTATCAGACACAACTACATAGAGCGTAGAATCGGCCCTGCTATCGTTTAGGTTTCACGTTTGGTGATGTGCAATTCATTTGTATCGTGGCTATAACTTTCACATCGCGACATCCCAATCCAACATGGCCACCTCTTCCGCAGTCAACTTCAGTGGCCTTTGGCCAATAGGTGGAAGGGAAAAAACTGGAACCTTTCTCTGGGTTGTCAACTCAGTTCCTCACAACTTTTAACTACTTTCCTTCCACTCTTAGTACCATAACTGCAAGAGGACTAGTTTCTCGCTACGCTTGGGACTAAAATGTCTAGTGAGAGATGGAGGGGGGAAGGGGGGGGGGGGGGGCAATAACATGTGGATGCGCCTTCAGTCCCAGCCGCCTGGGTGCGAACTGCCACGACCAGACCAGGTACCTCCATTGTCATCCCATACCAAAGAGTTACACTTACAGCATACAGGAGAATAAGCAGCATGTTTGGTATCGACAGAAAACCCCAGAAATACAAGTAATTGTAAGACAAAGTAACAAATGATTACAATGGGTTGTTGGTCACTGTACACGTTTGCGGAGAGCCCAGTTGCCGCCATTCACCATTCATTCCCCGACCTCATGTGGTGATTTCACTCGTTGTAGCCGAAAGGCCGCCTGAGCTCACCATTCAAAATGGCGGACACTGCACCAGTAACTCATGGCACAACTAGTCCTGAACGAAGAGTGATCGTAAAAAGTCATGGGACATGGTTGTCATTTCTCTGGTCTTGCAAGAGCGGTCATCTACCCAGTGTCCTTGGCGACCGAGGCTAAGAGAGATATATCAGTGGTTACTGTATGAACATGTGGGGTTTGTTCTCAACAGCACCAAAAAAAACGGTCCACAAGTCAAGTGCTGGAGAAACTGACACAGTAAATTGATTGAATTGGCATTTGACAAAATCCACCTACGGTAGTCACTTTAAGACACCGTCCTCACTTTCACCCAGACTATTCTTTACTGCAGAGGCTCCTCTTCTCCCAAAGAGTTGAAGGGTAATAGGGATGCCCTTTGTGGGTATGATGGACACTTGAAGAGCTGCGAGTTTGGAGTTTGAAAGGTCATACCAGAACTATGGGCAGTAGAAGTTCTCTTGCTAGAAAGAGATGAGAGTGGTAGGGGGTACCGAATTGGGGGTTGACTTCTCTTGCCAGCACCTTAGCGTTAACTCAGTGTGTTATCGGTGTGCGACGTTTTTGGGGGACAATCATCTGTGTACACAGGCAACCACAGTTAGGCCATCAAAAGTGTTCATCAACAATTAGGAACTCTGAACTTCTGCTCTAACATGTTAAAAAATGAGACCGCTTCCCTCATCCAAGCTACATCCAGTCCACCCTTTTCTCAGCTTCTCAATTCTTTTTTCTTTTTTCTTTACCTCAGTCACGTTCACCCGGTCACTTTTCCTTCATTCGCTGTTATCTCTGTATTGTTTGCACGTAGTATTTTTTTTAAAAAGATGTCCACAAAATGTTTACAATGTCAACCGCCACATCTGAACACTTGAGGTAAGGTTAGCAGTCTGACACTTTTGATTATTCCCACCCCACAGCTTGAGCCACCACTTTTGGTTCCTTTCTCCCGAGTGAGGGCGTCAGCTGGTTTTGCTGTTGGAATCGTTTACACTTTCCTCACCGGCATCAAAGTCCATTAGGTCCAATTGGAATTGCACTATTGTTTGTGTTTTAAATGGATTTCTTTACAACAAAAAAATCTACAATTAGTTTGCTTTCCTGTTGGTTGAATTTTGTTTTCTGTTTGTTGTTGTTGTGTTTGTTGTTGTTGTCATTTCAAATTTCAAGCAAGTTTCTATGGCTCAGGAGACTGTTGAGGGGGACAACGGTTCGGGGGACGAGATGGCTTTTTACGTTGCATAGTGATCAAAGCTTCCTAGGTACTCCAGACCCGCCTGGTAGGAAAACTGATATTCATCCTGCATAGACAAAAGACAAAATATTAAACGTTAATATCACGTTGTGATAGCAACAAAAAAGAGAATACTCCACTGTAATACAACAAAGCCAGCAGCTCCAAGACTACCAGACAGTACCAATGCTAACAATTCTGATGCGTATTCTTAGCACCCATGGCCAAACTACATCAAAAAAACACAAGGACCACAACATCCACAAAGGCCTGTGGGTCTAGAGCAGAGACGTCAAACTCTTTTTCCTGCGGCCTGCATTTGGTCTTCCCCGAGGTCCGGAGGTTGCACTTAAAATGTATTAAAATTCATGCCGTCAAAATTAGCAAAAAATAGTTCTCTTCTCTATCACTTTTGGAATTTTTCGATGCTCCCTGACTGTCTAGCTTTCATTTTGATAACTGTTAGCAAGCTGGCCAGAGTGAGGAGACTATAACTCTCGGTCCATTATCACTTCGACACAGTTTCAATTTCGCTTTTAGTCATTTAAATGTCGATTGAGATCGTTTTTCATGACACCTTTTTAAAATAAAATTTAAAAAATCCTCAAAACCACCCACAGGTCGGATTGAATAGGCACACCCTAGGGCCTTGAGTTTCACACACGTGGTCTAGAGTGACCTCTCACCTCTGTCTGCACCATGGCCGGCCTCTGTGTCCGCAGCATCTTGACCGTTTGGAAGATGTCCACCACGCCCTCGTAGCGCATCCTCTCCAGCACGATGCTGAGCGTGATGAAAACACCGGTCCGGCCGACTCCCGCACTGGAAAAACAACAACACACACAACAGATGAAGTCCAACTATTACACCAAGAGCTCTACCTTGTGTACATTTTTGAAGTTGTCTAAAGTGTATTGGCTGGTTTAAAGCTAGAGTCCTTTATTGAAACAATACCAAAGCATCCACCCCGCCTCTGTTTTGGTAAAAAGCTGAGGGATGGGCCCGGAGAGATGTAACCACTCTCAAATTCATAGAGAGAGCCATGGATGCAAGGACTGACCATCCCATGATATTAAAATTGTAGGTTGAACCATGTTTTGAGGCTAGTTTACATTTACATTACTTATAAACATTGGAGTAAAACAAGCGTATATTTTGGATTCTGACGTAGAACGACAGTTTAACTAAGCTCATGAGGCATGTATAAGTTATATTCTTCGGCATTTATCATTCATTAATATGTAAAAAACATAAAAATATGCAGCAACTTCGGCTTTAAAATGAAGCCGAAATCCTAGACTTAAAAAGTATGAATGAATGGGGAATCTCCATTGAACATTATTCTTAGTCTATTGCTAGATTTATGAATCTGTGTCCAGGAAACCAGCCCTAAATATGGGTCTAGGGAAATCAAGTTCTAGTAACAGCTATTATGTGTCCATTTGGTTCATTCTATGTTCTTTCTCCTGTCCCTGGATACCAGTCATCATCTGCCGTCGCTAGACAGTTTAACGCCTGGCTTTAAAATGATCATGTGAGAGATAATCTTGATGTGAGGAACGTACACATTCCACTTTGATGCCCGCCCACACAACACGACATGAACACACACACACACATGCACGTACACAATCTCGAAAGCATTCGTGCACACACACACACACACACACACCCGCATATGAGCATGCACGCACGCACGCACACACGCAATGCATACATGGTCGCACGTACAGTTGAAGTCAGAAGTTTACATACACTTAGGTTGGAGTCATTAAAACTCGTTTTCAACCACTCCACAAATTTCTTGTTAACAGACTATAGTTTTGGCAAGTCGGTTAGGACATCTACTTTGTGCATGACACAAGTCATTTTTCCAAAAATTGTTTACAGCCAGATTATTCCGCAAATGGGTTTTCCAAATGGACAATGACCCCAAGCATACTTCCAAAGTTGTGGCAAAATGGCTTAAGGACAACAAAGTCAAGGTATTGGAGTGGCCATCACAAAGCCCTGACCTCAATCCTATAGAAAATTTGTGGGCAGAACTGAAAAAGCGTGTGGGAGCAAGGAGGCCTACAAACCTGTTACACCAGCTCTGTCAGGAGGAATGGGCCAAAATTCACCCAACTTATTGTGGGAAGCTTGTGGAAGACTACCTGAAACACTTGACCCAAGTTATACATTTTAAAGGCAATGCTGCCAAATACTAATTGAGTGTATGTACACTTCTGACCCACTGGGAATGTGATGAAAGAAAAGCTGAAATAAATCATTCTCTCTACTATTATTCTGACATTTCACATTCTTAAAATAAAGTGGTGATCCTAACTGACAGGGACTAACAGACAGGGATTTTTACTAGGATTAAATGTCAGGAATTGAGAAACTGAGTTTAAATGTATTTGGCTAAGGTGTATGTAAACTTCCGACTTCAACTGTATGTACACAATAACAAACAAATGCGCGCACACACACACGGACACGCACCCACATATGAGCACGCACGCAAGCACGCACACACACACACACACACACACACACACACACACACTTTGCATCATTAAGCCCCATTGCAAACCTTTCCCTGCAACAGTCCCCAGAAATAGGGCGAGTCTTAACTCTGATCCTGAAATACTTGAGGGCTGTCTCCGTAAGCTACTTTGGTGTGAAATGACTTCCGCTTCACCAATGGAACAATAATTGATTTGACAACAGATTAATTTTTCTCTCTTACCCGCCCCATGACAGTTTCTGAAAGGTTACAATGTTTTTTTTTTACCAAAGATAACTTTGACCATTTTCTACCTCGAAAACTTCTGACAGTAGATTGACCGAACAAGACACCAGCGACAAAACCTCCCCCTCAAAAAAAACTCAACTGTGGACACTATGTCACCACAAAGTCTACCCCCTTCTGTCCTTTCAACCCCCCCCCCCTCCATTCCTACACACCCACCCCATCCTCTCCTGGAGTGTGGAGAAAGCTCATCCTAGGGAGCTAGTCACAGCTTGTCATATGGCTCTTAAACTCCATCAAACCCTTTTAAATAGATAGACTTCCAAATCTAACCGCCGTGGAAAGCAGCATTGAATGAGAGGATTTACACTCCCATTCACAGAAAGTAATCAGGCAATTAATGACAAAAAGCGTGTGGCTCTATTAGATAGGAATTGGGGAGGCAGTAGAATAGAGAGAAAGAGAGAAGGAGAGAAAGAGTTGTTTGTTTATTTATTTGGATCCCCATTCTCTTTTGCAGAGGCAGCAGTTATTCTTCCTGGGGTTCACAAAAAACCTAAAACATGACAAGTAAAAAAACAACAACAACATAATAATACAAGCAATACAACTAAATACTGTACATAACGTGTGTGTTAGTGTGTCTGTGTGTGCATGTGTTTGTGTGTGTGTCCCCTCAAAGTCCCCGCCGTACCATGAGATGTTGTTTCATCATTTTTTTTTAAAGGTCATTTTGCTGTTTGCTTGAGTAAGTGGAGATGGAAGGAAGTTCCATGTAATCATGGCTCTGGGGACCTGGGGACTGTGAAGAAACCCTTGGTGGCCTGTCTTCTTGGGTAATGTATGACCTGAATGTTATTTGATTATGCAGACAATGTGGAATTTTCATCACGGTAATATTTCTCGTTAAAACTCGAAGAGAAGCAGTTATTCTCTCGTCAATCCACAACCAGGATAGATGTTGTTGATGTTAGTTCTGTGTCTGCAGTTAAGGGCAAGGCGTGCTGCTCTGTTTTGAGCCAGCTGGAACTTTGCTACGTCTTTCTTTGCTGCACTTGACCATATTACCGGACAGGAATCAAGATGGGACAAGACCAGAACCTGAACAACTAGCGCAGTTGATTTTTGTGTCAAAAAACGCTAAGGGGTTGGGTTAAATGCGGAAGACACATTTCAGTTGAATGCATTCAGTTGTGCAACTGACTAGGTATTTCCCTTTCCTTCACAACAACTTTAGCAATATGACGTGCCCATGATAATTGACCATCCAGCTTCCTCAACTTGCTCAATGGTCACACCCTTTATACACAACTCCAGCTGAGGTTTAGGTCATAGAGAATGTGCTCAACCAAATGAAATGCTTTTAGTTTTTAGACGTATTTAAGACCAGTTTATTATTAATCACCTATTCGGATACTGACTGTAACTCTCAGGGAGCTCACTGGCTTTGGGTGCTGACGTGTTGAGTGTGAAATCGTCCGCATACATAGTAATTCTAGCTTTGTGTAAGGGCAAATCACGTAAAAAAATAGAGAAGAGTAACGGCATAAGGCAACTGCCCTGAGGGACACCGCACTGTACATATCTGATGTTAGAGAAGCTTCCACTGAAGAACACTCTCTGGGTTCTACTGATTTGGAAGATTGAGTAAAGTGAAGGGGAAAATGCAAGGCATTGAGAAAATATATGGAGGGATAAAAGATAAAGAAAGAAAGAGGGGATGGAAAGGAAGAAAGTGAGGGAAAGAAAATAATTATCTTTTGATATAACATATGAGTGGTTGGTATTTGGTATTTTATTAGGATGCCCATTTGTTGTTGCAAAAGCAGCAGCTACTCTTCCTGGGGTCCACACGAAACATGAAACATAATGACATAATACAGAACATCAATAGACAAGAACAGTTCAAAGACAGAACTACATACATTTAAAAAGGCACATGTAGCCTACATATCAATGTTCACACACAAACTATCTAGGTCTAATAAGGGAGAGGCGTTGTGTCGCGAGGTGTTGCTTTATCTATTTTATAAAACCAGGTTTGCTGTTTACTTGAGCAATATGAGATGGAAGGACGTTCCATGCAATTAGGGCTACATAATACTGTACGCTTTCTTGAATTTGTTCTGGATTTGGGGACTGTGAAAAGACCCCTGGTGGCATGTCTGGTGGGGTAAGTGTGTGTGTCAGAGCTGTGTGTAAGTTGAATATGCAAACAATTTGGGATTTTCAACACATTAATGTTTCTTATAAAAAGTTTACAATCTAAAGTAACACAAAGTAATTTAGTCTCCTCAACTTGTTCAACAGCCACACCATTCATTACCAGATTCAGCTGAGGTCTAGAACTTAACGAATTACTTGTACCAAATACAATGCTCTCAGTTTTAGAGATGTTCAGGACCAGTTTATTACTGGCCGCCCATTCCAAAACAGACTGCAACTCTTAGTTAGGGGTTTCAGTGTCTTCATTAGCTGTGGTTGCCAATGCGTATATGGTTGAATCATCTGCATACATGGACACACATGCTTTGTTTAATGCCACTGGCAGGTCATTGGTAAAAATAGAAAAGAGTAGAGGGCCTAGAGAGCTGCCCTGCGGTACACCACACTTTACATGTTTGACATAAGGGAAGATTCCGTTAAAAGAAAACCCTTTGAGTTATATTAGATATATAGCTCTGAATCCACAATATGGCAGAGGTTGAAAAGCCATAACAAGTTTTTTCAAGAACAGGTCAATAATATCAAAGGGTGCACTGAAATCTAACAGTACACCTCACACAATCTTCTTATTATGAATTTCTTTCAACCAATCATAAGTAATTTGTGTCAGTGCAGTACATGTTGAGTGCCTTTCTCTATAAGCATGCTGAAAGTAAGTTGTTAATTTGTTTACAGAGAAATAGCATTGTATTTGGTCAAACACAATTTTTTCCAACAGTTTGCTAAGAGCTGGCAGCAAGCTTATAGGTGTGCTGTTAGAACCAGTAAAGGCCCCTTTACCACTCTTGGGTAGTGGAATTACTTTGGCTTTCCTCCATGCCTGAGGACAAAGACTTTCCTCAGATTAAAAATATGACAGATAGGAGTGGCTATAGAGGCAGCTACCATCCTCAGTAGCTTTCCATCTAAGTTGTCAATGCCAGGAGGTTTGTCATTATTGATCGATTACAATCATTTTCCCAACTCTCCCACACTAACTTTACAAAATTCAAACTTGCAATGCTTTTCTTTATTTGTCATCATTACTTGTTATTTTTTATGCATGAATACAATTGCTTCCTGTTTGTTGTTGGCATTTCCTGCCTAAGTTTGCCCACTTTGCCAATGAAATAATCATTAAAATAATTGGCAACATCAAATGGTTTTGTGATGAATAAGCCATCTGATTCAATGAAAGATGGAGTTGAAATTGTCTTTCTGCCCATGATTTCATTTAAAGTACTCCAAAGTTGTATATAATTGATCTTGGCTTCATAATACAGTTTCTTCTTCTTTTTTTTGAGTTTAGTCACATAATTTCTCAATTTGCAGTAAGTAAGCCAGTCAGATGTACAGCCAGAATGATTAGCCACTCCTTTTTGCACCATCTCTTTCAACCATACAGTTTTTCATTTCCTCATCAATCCATGCAGCCTTAACAGTTCTAACAGTCAGTTTCTTAACTGGTGCATGTTTATCAATAATTGGAAGAAGCAAATTAATAAATTAATAAATTCATCAAGTGCAGCGTCTGGATGCTCCTCATTAATCACATCAGACCAACAAATATTTTTTAACATCATCCACATAAGAGTCACATTCAAAATATGTTGTATGCTCTCTTATACACTATTTTAGGCCCAGCTGTTGGACCTTTGGCTTTCCTGGATATAGCCACTATATTGTGATCACTGCATCCAATGGGTACGGATACAGCTTTAGAACAAAGTTCTACAGTATTAGAAAAAATGTGATCGATACATGTGGATGATCTTGTTCCTGTAGTGTTCGTAAACACCCTGGTAGGTTGATTAATAACCTGAACCAGATTACAGGCACTGGTTACAGTCAGAAGCTTCCTCTTGAGCGGACAGCTTGATGAAAACCAGTTAATATTCAGGTCCCCAAGAAAGTAGACCTCTCTGTTCTTATCACATACTGTACACTATCAAGCATTTCACACACATTATTTCGATACTGACTGTTAGCACTTGGTGGCCTATAGCAACTCCCCAAAAGAAAAGGCTTTAGATGTGCCAAGTGAACCTGCAACCACAACACTTCAATAACACTTGACATGAGATCCTCTCTAAGCATTACAGGGATATGGCTCTGAATATATACAGCAACACCTCGCCCATAAGCATTTCTGTCTCCTCTATATATATGTTATATCCTTGTTTTGCTACTGCTGTATCATCAAAATAATTATCTAAGTGAGTCTCAGAAATGGCTAATATATGAATGTTATCTGATGTTAGCAAGTTATTGATTTCATGAACCTTATTTCTAAGTCTATATATACTAATATGGGCTATTTTCAGCCCTTTCCTGGGTAGCTTATCAGAGAGACATAATACTGAAAAGAGCAAACAAAGCAAGAGAAAAAATATACATTCTGCAGTGAATTAATCAATAGGTGTGTGTGTGTGTGTGTGTGTGTGTGTGCGCACAGCGGGGTTAAAGCTACAAACCCATAGGCTTGGCTCTCTAATCCCTTCCAGGCTTCTGGGAGGGAGGGTGGACAATGAGCCTGTCATAGCGGATGTAAGCAATGTCCCCACGCACTCTGGCAGCTTTCATGGCTGGGATCAGATCTTTCCTCTTCTAGCGCACAGCTTCAGTATAGTCCTCGTTGAGGAAGATATAAGTTCCTCTCAAGTTCTTGGCTCTTTCCAGAACAGCTACCTTGTCCTTGAACCTCAGGAACTTGACCACCATTGGCCTGGGCCTATCACCTGGGCCGATGGTGGGTTTTCCAGTCCTGTGGGTGCGCTCCACCTCAATCCTCCTGTGGTCCATCTTCAATTTCTCAGCGATCATTTCCCTCACTTTGTCCTCAGACTCCGCCCAGGTCTCATGTGGAGATTCTGCAATTCCGTCCACAACCATGTTGTTCCGCCTTGATTGTTGACATGGGTTCACATGGGTTCACACATACAACTGATGTCCTCTCTCAATGACTTACATATTGCTGTCATCTTGCCTTTCTCCTGATTCAACTCATCGAGCTGACCCTGGGAGAACTGCAAACTGTTCTTCAAGTCCTGGACCTCTCTGGTCAGGTCGTCCATTCTTTTATTAGTAGAATCGACAAGTATTTGGACAAAACACTTGAAGCTATTTCTTGTTGTTGTAACAACTGCTTGTAGGTCTCTTTTTGTTTGTTTAAAAGATCCTTCACGTGTGATAGAGAGACACCACTGTCCTCAACGGTACTCCAGCCGGCTTTGGCCTTTGTCATGGTAGCTAGCAACGTAGGTTACGCTGTTACTCCTCGTAGTTCCAGACAGGGCAGGTCACGGGGAAGATTGAAAACAACAAACAGCAGGGATCTAGACAGCCCAAACCCGGGACAATCCGAGGTCCCAGCCACAATGGCTAACTGCTAGCCTGATATGCAGCTAGCTTGATATGCAGCTTGATAATAGCTCCTCAGACCCGTCCTTGGTCGGCATAATCACTGGAAAGAGACAAGCAGTCCCAGCAACTGACGCCAACTGCATTGCAGGGTCCAAACTAAGAAGCTAGCTAGCTACCAAGAACTTTCCAATACACTTTCAAACAACAAACTTTCCAAACAAACAAAGCCAAGCTCTTCTGCGTTCAACAGGAAGTGACGTGAAAATCGAGAGGACAATAGGATAACAAAGGAGGGAACCTACACAGTCCAGACAGACACTCCAGGCAGACAGACAGTAGCTGAGCCCAGTTCTCAGTGTTGGGCTTCCGGAGCTTTCCGAGAAGAGCAACGGTGGGAGGGGGCATCCCTGACTCGTTCCTACTTCCCAGCATGCATTGGGTCAGAACTGAGACGATTTCCGAGGTGTTAGAGTAGTACTGGAATAACACTCCCGGGCCTGTGCTCAAAATGCCAGGTGAAGACAATGCTCTCACTGTATGCGTCCCGAATGGCACCATAGGGCTCTGGTCAAAAGAAGTTCACTATATAGAGAATAGGGTGCCATTTGGCACGTAACCAATGAGCCCTCGCCTTCCTGAGCCGCTGCATTAGCTGTGCCTCCTCTACCAGGCTGCTGGGCTAAATCCTTTCATCAAGAGAGGATAACTCAGCTTTATTGCAGGTCCTAAGACACAGCCCTCTCTCTTAAAGGGTATATGCAATGTCTGGCGGTGATATCATATTTTCCCCATGGGAGTATGGTGGTGAAAGTCTGGTGACACAATAATGATGTCCATATAGGTACGTAGATCTAGTGTATAGGTAGATCTCATGTTAGCCTGGTCCTAGATCTGTTTATGCAACCACAGGAGTTGGCTAAACAGTACAAACAGATCTGGGACCAGGCTAGTGTTTGGTGGCTTTGCGAAGGAAAAACGACGCAAAGAGGGAGTTTTTTTTATTTTCAACCAACATGTTGTTTCAATACAATGATGAAACTTTGCAAGTTATCAGCGTGCAGGGACTTCTTTTCTTAACCATAAACATACTAAGTAACACATTTCAGTGGTACCCCAGAGGTGGTAGCCACACAAATATTTTGGAATATGCTTGCCAAATTAATGACAAAGGTTACCTTGGAAGAAAGAAAACACAATGTGATAAAAATGTATCACACGGGGAATCGTAAAATAAAAATGGCCGCATTATTTCATGTGCCTCCCATTTACAAATGCCAGGCTGCCGCTCCGTGTGATCAATTATGAATGAGCTGAGCCTTAGGCGTTGTAATGCCAGCCCACTGCAGTGGCAGTAAGGAGAGCGAGAGAGAGCGAGAGAAAGAGAGAGAGAGATTGATAGAGAGTGAGAGAGAGATTTATAAAGAATGAGAGAGAGAGAGAGAGAGAGAGTGAGACAGAGGGAGCGAGAGAGAGAAAGAGAGAGAGAGAAACATGCATCTGGTCTGTGGAGGACATTAAGACTAGCACCACGGGAGGCTGGTTGTAATCCCCTTAACAACACAAGGTACCAGCTTGGGAGTCGGACACCCACACACCTACAGACCCAGGATACTGTGTTATATGCTGACATTGTTAGGTACAAATAATGGTGTTGGTCTGAATTATAAAGAACACCGCTGACACGTCTCACACCTACACGCAGGCCCATGTGCGCATGGAGACACACGCAGACACACACAGACACGCGCACACAAACACACACAGGGCTCTTACCTGCAGTGGACAGAGATGGGTCCGTCCTGGCCGAACTGCTCCTTAGTTTTGTGCACCTGGCCTATGAAGTCTATGAAGCCCTCCCCTGACTTGGGCACCCCCTGCTCCGGCCAATCAGTGAACTGGAACTGCCGCACTGTCCTGGACTGCCCATCCTGAGAAAGGGAAAGAGAAAAAGAATGGATGGAAAGGGTAAGAGATAAGGAAGAGAGGGATGGAGTGAAGGAGAAAGAGGAGGATTGAGAGAACGGGAACGAGAGGAGGATGTAAGGGGAGAGAAGGGATTGATCAGTAAAAATCAAGATCCTTCACTTTACGTCCTCTGTGTCACAGACTCTCTCATTGTCCACGATGATGACCACATACCAAGCAAACAAACGGATTCAGGAACAGAAACAATAACTGTTTCACTACACACCCCAGAGAGAAACTTGATCTGGGGTCAGCGAACCGCCAAGTCCCAACGCTGTCCCTATCTGTGTCTAGTAGACCGCTCAATAACAAGAACTGGTCCAGTTCAACTTCACCCTCATACAACACCACAATGACCTGTCTCCCCTGACGTCCATCTGACAGTCTATCAGTTCTCTTTTTCTCTCTTAACTATTTTCTCCCTTTCTCTCCCTTTCTCTCCCTCTCCCTTTCCCTTTCTCTCCCTCTCCAACAGTCTTTCCTTTCTTTCACTTTCTCCGTCTCTCTCCCTCTCCCTCCCTCCCTGCCCCCCTCTCTCTCTCTGCCTCTCTTTTGTTTTAGCTTGTCATTTCTTCGGTGGAATAAGTCCCGGTTAGAGGAAATCAATAGGGCATTTGGCGTGACAAGCGTCCTCTTCTAAACATTGTGTTAAACGGGGTAATCCTGGATGGAGGACTGATGGATGGAGGGACCTGACATGCAAAAAACCACATGCAACCAGGAAGGGAGGAAGACCAATTTGGTGTGGCCACCCACATCGGTGGGGACTGGACTTATACCAATCGAGAAAATTGCTTTATTTGAATCTCTGCCCGAAGAGTAGTCAATTATGGTGGTGTCTTAATCTCAGTAGTCGACTGGAAGAGAAAGGAAACGGTCTCTGAATTTGAATTTGGCAACTGAGGCTGAGGATACGATACAGAACCAAAGGCTACGTCCTTATACTCCTCAAACACTCCCTAGTCCTTAGCCTTGTCTTCTTCCTTGATGACCACTGATCATTGAACAGTGTTGATAGGGTTCCACTATGCTGCTTATACCTATCAAGTGATTTCAGGTCCATTGTCAGGAAAGGAGACATGGAAAAGAGGAAAGGAGAGGAGGCTGGCTGTATGTTTAATTGGAACCTAGCCGTACTACACTGAACAAAAATATAAACGCAATATGTAAAGTGTTGGTCCCATGTTTCATGAGCTGAAATAAAAGATTCCCAAAATTTTCCATATACACAAAAAGCTTATTTATTTCAATTTTGTGGACAAATTTGTTTACATCCATGTTAATGAGCATTTTTCCTTTGCCAAGATAGTATGTTGCATATCAAAAAGCTGATGAAACAGCATGATCATTACACAGGTGCACCTTGTGCTGGGGACAATAAAAGGCCACTCTAAAATGTGCAGTTTTGTCAATTTGGCAGTAGGTCCAAACAGCCTCACAACCACAGACCACGTGTATGGGTTTGTGTGGGCGAGCGGTTTACTGTTGTCAACATTGTGAACAGAGTGCCCCATGGTGGCGGTGGGGTTATGGAATGGGAAGGCATAAGCTATAGACAACGAACACAATTGCATTTTAGTGATGGCAATTTGAACGCACAGAGATACCGTGACGAGATCCTGAGGCCCATTGACATGCCATTCATTCTCCGCCATCGCCTCATGTTTCAGCATGATAATGCACAGCCCCATGTCGCAAGGCTCTACACAATTCCCGGAATTTAAAAATGTCCCAGTTCTTTCATGGCCTGCATAATCACCAGAGATGTCACCCATTGGGAATGTTTGGGATGGTCTGGATCGCCATTTACGGCAGCGTGTTCCAGTTCCCGCCAATTTCCAGCAACTTCGCACAGCCATTGAAGAGAACATTCCACAGGCCATAATCAGCAGCCTGGTCAACTCTATGCGAAGGAGATGTGTCGGGCCGCATGAGGCAAGTGGTGGTCACACCAGATACTGACTGGTTTTCTGATGCACGACCCTACCTTTCTTTTGAAGGTACTGTATCTGTGACCAACAGATGCATATCTCTATTCCCAGTCATGTGAAATCCATAGATTAGGGCCTAATGAATTTATTTCAATTGACTGACCTCCTTATATGAACTGTAACACAGTCAAATCTTTGAAATTGTTGCATGTTGCATTTATATTTTTGTTCAGTATAAATGGAGTCCCAAGCAAAAGGCTAAGAAATCCTAATACTCTCCAAAACACTCCCTAGTCCCTAGCCTTGTCTCATTTCCTTGACGACTATTCTTCAGACTCATCAGTGTAAAAAGTGTCTTTCATTTGACTGTCACAAGCCACTGTTTTCTCTTATCTCTCGCTCACCATTCTGTCGCCTTTCTTTACCTTTGTTTTCCCCCTTTAAACCTCGTTTGAAACCGTTTTGCCTCCCCGCACGGATTAAAAGCGAAGGAGGAGAAAAACCAACAACAACACAATTAATGAAGCGCGCAGAGACAAATCTAAATAAATACATTTAACACACAACCTTAGGGTCTGCGCACTGTGTCAAATTGTGTGATTAAATACGTGACTGCCTCGCTAGCAGAGACAACTGAAGTGTGGAGTCTCTGCTATTGCATGCGCACGCGCACGCACACGCACACACACACAACCCGACCCTTTCCACACAGGCACACCAACCACCTCCCATTCCCTCCTCCTCTCTCCCACCCACCCACCTCTCTCGCTCCTTTCCTCGTCCGTCTCCCTCTCTTCCTCCAGTCGTCTCTGATTAGAGGTCCCTTTCATTTCTTAGGGAGACCTTACGTGTGCGGCCCAACCTGATTACTGGAGTGGGCCGCTTTGATGATTCAATCACAATTAACACAGCCTAGAATCACCGCTGCAGCTGCCGCTCCAGTCCACCTTTCCCAGGCACTCCTTAGTGTGTGTGTGTGTGTGTGTGTGTGTGTGTGTGGTAGGGGAAGGTATAGTTTGTGTGTGTGGTACCTAGAGCAACAGCTTAAGCAGGATTTATGTCTAATCTGCCCAGTGGGAGTTGCAGGGGGCTGAGTGCTAGGCCAGTGTGTAGAGTGTTTTTTTTCTCAGACCAACATGAGTGCTCAAAACTAGCCGCCATGCTGGCTCAAGCAGCAATCCAACATGTCCGCCAGTCCCAGGTGGGCTAGTGTTCTGCAGTACAGTTACTGCTACATTGGACACAAAATGGTAGCCTATACTGTAGAATGGGCCTTAGTGCTTAAACAGACCACGGACAATCATATTATCATAGAAATGGTTGTGGTCTCATGCACTTTCCTTAAAATGGGCGAATGGCACACATATATGAAAAGGACAAAAAGGCACTGTACGCTCCTTCATCAGGTCAAAACTCTCTCTGGGTTTAAATATAATCATTAATAGGGGCGATCTGGGATCCTCTCCAACCCAATCCCTCAGGTGTTCACCAAAACAGTGGCGGAGTGGCCACTTTGTTGTTGTTTGAACTACAGATCGCCCCTTTAAAGGTGGTATAAGGAGCAATCATACGAGCATACTCATGACACATACCCTATCAGCACTGTATTGTCATGTGACGGAGGAAAATGGCCTCAATCAGTTTGCTTTCTCAAGCCTCGCTGATGATACAGGCGAAAGGTTGAGTGGAACATACACGAGGCATGCAGACTGAGTAGGACAGTCTCAATTCGTCGGGGCATGGACTTTACAAGGTGTCGAAAGCATTCGGGATCCTGGCCCATGTTGACTCCAATGCTTCCCACAGTTGTGTCAAGTTGGCTGGATGTCCTTTGGGTGGTGGACCATTCTTGATACACACGGGAAACTGTTGAAACTTGTGTCTTGCCCATTCACCCTCTGACCGGTGCACATACACCATCCTTGCCTCAATTGTCTCAAGGCTTAAAAATCCTTCTTTAACCTGTCTCCTCCCCTTCATCTACACTGATTGAAGTGGATATGAACAAGTGACATCATAGCTTTCACCTGGATTCACCTGGTCAGTCTATGTCATGGAAAGAGCAGGTGTTCTTAATGTTTCGTACACTCAGTGTATAGGACAGTAGCGTTTCTAGACACAATCAATGGGAGGGAGGCATGCATAGAAACAGAATGTGTCATCTCTAAGAAAAGGACACACGCATGGACACACACACACACAAACACACACTCACCCTGGCATCGGTGACTTTGAACTCCCGGAGGATGTACTGGGGCATGTTGTACTCGGCCATGGGGTCCACCACAAAGTACTGGTACCTGGCCGAACGCTCAGCGGGCCAGTACTGATGGCACTTCTCCTGTGAACACAGAGAGACACACACACACATGTGAGGAGGGGGCATAGGATAAATAGATAGATCTTTGAGATGAACGTGAATACATAGACTACAGTCAGCGCAGGTTAAGCATGTGCTCCGTTTGTCATTGGGGTAGTAGTACAGACTGCACTACAGAGGATAACTGAATGATGGACAGAGAGAAGAATGCTTGAGTGGGTCTGTGTGTCTGTGAGTGAGTGAGTGAGTGAGTGAGTGAGTGAGTGAGTGAGTGAGTGAGTGAGATAAAGTGTCTCCTACCCTGCCCATCTCTCGGAGTTTGGTGAGCATGACTACGATGGTAGAGTTGTTCTCCCACAGCATCCTCCAGAAGTCTTCTGTGGTCTCTGCCAACGGGCCCTGCGTGGCGATGTAAGCCTTCTGTTGCCTGGCAACACACACACACACACTCAGGTCAGACATGTAGTGTGGTGAGTCAGACAGACAGAGAGACAGTCATAGTTGCATGCATGCAAACACACACACACACACACACACACACACACACACACACACACACACACACACACACACACAAACACACCCGTCTTTCCCTCTCTTCCCCACACCCATTCCACCTACCTGTATCCGTCGATGAAGCTGGCGTTGATGTAGTCGGAGCCCTCAAGGCCCCTGATGGGCTGCAGGCAGACGCGGGTGGTCTCGTAGGGCATGATGTTCACCAGACGGTTCTTGAACTTGTTGCAGGGCAGGTTGGCACTGATGAATCTGGACGTGTGGGCCTTGGAATTGGCCAGGCGCTGTAGAGGAGGAGGAGTTGGAGGATTGGACGGAGCGATGAAGGGAGGGATGGCGAGAGGGAGCGGTGGAGGGATGAGGGAAGATGGGTGAGAAGAGAGGGAAGGAGGGAGAGAGGGAGAGGGACATGGAGAGGGAGGGAGAGGGATAGGGGAAGAGAAGAGAGGGAAGGGAGGAGAGAGGGAGAGGGACATGGAGGGGTAGGGGGAAGAGGGGAGAGAAGAGAGGGAAGGGAGGAGAGAGGGAGAGGGACATAGAGAGGGAGGGAGAGGGGTAGGGGGAGATAGGAATGAATGTCACATGGAACGAGAGTCAAAAGGATAGAAAGTGGTAGAGAGAGAAGGAGAGCGAGAGATGGAAGACTGCAGAGTAATAAAGAACTGTGAGATCTTATCTGAGCAAGACAGAGCTGAGCCATAGACAATGGCTGAAGCACCTTAAAAATGCAGACATCTATTTGATGAATGATTTCATAATGTATGGCTGGATGGAGCAATCAAAGAACACAGTCTTTAATCTACTCCCCATTTCCTTTTCACATCCCTGTGTACTTTGCAACGTGCAGTCTTGTGTGAGGTGCTATGAGGTAAAATAGTACGACTTGAAGCACTGCTCTGTGCTACTGTAACAAGCTAGCATCAAACAGAAACTGGAGAGAGGTGTTTCTATGAGGCAGTAAACCCGTCTGCAAAAAGTGGGTCACTTAAGTCTTTGATAATGGGAGTCTGGTAGATGCTCTGCACACAGTCGAGCACACAGTCACACAGAATACATTCGAGCAGGCCCGTGCACACACACAGTGTCATGATCCAAATTGGGACCTGTACTGACAAATGACCATCAAAGGGACCATCACGGCAGTTTGTGGGTCAGTCTGTCTGACAATATCATCCCTCACACACACGCACACCTCACCCCCCCTCTTCTCCCTATTCACTCCTTTGACCTTGATGTCTGCTGTGTGTAAGCTATACTTTTTCTGACAGCCTCTCTCTATCCCTTCTCAATCTTTCTCTCGGCCTAACTCTCGCTACTCCTTCCTCCCTCCCTAAAATGTCTCTCACTCATTCCCCCAATGTAATTGTTTCTCTCTCCCTCTCCCCCTCTCTTTCTCCCTCACCCACCTCTTCTCTCTCCATCTCTCTTTCGGTGCCAAAAGCCCAGACTGTCATTGCCACTTGGATTTGGGTCAACCCCCCTGTCCACATCCCATCCTCTCTTCCCTCTCTCCTTTCTTCCCTTTGATCCCCCTTTAACAGAGGCAACTGGAATGAGACTGGCTGGCAAGGCGCCCAGATCTGTTACTACACCAAACTCCGGGGGGAGAGTGGATTGGAAAACCAACCAATCTGGCAACCCGTCCTTGTTTCCCTTCCTCCCTAAGGGCAGAAACGCACCTAGGTAACCTCTAGTCAAAGAAACAACCTTAGTTTCCCCTTTCCACCGGGAGTTCTGGATGATACTGTACTTATGTTCTCTGTCATGTAGCCTACCACTACCATAATGCTAAGCAGGATGGGCGGGATTTGCATTTTTTTGGGACTATTCCATTGGTTGCATTGGGCCAGGCAAGCTTAATCAAGCATAGCTGAAGCGTCGTTTGAAAGAAAATAAATACTATTTGAACCTAGGTCTGGTGTGCGCACTGGCAGTCGTAAGTAAACAAAAGGCATAAATACTGCTATGGACGACTGCACTGATCTCAAGCCTATAGACCAGGGTTTCCCAAACTCTGTCCCAGGGACCCCAAGGGGTGCACGTTTTGGTTTTTGCCCTAGCACTACACATCTGATTCAAATAATCAAGTAATCATCAAGTTTTGATTATTTTAGTCAGCTGTGCAGTCCTAGGGGAAAAAAACTAAACGAGCCTCTAAGACTTTGGCGGCCATGAAAATTGTCAAGCAAATAACAGCCGGTCTCAGGGTAATTGACCGTTATTTAACATAAACACATTTAGCATCTCCTGGCTCCATGCATAACCTATAAGTCACTGATGCAGACCTTTGGAACATCTACATTTAATATAGGAGCATCTGCATTTAATAGAGCCTACACCATCACAAAACATTTTTTTTTTTTTTTTGTCAGACAAGTCTAATGAAACATGATTTGAATAGAATGTAGTCTATTTCAGAAGAACAGAATAGCATACTCTGAGTTGTCCTTATGTTAGGCCCTGATCTGGCTATGCCATATGGCTGTGGGCTACACAAGTTAATTTAGCAGACAAGATTTGCTTAGAATTCCGTGGCATAATTTGATATTATTTTACGAAGAATACAATTGAACATAGCTGAAAATAAAATAGAAAGGATATTTTCTCCAAACGATTTGCGGCACAGCCTTTGTGTAGCTGTAAATGCACCCTAAAAAATCCATGCCTTTTGCGGCCAGTTGTGCCCTTGGGCGAAATATAATAACTAGAATTTCCCTTCTCCCGGCAGCATGCTCTGAAGCACCTCTCACTCACATGGCTCTCTCAGATATCTCAATTCTTATTAGCCAACGCCCATCGTGTGAACGGGTTATCTCACATGGCTACAAGTAAACATGGCTCTCCATCATGTGATCGGGACTTTCTCACAGGCTACAAGTGAAGACAGACACATCGGGGACACAACTGCGCCAGTCCTTATTGAATTCCGAGGCGCATATTGAAGATGTTGGAAGAACTGTCTACATTTACTTTTCGTCAGTCAACAAGATGAGTAGGCCTAACGAACGGAAAAATCACTAGCATATGTCAATATACTACCCCCCCCCATAGTACAAAATTTGACCTATTATATTCTGTGTGAGAAATAAATATTCCCAATTTAGTCTGGGACAGTTGTGAGTTGCGATAGATCCCAGATGAATACAACCACTAACATCCCAAAAACATTTTAAAAGCAATGAGGCTGACGCAACAGATCAGAACTTTTAGCTTAAAATGTTGATAAACTATTAGGCTATTTCTTCACATTATAAGCGCAGCAATGCACACATGGAAATAGCGGGAAAACATCATCTCAAAAGTGACCGCAAATGCCATTATGCAAGTAATGCTAATGGTGGATTTTTATGATACAAATTCTCTTCCCCAAACTTGAAACACGCTGCACATATATGCCAGTTAGGCTCTACACCCGTTGTAAAGCGGATTAATGTGCTTCATTTTAAGAAGTTATTTGGCCACTTTAGTTAAGATAGAAAACGTCTCAAAACATATAGGCCTATGGCTAGGCTACATGCGAATACGATTTGAAAAAGACGCAAAAAAGGTATGCGATGTTTCTTGCCTTAACAGCACACAAGCTGAGCATCATTCACAAGTGATAATATATCATTCACACGTGATAGGCTAATATGGTCAGTCATCAGACTATTCTTGATTTAATCTTGTCTTTACGTACAGTGCATTCGGAAAGTGTTCAGACCCCTTGACTTTTTCCACATTTTGTTAAGTTACAGCCTTATTCTAAAATGTATTAAATCATTTCCCCCCCTAATCAATCTACACACAATACCCCATAATGACAAAGCAAATAAAGGTTTACATTTATTTTCCAAATTTATAAAAACATTTAAAACATTAATTCCTTATTTACATAAATATTCAGGCCCTTTGCTATGAGACTTGAAATTGAGCTTTCCATTGATCACCCTTGAAATGTTACAGCTTGATTGGAATCCACCTGTGCTAAATTCAATTGATTGGACATGATTTAGAAAAGCACACACCTGTCTATATAAGGTCCCACAGTTGACAGTGCATGTCAGAGCAAAAACCAAACCATGAGGTCAAAGGAATTGTCCGTAGAGTAGCCAGTCAGAAGCCACTCCTTAGTAAAAGGCACATGACAGCCTGCTTGGAGTTTGCCAAAAGGTGCCTAAAGGACTGTCAGACTATGAGAAATAAGATTCTCTGGTCTGATGAAACCAAGATTGAACTCTTTGGCCTGAATGCCAAACGTCACATCTGGAAGAAACCTGGCATCATGCTGTAGGGATGTTTTTCAGCGGCAGGGACTGGGAGATTAGTCAGGATCTCGGGAAAGATTAACGGAGCACAGAGAGATCCTTGATGAAAACCTGCTCCAGAGTGCTCAGGACCTCAGACTGGGGTGATGGTTCACCTTACAACAGGACAACGACTCTAAGCACACAGCCAAGACAACGCAGGAGTGGCTTTGGGACAAGTCTCTGAAGTCCAGCCAGGGCCCGGACTTGAACACGATCAAACATCTCTGGAGAGACCTGAACAGAGCTTGATAGGATCAGTAGAGAAGAATTGGAGAAACTCCCCCAAATACAGGTGTGCCACGCTTTTACCATCATACCCCAGAAGACTCGAGGCTGTAATCGCTGCCAAAGGTTCTTCAACAATATACTGAGTAAAGGGTCTGAATAATTATGTAAATGTCATATTTCATTTTTTTTATTTTTTTTTATACATTTCCACAAATAAAATTTTAAATGTTTTTTTGCTTTGGCATTATGGGTTATTATGTGTAGATTGATGAGGGGGGGAAAAAACAATTTAATCCATTTTAGAATAAGGCCGTAATGTAACAAAATGTGGAACAATTCAAGGGGTCTGAATACTTTCTGAATGCACTGTATACTAAATAATATGTGACATTTGTTTTGATTTAGAATGAACCATTATCATGCAACTGTCTCGAAACAGGGGAAGGGGAAAAAATGCATGTCATCTATGCACTTAAATAGGTAATGGAGGACGCTTTTCCCATAGTTCATTTTCATGCCAGCCAGGTAGGCTATACTCCCTTTGTAAAGATAATCAATGTGCTTAATATTAGGGAAGTTGAGAAATAAATATAGCCTATAGAAAGCTGTTGGGACCCTCCTCTTTTTAATAGAGGCCATCGAAACTCTGTTATCTCCCTCATTGCATGGAAATGTTGCGCACCATGAGCTCATGAGCTCTCATGAAGTGTTTGATTTTCGATTACATTTGCATTGATGCCAGAATGATTAGATGGACAATAGAGTGCTGAGCACAGTTTGGTAGGCTACTAATGACCATCAGCAGCATCGGAGCTTGGAGAAGCCAAGTTACCGTGACTAAACGGTCACGTGGAATTTGACCGCGGGTCATGACTCGTGACCGCCTATGTGGCGGTAATATGGTCACCGTAACAGCCCTACGTGCACCCCTTGGGGTCCCAAGGACCGAGTTTGGGAAATGCTGACTAACTGTCGCAGCAACTCCTTTCTAAGACGCAGTAACGTTTCTCTGTTCATTAGTGAGAGGACCCTCCTGCTTGCCCTCGCCGTTTTGCCTCGCCATGCGTCAACATGAACTATTAAATGACACCTTCTCACTAACGCTCTCGCGCTACGACCACCGCTGCCCGCCGCTATTTATCCGACGCGACTGCATACCTCTCAGTACCGTTATCGCTATTACAGACGGGGCTGTAGTTGTTAGAGATTATATCGTGGTACACTGTAGCAAATGTCTTGGATGAAACCGTCATCATTATTGTTTCTTCGAGCGGCGAGATGATAAATGGCATTGGGAATATTACAAATGATTCTGAGGCGAGATAGGGGCATGTACATGTGTAATTCAAGGTCAAGTGTATCGTTGTGCAAAGGGGGAACAACAAAGTTCGGATAGTATTGGATCATCGGTCTCTCGCTTAGTGTTTGGCCACATTCCATGCACTTCCGCGTTCGGATAACGGGTTCTCACCGCAGCAGTTATTTGTTAAGTTTAAATTCATCGCTTTATGCCTTTTCAGAATAATCCTTCATTTGGAGTCTATACACTGATCACAAAGCTGCTCTATCTGGAGAATATTATTTGATATCCTTGAGAAATGGATTCACACCGAAGACAAAGAGCAGAGAGCTTAACTGTTCAATTCCTAGCTTTTTTAAAAGGCAAAGCTATTGAGTGGTGTGAGCAAACAGTGGCTGAATGTTTGAGGTTAAGGCTCACATGAATGAGGTATAATAAACTCTCTATAAACATTTGTACCTCCATGAATTGGGTGAGATATCGACATGCCCATTTTAATGCGCCGTTATGAAATATATACAAGTCAATATATATTTTCAAATGTTTCCAAGGCCATTTCAATTTAAACGTTAGTGTTTTACCTCTTGGCTCAAAGATATCATGGATGTGACAGAGCACTGAGAGCAACTGAAGATAAAAACGAAATGTTGCTCCTCCACATAATTGATGGTTTCGTATTAGTAGGCCTAAAACCTAAATAAACCTCAATTTTGTGCCTTTCCCCACATGTCTTTTGTACCTACATGTCTATAGCCTACCTTAAACTCCGGCTCCGCACCACTCTACCAAACAAACATCCTCCATTTCGTACCTTCCCCAGCCTCCCCACCCCCAGTTCCCCCATACCCTATCTACACCCCCTACCTTAAACTCAGGCTCCGCACCACTCTACCAAACAAACGTCCTCCATTTCGTACCTTCCTCAGCCTCCCCACCCCCAGCTCCCCCATACCCTGTCTACACCCCCTACCTTAAACTCCAGCTCCATGCCGGTGACGTGCTCGCCCGTCTCCACCTGGGCCAGCTTCTGGATGTACGAGTACAGGCTCCTGGCCGCCACCTCCGTGTTGCCGCACGCCACCGCCTCCAGCAGCGCGTCGTGGATGAAGCTGTACTGGTCCTCCGTCTGCACCATGTAGTTCCGCTGCGATCGCATCAGGGTCACGTGGCCGTAGATGTCCACCGTCTTCTCGTGCTTGATGCGCTCCAGCATGGCGTCGATCACGATGAAGCAGCCCGTCCTTCCGACGCCCGCACTGGGAGAGGAGGGAGAGAGGGGGGGGGGGCAAGAGAGGAGAGGGGGAGAGAGAGAACATTAGAGATTGTTCTCGAAAAATCACGTCAGACCGAACAGATACAATTTCATCACAGATGAGAGATGTGAGCGATTGAGACTTCTCGTCTGTCGTTCCCCGCTTTGACAACGTCTGCTTGATCCAGTCATGCTAGTACATTCACATCGCAGCGGTCATTCTGCAGGCACTAATACGAGTGGGTTTGAATAGGATTTTGAAATGCGAAGGATGGCGGGATGCAAGGGGCCAGGGAGGGAGGTGGTGAAGAAGAGAGGGATGATAGAAGAACAAACAGAGGGTTGGGAGAGAGAGGGCGGACCAGGAGAAAGACGCAGAACAAAGAGAGGAAGAGATTGGGGGGGGGAAAGAGGACGTGAAGGAGAGACATAGTTAATAAGGAGCGAGTGTCTGTGTGAGACCAAGGAGACCTTGACACGGGCTCTGCAGTAACACACCTCGTTCAACGAACCTAGTTGAATCCTTATGGAGTCTAGTTAACCTAGTTGAATCCTTATGGAGTCTAGTTAACCTAGTTGAATCCTTATGGAGTCTAGTTAACCTAGTTGAATCCTTATGGAGTCTAGTTAACCTAGTTGAATCCTTATGGAGTCTAGTTAACCTAGTTGAATCCTTATGGAGTCTAGTTAACCTAGTTGAGTCCTTATGGAGTCTAGTTAACCTAGTTGAATCCTTATGGAGTCTAGTTAACCTAGTTGAATCCTTATGGAGTCTAGTTAACCTAGTTGAATCCTTATGGAGTCTAGTTAACCCAGTTGAGTCCTTATGGAGTCTAGTTAACCTAGTTGAATCCTTATGGAGTCTAGTTAACCTAGTTGAATCCTTATGGAGTCTAGTTAACCTAGTTGAGTCCTTATGGAGTCTAGTTAACCTAGTTGAGTCCTTATGGAGTCTAGTTAACCTAGTTGAGTCCTTATGGAGTCTAGTTAACCCAGTTGAATCCTTATGGAGTCTAGTTAACCTAGTTGAATCCTTATGGAGTCTAGTTAACCTTGTTGAGTCCTTATGGAGTCTAGTTAACCCAGTTGAATCCTTATGGAGTCTAGTTAACCTAGTTGAATCCTTATGGAGTCTAGTTAACCTAGTTGAATCCTTATGGAGTCTAGTTAACCTAGTTGAGTCCTTATGGAGTCTAGTTAACCCAGTTGAATCCTTATGGAGTCTAGTTAACCTAGTTGAATCCTTATGGAGTCTAGTTAACCCAGTTGAATCCTTATGGAGTCTAGTTAACCCAGTTGAATCCTTATGGAGTCTAGTTAACCTAGTTGAATCCTTATGGAGTCTAGTTAACCTAGTTGAATCCTTATGGAGTCTAGTTAACCTAGTTGAGTCCTTATGGAGTCTAGTTAACCTAGTTGAATCTCATCCTAGTTGAGTCCGAAAGCTGGATCGAATCTCCGAGCTGACAAGGTCAAAATCGGTCATTCTGCCCCTGAGCAAGGCAGTTAACCCACTGTTCCCCGGGCGCCCATGACGTGGATGTTGATTAAGGCAGCCCCCCGCACCTCCCTGATTCAGAGGGGTTGGGTTAAATGCGGAAGACACATTTCACTTGAATGCATTCAGTTGTACAACTGACTAAGTCGTTGAATGGGGTGAAACAAAAACCTGCACCAAACAGTGTGTGGCCAGCCAGAAGTATTATTTTCATATACTATATACCCTGCGGTGAAATCTGTCCACTATCTGTAGCTGTGTAGTGTGTTCATGTGTGTGTGTGTGTGTGTATACCAACCTGCAGTGGGCGATGATGGGGCCTGCGTCAGGGGGGTTACAGGTCTTGACTCTGCGTAGGAAGGCCAGGAAGGGGGTGGGGTACTCGGGGACCCCGTGGTCAGGCCACGCCGTGAACTGGAACTGACGGACCTCCCGCTTCTCACTGGAACCATTCTGGAGGGGCAGAAGAGAGCGATGCGGGTTAATTCAACATGTGTGTGTGTGTGTGTGTGTTTGTGTGTGGGTGGGTGGGATGGGGGGTAATTGAACGTGTGTGTGTGTGGGGGTTAATTCAACATTTGAATGTGTGTGTGTGTGTGGGTGGGATGGGGGGTAATTGAACGTGTGTGTGTGTGGGGGTTAATTCAACATTTGAATGTGGGTGTGTGTGGGGGGAGGGTAATTCAACGTGTGTGTGGGGGGAGGGTAATTCAACGTGTGTGTGTGTGTGTGGGGGGGGGGGGTTAATTCAGTGTGAAACAGCTCTGATTTCAAGCCTCCATGTCTATTCCACTGTACATTTTTGTCCCGATGCAAACCCATTCAAAGAGTGGTTAAGCTAGCAACGTGTCTCCTATTCTTATATAGGACCTAGCATGTCACAATCTTAGCTACTTGCTTAAACATTTGTAGGGTATTCATCTTTCCACCCCAAAATCTGTTCCTCGGTCTGTGTGCCAACCACAATAAAACAGACGACACGCCCGATACATAAAGAGAACGGTAATAAGGACGCATTGGAAAGCTGTCTAACGCATAAAATAAAAAAAATTATCCAGTGGCAAAAAAACAAAAACAAAATGAGAAAAAAACACCTCACATTGCCCTGCCCTCTACTTTCCCCTTTCCCTTTCTTCCTGGAAGCTCTTTAAAGCTGTCGTTTGCATTTCAATGCAGCGTTTTCTGCTATCCTCACAGACATTTCTGCTGAATAAATGAATAAATAAATGCGTTAATTAAAAGCAAACTGACCTAGTTTGCGGGGATTTGCCTATTTTTTTTGTCGTTTTATTTCCTGGTCATTCCACTGGTTTTGTGTTTCCTGCTGTGGATGTGCTTCTTTCTTTGCTGGGAGGGATAACTAGCTGGCTGGTGCCCAGATTATTTGAAAGAATTTATCACTCGTCAGGAGGGTTCTGTGTCCCTGCATATTACGCACACATATAGATGCCTGTGTGTGTGTGTGGAGGGTGTGTGTGTGTGTGTGTGTGTGTGTGTGTGTGTGTGTGTGTGTTACAGACTCTCTACAAAGCAAATACCGTAACCAGAATTCAGATAAATCCAAGAACAGAACAATGAGACGCCATGAGAGACAGAGAGACAGACAGACAGACAGACAGACAGACAGACAGACAGACAGACAGACAGACAGACAGACAGACAGACAGACAGACAGAGAGAGAGAGAGAGAGAGAGAGAGAGAGAGAGAGAGAGAGAGAGAGAGAGAGAGAGAGAGAGAGAGAGAGAGAGAGAGAGAGAGAGAGAGAGAGAGAGAGAGAGAGAGAGAGAGAGAGAGAGAGAGAGAGAGAGAGAGAGAGAGAGAGAGAGAGAGAGAGAGAGAGAGAGAGAGAGAGAGAGAGAGAGAGAGAGAGAGATAGATAGATAGATAGATAGATAGATAGATAGATGCCATAAGTTGAGGGACAGTGTCTGACAGACCAATCAACCTGCACATGTACTCTACTGTATGGTTATTTTGACCCTTGGTTATTGTTGTCCCGTTGACAGTTTTGATTCTCATTTTTTAAATAAAAAATAAATAATTATATTGTAAATATCCAAAATAAGCTTTGGCAATATGTACATTGTTACGTCATGCCAATAAAGCGAATTGAATTGAAAGAGAGAGAGAGAAAGACAGAGAAAGAGAGAGAGAGAGAGAGACACACACACAGAGAGAGAGAGACACAGAGAGAGAGAGACACAGAGAGAGAGAGAGAGAGAGAGACACAGAGACACAGACACACACAGAGAGAGAGACAGAGAGAGAGAGAGAGAGAGAGAGAGAGACAGAGAGAGAGAGAGACACACAGAGAGAGAGACACAGAGAGAGTGAGAGAGAGAGAGGGACAGAGAGAGTGAGAGAGAGAGAGACACAGAGAGAGAGAGAGACACACACAGAGAGAGAGAGGGACAGAGAGAGAGAGAGACACAGAGAGAGTGAGACAGAGACAGAGAGAGAGAGAGAGAGAGACACAGAGAGAGAGAGAGACACACACAGAGAGAGAGAGGGACAGAGAGAGAGAGAGACACAGAGAGAGTGAGAGAGAGGGACAGAGAGAGAGAGAGACACAGAGAGAGTGAGAGAGAGAGAGACACAGAGAGAGTGAGAGAGAGACACAGAGAGAGTGAGAGAGAGAGAGAGGGACAGAGAGAGAGACATAGAGAGAGAGAGAGAGAGAGACACAGAGAGAGAGAGAGACACAGAGAGAGAGAGAGAGAGAGACACAGAGAGAGAGAGAGGGACAGAGAGAGAGACACAGAGAGAGTGAGACAGAGAGAGAGAGAGAGAGAGACAGAGAGAGAGAGAGGTGGGGGGATAAGAGACAGCTGGGGAAGAAGAGAGAACATGGAGAGATGTGTGAGGGATAGAGGGAGGGTAAGAGAGAGATGGAATAGCAGTGTGTGGAAAAACTGAGGAAAGAAAAAAGGGGGGAGAGGGGTGGAGTATAGAGAGCACAGAGGGATCTAGAGGGACGGGTCGACAAGCTGCTGTAAACCAACAGATGTGTACAACAAGCCCGAAAACTCTAACCAGCCCAAAAGCACCAGTGCTACTAGCTAGCCTTAGCTAGCTACTCTACTTAGCTCCAGTATAAAGCAACAGAACGCGTTAGCCACCTAGCACTGAACCTAACCGGCCCAAAAGCACCGGTGTTACCAGCTAGCTAGCTCCCCTTAGCTCCAGCACATAGCAGTCTGTTAACATAGCATTAGCGTTTAGCGCTAGCACTGTGCTCCATTTAACAGAACCACATCACACCGCCACAGACATCTTAAAGGGCCCACTTATTGCAGTCGTATCTTTTAAAGATACATGTCCTTTTTTTTAGCTCTACACTTTTATGTCGGCTTGACCGCCAAGAGTCGGGGACGGGTGGGATATAAAAAGTCGGCCAATTATGCATGTAGCATTTTCTTCCGCTCACTTAGCTAAGTGCTTCTACTTGGCAGACGAGCATTAAAAGATGATTGGGCAGCAAACAAGAGAGGAAGAGGAAGGAGGTCTGGGAAGAAGGAAAGAATATAAATCGTTTGGGAGAAGGAGAGAGAGAGGGAGCGAGAGAAAGAGAGAGACACTAAAAGAAGGTAGGGGCAGAGAGAGAGAGAGAGATTGAGAAAGAGAGAAATAGAGAGACAATTTCCTTCTCCTTTCCATCCTTCACCTATTCCCCGCCATTCTGTTGTTTATTTGCGTGTTGGATGCAGCAGGAGGATGTTGTGTTGAGTGCTGGCTCCGAGGAAATACGCTGTTTGTGAGTTTGACTCGCAAAGCCAATACAATACAAGGAGACAGACAGACAGGCTCCTGGAAGGCTTGCTCTCCCCAGGGCCCGCCATGCAAGACCCTGCATACACCAGCATATTACAGCTCATATCGCATTCAGGACCATTCTTATTCCTCTCCTCACATTATTTCCACATTGGTTTCTCCTCAGATGGCCTCCCAAAACATACAAACAAATCCTCCACTGAAACAATTAGTGTTCCACCGAGCCTACTAGAAGGTAGAACCATATTGCCTTAAACTACTACAGTACCTGATATTTTCAGTTCTATAGGGGGCCTAGGGAGTAGTATGGATATAACAGTCTGGACTGGAGTGTAGAATGTAGGGAGTCCGATTTAAAATGTTGTGCAGTTTGAATTGTGTAGTGTGGTGAGGTATGTTTTGCCCGTGTGTACAGTACTCTGCAGTGTGACTTGCAGCACAACATCGTGTGAAATTTGTTTCAGTACGGGTGGAGTAAAGTTGTGTACTCACTCGTACCTTGTGCAGGGAGAAGGTGCGGACGCAGAAGGTGGCCAGCTCTATGGTGTCCAGTAGAGTCACCTGGGTCATCCCATAGGTCTCTGTTCCTCGACTGGGCCAGTACTGGTCACACTTGATCTAAGGAGAGCGGAGACGAGGTGGGTAAGTGCACAGGCACTCCCAAACACGCAATACAGGCAAACGATGGCATTCATTCACACATATACACATCACACAAAAACGCAAACATGCACGCATACACACACAAATGCGAAAACGCACACACCACACACAAAATCACACCGAATCCTATTACACAGTGAACCCCATTCCTTCACCAGCCGTCCTAAAAAGAAAAAGGCTCACAGAACACACCAGGGCCCGGTTTCCCGATAGAACATTAGCTTAGTGTGTTTTAACGATGCCTCATTCCTGTAACGGCCAAAGAACTCACATGCGCTTCCCAAAAGACATTTTGAGACATTTCTCAAAGTTCGTAGTCGGAGCTTGTGTCGATACAAATAGGATCAAAAGAAAGGCAGCACTGCTCTCAGATCAGCTTTCTCCATTCACATCTTACCTTAACATTCAGATTATTCCACAATACTGATGACAGATCAGTTCCTAGAGATAGGCTATCCCTTATGGTACCAGTCAAAAGATTGGACACATCTACTCATTCAAGGGTTTTTCTTTATTTTATTTTTTACTATTTTCTACATTGTAGAATAATAGTGAAAACATCAAAACTATGAAATAACACATATGGAATCATGTAGTAACCAAAAAAGTGTTAAACAAATCCAAATCTATTTTATATTTGAGATTCTTCAAATCAGCCACCCATTGCCTCGATGACAGCTTTGCACACTCTTGGCATTCTCTCAACCAGCTTCATGAGGTAGTCCCCTGGAATGCATTTAAATGAACAGGTGTGCCTTGTTAAAAGTAAATTTGTGGAATTTCTTTCCTTCCTAATGCATTTGAGCAAATCAGTTGCGTTGTGACAAGGTAGGGGTGGTATATTGAAGAATCTAAAATAAAATAAACTATTTTGATTTCACTTTTTTGGTTACTACATGATTCCATATGTGCTATTTCATAGTTTTGATGTCTCACTATTATTCTACAATGTAGAACATTTTTAAAATAAAGAAAAACCCTGGAATGAGTAGGTGTGTCCAAACTTTTGACTGGTACTGTATATGGCTGTGAAGATTAAGGTGGCTTATTCTAATGCTTCCCCTATAAAAATAGACTCGTCGTATATTTGGTACATCATTGCTCACATGTTGTTACACATCATGAAATACACTGAGTATACCAAACATTAGGAACACCTTCGGGCCCTGCGATGCCTTTACATTTTCTATACTTTAGGAAAATAAACAGAGAGCACCGGGGGAATGAAAGGAAAAAAATAAGTGTGAAATCAACTCCTTTCCTGAAGGCTTCACCTACAATCATCAAACCCCTCCCCGTCCCTCCATCTTCCCGTCCCCCTGCCTCCCCCTAGCAACAACTGCCAATCAATCAAGGGTGGGTATGTTTCCCTTTCAGCAGAGATACACACAGTGTGTCCAAGACAGCTCCCCCACCACTCCCCCAACACTCAGTCACCCTATCCACCCTTTAATGAAGATTCATTCAATACGCGGCAATCGACCCCCCCCCCCCCCCCCCCTCCCCCAGGCCCTGATGCAATGTGACAGCTAGTCCAGGAAACGCATCGTTCTAACACTCTCATTGCGTTCACAGTCGACGCTTGCCGCCTGCTAACCCTGATGGTTTCTGACAGGGGTGGAACACACACGACGGAGGGACAGGTAAACGGATGAAAAGGGCAGAGATGGAGGAGGATAACAGAAAACGAGGTAAGATACCTGAGGTAAAGAAACTTGGCATTCTTCGTATTGCTGTAAGACGATTCACAATGCCTAGGCTGATTATGGCTTGCATGTAGACAACAACATTGCACTAACCACAAATGATTCTCTGTTCCTGTACACTTTAAAGTGCCTCATACTTTCCTCAGATGCACTGCAGAATTTCAAAGTAGTTTTTCTGTACAGTCTGTTTTGGTCAGAAAACAAGCCTAACACTGATCCAGGGGGAACACCAGATTCAATTCCAAAGTTATTTACCCGTGATTTCTCTTCCAGTCTGGTCATCATGACCACAGTGGCTGCCCTCTGTTCCCACACCATCCTCCAGAAATCCCCGAACGTCTCGGGCAAAGGACCCTGCGTTGCGATGTAGGCATTCTGCTTCCTGTAACCGTCTATGTAGTTGGCGTTGATATAGTCGCTGCCTATGATACCTGGAAATTGAGAGAAGAGAGTAATAGAGTTGAAGAAGGGACCATTTCTAGAATGGTTGGTTGTTAATAAGCCAAGTGGCCAACTTTAATGGCTCAGGCAATTTTCCGACTTCGACTGTGTTCTTATTGCTCTTATTGCCGTGTTCTTAGGTCACTGTGTCCTCTCTCTTTCCACCTTTCTTTCTCTCTCAATTTCTTTCTTTCTTTCACTTTCATCCTCTCTCTCTCTCTCTCTCTCTCTGTCTCTCTCTCTGTCTCTCTCTCTCTCTCTCTCTCTCTGTCTCTCTCTGTCTCTCTCTCTCTCTCTCTCTCTCTCTCTCTCTCTCTCTCTCTCTCTCTTTCTCTCTCTTTCTCTCTTATGTTTTATTTATGTATTTCTCTGGCCTGGTGTTGTGGTTGTGATTTAGTGTTGATGCTGGAGTGCGCAGTAAGGAGCGCGGGGCCTGTGGAGTAAATCAGTGCTCCGAGCGGTCCTCTCTCCTCCATCGCTCTACAGCCGTCACCACGGCCTGTCACACACACAGGCCCCACTAAATCTCAGCTAAAATAGCCCTCCTGCACGCAGGCTGGGGGAGTGTTTGTGTCAGAATAAGCCCTGCAGTGTGTCTGATTGTGTGTCACTGACATATGTATGAAATCGAGCACACAGCCATGCAATCTCCATAGTCAAACATTGGCTGTAGCATGGCCTGACTGAAGAACTCAGTGACTTTTAACGTGGCACCGTCATAGGATGCCACCTTTCCAACAAGTCAGTTCATAAAATTTCTACGCTGCTAGAGCTGCCCCGGTCAACTGTAAGTGCTGTTATTGTGAAGTGGAAACGTCTAGGAGCAACAACGGCTCAACTGTGAAGTGGTAGGCCACACAAGCTCACAGAACGGGACCACCGAGTGGAGAAGCGCGTAGCGTCTAAAAATCGCCTATCCTCGGTTGCAACACTCACTACCGAGTTCCAAACTGCCTCTGGAAGCAAAGTCAGCACAATAACGGTTCGTCAGGAGCTTCATGAGATGGGTTCCCATGGCCGGCAAGCCGCACACAAGCCTAAGATCACCATGTGCAATGCCAAGCTTTGGCAGGAGTGGTGTAAAGCTCGGCGCCATTCTACTCTGGAGCAGTGGACACGCGTTCTCTGGTGTGATGAATCACGCTTCACCATCTAGCAGTCCGATGGATGAATCTGGGTTTGGCGGATGCCAGGAGAATGCTACCTGCCCGAATGCATAGTGCCAACTGTAATGTTTGGTGGAAGAGGAATAATGGTCTGGGGCTGTATTTCATGGTTCGGGCTAGGCCCATTAGTTCCAATGAAGGGAAATCTTAACACTACAGCATACAATTATATTTTAGACAATTCTGTGCTTCCAACTTTGTGGCAACAGTTTGGGGAAGGCCCTTTCCTGTTTCAGCATGACAATGCCCCCATGCACAAAGCAAGCTCCATAGAGAAATGGTTTGTCGAGATCGATCTGGAAGAACTTGACTGGCCTGTACAAAGCCCTGACCTCAACCCCATGGTTGAATGGAAGCAAGTCCCCGCAGCAATGTTCCAACATCTAGTGGAAATCCTTCCCAGAAGAGTAGAGGCTGTTATAGCAGCAAAGGGGAGGAACAACTCCATATTAATGATTTCGGAATGAGATGTTCGACAAGCAGGTGTCCACATACTTTTGGTCATGTAGTGTAGGTCTATCTTCGTGTGTGTGTGTGTGTGTGTGTGTGTAAGTGTGTGGGTGTGTGAGAGAGTCAAATGTAGCTCATCATTCCTCTCTGTCAAAAATAGCCATCGTCTATGTGTGTATGCTCTTGAGACCCTGTCAGCTTAATATGTCCCAATGTCCAAAGCCTTTGACGCCATACACATTCACAATACATTCTTTAGGCAAATGCATATATAATATATGGGAGCTCTGAGAATACCATTCGTTTAGTCTCCAACGTATCCTCCGACCATTGTATCTATCTTCAACCAGGCAATCTGTAACCTCAATGAGCCTACTAATTGTATTTACTCTTATCTAGACTAGAGTCTACTCTTCTATCAACTAATAAAAGATGGTTGAATGTCACACGCCTTCCTTTATCAGACGTATAACATACTAGTTATAACTCTTAAACTCTAAAACGCTTCAACAGACTGCAATGGCCGCTCGAAAAGTCACGTTCCTTAATTGACGTTTTCGCACTCAAGCGACAAGCAATGAAACACTCGACTGGGCTAATTTAAGAGTAGGGAGACGCGACAAAGAGCGCGGCGACAACCGTGGGGGGAGGGAGAGAAAGCGAGAGAAAAGGCAAACGTCATTAAAAAGGATTCCACGTCGCACAATGCGATTGTGGCGCATTGGCGTTAGTCATAGCTAAGTGAACAGCAAATGGCTGCATACATGAATTGTTCTACTGCTGTGACTAATGGCAAAATCACTGCACTGTAAAATGGAAATTTCAGACTTGATTAATTTATGTATTTATGGACGCTTTGCCAGGGATGATTTTGTCATGTGTGCTGTCGCACTCTTAAATTGGGCTTATTGCGAACTGTCAAAATCAAGTCGAAATGGATAAGTCGCAGACAAATGTGGAGAGAGGTTGAGAGCTCGGCAGTGTTGAAGGGTGACGAGTTCGCCTGGCTATGACGAACGCTAGGAGACTTTCCCTGTTGAAGGGTGAGCTCCTCTGGCAATGTTCTCAACTAGAAACCAATGTTCATTTCATAAGATCAAATAAGATGAGACCAAAGCGTATTGGGCAGTCAGTCTACCTCAAACCTTGGACTGCAAGACATAACAGACCAACACAGAGTATTGAAGTTGCAATTGGTGGGGTAAAAAAAAATCCAAAAAGTGACTAGTCTTACCTTCGATGGGTGCGAGGATGACGCGGGAGTGGTCGTAGGCGATGACATTGGCATAGCGGTTTTTGGGCTTGTTCACCTCCAGGTTGGAGTGTTCCCATGTAAACTGCTGGCCCGGATCGATGGACTGTGGGACAAGATAGAACACACACACACACACACGCGCACAATATGACATCCTCAGAAAGGAGACAAAAGAAAGATACAGAGAGGGAAGGCACAGAAAGGAACACAACAATACACACAGACAGAGAGAGAGACAGAGAGAGAGACAGAGAGAGAGACAGAGAGAGAGAGACAGAGAGAGAGAGACAGAGAGAGAGAGAGAGAGAGAGAGAGAGAGAGAGAGAGAGAGAGAGAGAGAGAGAGAGAGAGAGAGAGAGAGAGAGAGAGAGAGAGAGAGAGAGAGAGAGAGAGAGAGAGAGAGAGAGAGAGAGAGAGAGAGAGAGAGAGAGAGAGAGAGAGAGAGAGAGAGAGAGAGAGAGAGAGAGAGAGAGAGAGAGAGAGAGAGAGCAAGAAAAAAATAAACAAGGGAACAACAGCCTCATTAGCAGTTGCTCCGTGCCCACTTCAAATATAAACGTCTGCACAGGTGGCTTCATCATCTCGTTAATGTAGACAGTGCATAATGGCAATGAAAATATTGATCAAGGTGGCAGCTCTTCTCTTAGGGAGAAAAAGAGAGAGGGGGAATAAACCAGGTTCCTGGGCCCCGACACTGCTGGCAAGACAAATGCTGCCCGCGCTTGGAATACGAGATTTCCGGATAAATATTCTATTCCCTTGTCAGGGTAATTTAGTATTCCATTATGATTCGGCGCTCGCTCGCGGGCCCTGGCGCTAGCTTGAAGGATGTTTTCGGTTAGGGCCTGGCGCAGGCAACAGAGATTGAGGCTAAATAAAGTCCAAATAGGAGCCTGATGTAACAGTTTACCCGCAATCATCACAGTGAAATAACAGACAGCCAGCTCGGCACATGGAGAACCTGCTCTGCATTGTCCCCATCTCTGTCTCTCTCTCTCATCCCATCCTTCTCCTCTTTTTCTCTTGTCTGGTCTCCCCTGAGGCTGACTGGGATTACTTTGTGTGTAGTAGTGCTCTCCTGAAGGCGTGTGTGTGTGTTTGTATAATAGGGTGAGTGTGGTTTCTACTTTAACACTCCTCTCCCTCCTCCACTTCCCCTATCCTGACAAAAAGGTGTTGCCAAGGGGATGAGTATGAGTGACAGCTCCCATTAAAAGGGGGTGGGCCTTTCGTGAATGGGGCATGTTGGTGCTGACACCTGATGGATTAGTTACTCCACCTCCTCAGTACATTCCATAGCTTTAGGCGATGATGGACCCTTCGGAAAAAGTCTCCTCCCCTTCCCTGTCTCCGAACCTCCACCAGCCACCCCTGCTATGTACATTCTCTGAAGATATGCCGCACCTCTCCATCCAGCTCCTGTACTGCATTCCTGATCATTAACCAAGCTCCCCTTCCTACCCCTCTCCTCTCTACGCTTTCTTCCCTCCCTCCTCCTCCTCTCCTCCCACCATCATCCCGCCACACTAGAAAAACCAATCACTCAGAGCCCCAAAGAGTCCGGGCTTGGCAAGCCAAGACGCCCAGATGAGCAGCCATTCATCAAGAAAATAACAAAAATGAAAATTACACTTCTCCATTTAATTTGGTCATTTATTTTTCTGGGGGAGCGAGATGGAGAGGGGAGAGGGGGAGCGAGGTGGAGAGGGGAGAGGGGGAGCGAGATGGAGAGGGGAGAGAGGTGGAGAGGGGGAGCGTGATGGAGAGGGGGAGCGAGGTGGAGAGGGGGAGCGTGATGGAGAGGGGGAGCGTGGTGGAGAGGGGGAGCGAGATGGAAAGAGAGAGAGAGAGAGAGAGAGAGAGAGAGAGAAGAGTGCACTGTAAGTAGCATTCCTTTCGGAGCCAAGTAATTAAGAACTTTGCGTTGTACCAAAGTGTTCCGAAGTGTCAACAAGTCACTTTTTCCAAACCCTCACCGATGACTCGATACCCTCCTCCTTCTCTGCCTCGCCCGTGTGAAGGGAAGTCGATTTGGTACACGGTCCAACCCAGATGTATAAATAATAGATAAGAAGAAGATGTACTGTATGGCTGCAAGCAGTCATTATCCCAACAGCCACCACCATCCACCACCGGCTTAACTGTGGTTCTCCTGTTGGCATCCAGTACTACAGTACCCACAACTCTCCCTGGTGCAGCTCTGATGCTCTGGATGAGGACATTGCTGTATGCAAACGAGGGCTGATTCAGCGATCCTGATTTCTAATCAGCGGTGGGGTTCATTTATAACCTCCCTGGCTGCACTCGGGGCTTCGACAGCTCGGCTTCATGCTCGCCCGATGTGTGTGTGTGTGTGTGTGTGTGTGTGTGTGTGTGTGTGTGTGTGTGTGTGTGTGTGTGTGTGTGTGTGTGTGTGTGTGTGTGTGTGTGTGTGTAGATCCACCATGCTGCAGCTAAGAATCTTAAGGGTGGTTGACAGGCCATCCGTTGACTGGTGTGGGACTGGACGCATTATGACGGAATAGGTGCTCAGTTATTTTTGGTGTGATTAAGAAATTGCATTGGGGGAATTGCATTGGTTGTCTGGAAACCCAACATTTAAGTATAGAATGGAATTTGTGTTGATTCATTATTTTGCGCCCAATTGAAGAGGATGTGGTGGCACTTTGATTATATATTCCAGAGCCAACTTTGATTAGATAACATGCCACTACAATGTTAATACAGTTAATTCACTAAAACCTTGGAATCCCAGTAACCTCATTCTACCCTGTTCAGGGGTGAAGTTTCCCCTAGGTACAGATCTAGGATCAGCTTCCCCCTCCCCAAATCCTAACCTTAACCGTTAGTGTGGAAAATGCAAAACTGACCCAAGATCAGCGTCTAGACGCAACGTCCCCCTACACCATTCTACCTCACCAGAGACCCAACTTTAACCCTTAACCCCTGACCCCGGCCCACTCACCTCATACTCCTGGGAGAGCTTCAGGTTGTCGTTGGCTTTGAGAAGCTCCGTGTGTTCAGCCAGCTCCGCGATGGGGATGGGTGGATGATTCATCATACCTGTTCGCCACACAGATGGAGAGAGAGGGAACCGAGGGAGGGGGGGAAGGAGGGATAGAAAGAAAGTGCGTCAGTACAGCTGCCATGGCATTTGAAGTGAGAGGCTAAAACCCTCAAAAAGTTAAGAGAATGACAGGACAAGGGTTTGGGGGGAATGGGGGGTTGTGGATAATGCGGTTCTGCTAGCTGCAGAGGAGACAGAGGGAGGGGGGGGGGGGGGGTAAGTGAGAAAGCCTTAAGTGACAAGGGAGGGAGGGAATACTGGGGAACATTCTGGAATTCAAACACACAGTCCGTATGGAGTTGATGGGTGATGTTAAGGAATACAGTTGAGACCAGGCCGGAGCTCAAATTTTTATTCTGCACACTCACTACTATTCCCCTTCGTAATGGCGCACAAGTTAAAGGGCCACAAATGAAGGACAACCAATGGGTGATTGCTATGGTGAGAAAGAACCCCCCGACCAATTACCGCTCAAGTCTACAGAGAGACGCGGCTTTTAATAACTTGGCAACAGAGACAAGGTAACAAACCTCGGTTTTTGATGGGGGAAATAATAAAAGAGAAAAAACACCCCTTGAGTTTAGCCTTTGGAGCCAATATGATGCAATGTTGACATAAATTGTTCTTCACTCCTCAGTGCACAAAAACAAAAGGAATTATAGTTTTTATGCTAGGGTAAGAGGAAAAAAACTAGAGCTTTCTCTTAATCGAGTCACTGTGACAAGGAAGAGCTATTCACAATAGCATAAAAGCTGCCTGTGAAAATCCTTTTCACATCCAAGGGCACAAATATTTAATATGGGAATTAACTCAAATCGTAAATAACATCACCTCATTGTAGGCTGGCATTTCACACAAAATAACAACACTCATTTCCCATCGGCCAGGAAAACTATTGCCTCAGTTTTTTGTTTATTGAAAAATATATTTAGATTAAATCAAGCAGTCAAAATGTTGCCACAATGAAGTACCTCTACATCACTGCATCTATAAACTAACTAGCTACTGTCTACCAAGTTCATGGGTTAGGGGTTAGGGGACAGATGTCGAGCTCTGGCCTGGGGTTTGGGTTGGACGGGATGGATGAGGGGGAGGGGTCAAGAGGGGAAGGTTATAGTGACAGTGGTGAGTGACGTGATGACGCAGTGAGCTGCTCCACTCCAGTCAGCCAAGGCCAAGCAAGCATGACGCTAGGATCAGTCACAGACACCCTTTAATGGCTTTCAGCCGGGCCATCCAAAAAAGCATCCAAAACCCTAGGCCCTTAAGATGGACGCCCCTCCCCAGTCTCCACACCACCCAAAATGTCAGAACCTGCGTAGTCGGTTAAAGGCAATTTTTTAATGGTGTCTGTAGCACTCCTCCACCACTACCGCCTTCCCAACAGCCCTAGAAATATAGTCATATTCAAACCAGCCTAGTCAGTACTGGGGATATTTTAGCGACTTTTTCCTCTATAGCTCTCCAAGTGCACCAGGCAATGTGCTGTAACATTATTGGCGGGGCTGTGTGTGTACACTGGAGCTAATCCATTTAGGAGCATAATGCTGGGCATGTAATGGAATACGGTGGAGTCATATATTGTTGGCCTGTCCCTGGACATATCCCCGGCACGGAACTTAACGCTAGTCATATTTTTAAAAGGAGCTTAAGCCCACTTTGTTGCTTTCTGCAAATGGAGGTCAAAAGTTGTCTAAATCTTGATGACGTCCTTGGGCGTGCAAAATCGGCGTAATCAGATTAAGCATCCTAAATTTATCCCATTTGCGTGGCGCTTAGCGTCCGCCCGAATGTCGACGGGATCACAAATGTTTTGTTTTGTCGGGGAGGGGACACTCGACACTCCCTGGCGTCACTCCCAATTAGTGATGGTAATTTTTTTAAATGGAGGGAACAATGTTACGCCGACAATTACATGGGGATTAGTAAAGATTATAGGGATATAACAGGGATATAGGAGACACAGGGACTAATGGAGGTTGAGGCACTGAACACCACAGTTCTAGTTGATGACTGGACATGCTGTGTTGTATTAGAGGACTGGTTCAAAGGTGGATCGCACTAGATCTTCTAAAGACCCACTGATTGAATAAGGCCCACTGATTGAAGTTATTATTGTATTATTATCAGTGCTTAAAGTGAAATGAAAAAAGTACCTGTACTCATTTTAGGTGCCGGTGCTCAATTTAATTTTACAGTGCTGGTGTTCATATTTTAGAGCATAAGAGATGTCGTTGAAATTTCGAGGTCCCAGCACGGGCCAAATTCAAGCACGGACTTTTACACCGTTCAATAGCATGTCTTAATTTTTTCAATAAGTGAACCAATGTGACGATCCTTTGTGAGGCCAAATAAAACAACCTTCCTAATACTCCTTTAAGAATTGTTCTGTTCAATTATTTATTACCTTAAGTTGAATTAATAGACAAAACCTTGCATGGGAAGAGCAGTATTAGCAAGCTCCCCCTGATATAGTAGTATTTGAACAAGTTCCTAAATTTGTTTGCTCACACATCAGTTTCCGACTGAGCTAACATCGCATGCTACTTTCATATGGCATCGGCTGGAAACGTGTTGTTATTAATCATTGCCGGATGGTGCGTTTATTACGAATATGGGTTCAAATCGGATGAATTCGACTTAGCCTGTCAATTTGCTATCCCACAAACTCAACGGGAAAAGACGCAAACGAGGACGCTCCCTCACCCTTATTTTCTCCTTCGGAAAAAAAAAGAGCGGTTTGTTAGCGGCAAGATCAAAAGCAGGGTGCGCTTAGTGTTTCAGTGGCAGACAGCGTCGTACTCAAACACTTAGTACCTCAGTGTCTATCTACAGCCAATCGTACTGCCTCAGATGTACTATAAGTGCAGGACAGTTGCTACAGCCTGCGGAGGCTACGGTTTAAGTGTTTGGTTTGGGAAAAAGGAGCTGTAGCCAGGGATATACAAAAGAACGTAGGCCCACTGGCATTAACTGTGTTTATTTAAACTTAAAGGAAATGTATATGAATTGGACTGACGTTTGCTTCATTAATTTAACAAAAGCACGGACGAGTAAATAATAGCTGTCTAGTATAATTTTACTGGCGTTCATTTGGGCTCTCAGTCTGTTAAAAACAAGCAATACATCTAAACTGTTTTTTTTAATGAATACAACCCACAATGCATTGCAGAGGAGCAGACTGGACCGCGCTCCGAGTTGGTGCTTATGGAAACAGTCCATTTTCATCTCGAATCCTGCCTAACTCGACAAAATATTCTCTGTATCAACACCGACAGCACAGACTGCATCTGAAATGGCACCTATTGGTACCCTGTTCATTATTGTACAATGTTTAACCAGGGCTCAGAGGAAAAAGGTGAAATAGTACAAATTTAAGCACCCCCCCCAAATAATAATAATAATAATAATTATTGGGCCTGCCAAAGACAAACGAGTCGATCACATGTAAAGGTTTTCAAGGACAAGTTGTTGTCCACCCCCTACCCCCCACCTCCTCCTCTACCCCACCCCCCTCTTCTCCCACAGTCTTTCCCTCCAATATCGAAGTAGTCCCTCCATTTTTTTCTCAGCAATTAACAGCAGCGATCAATGGGCACGGAGAAACACAACTAGCGTCTAATTCAACATTTCCTATCTCCGATCTGCAGTCGATACGCCTGGGAAAAAATGATTCCTTTTGATAGCCCCGGCCACTGGCCTGCTGATATATGTTTATTTACATATAAAAGAGAAGACACTCTCAGCATGCCTCGGCGTTGGAGGAAAAAAAAAACAATTTTCCTTTTTTTCCCCCTGCGAGAGGGAGACGATCAAATGTCGAACCATCGTTTGCCAGGGTATTTAATTAATTCCGCTCGTTATCTCATAGACTGCAGAAAGACCCAGTCAAGTTCAGATTGGAATTGAAGCAGTGGTGGGGGTGGAGGGAGGGGAGCAAGGGGAGTGAGAGAGAAGACAGAACTGCTGCAAAAACCCCATCTTTACATCAGCAGAAGTGATCGCAGAGGTTACGTATAGTGGATTAATGCGCAGCCAAACAGCTTTGTGTGAATAACGCAACTGAAAATCCAACCAAAGTCAAAACAGCTGGGTTACGAAAGAAAAAAAAGAAAATTAGTGCTGAAATTGCAACGTGTGGGAAATAAACTTTGTAAATGGGGGCAATGCTAGAAAATCAAAAATAATGCGAGAGGACAAACACAGGAGCTAAATGCATAGGGACTAACTTTCATAGTCAAAATCGGCATCACTTAGAGGACTGCTCAGACCAGAATCTGTGAAGAATAGCAAACATAAAAAAGAAAGAAAAACTTGTTTAAAAAAATGCTGAAATGCAAAGGCAACTTAAAAATCCTAAAAATTGACAAAATTATAAAAGGCGAAGAAACACACAATACAGAGATGCAAATGATCTCAATCCTTCACTTAATTCACAAATGTTTACCAATGTTATTAATCACTATTCTTTGGGTTATTTTTGTACAGATCCTCCCCTGTCCAGAATGATTGAGGTCCTTCACAGGGAGTGTTGGATTTGAAGCCAGCCTGTCAGACAGGCAGGGGGAAAGTAGGCCACACATTCAGCAGCATACCTTGACCCTGCTCCCACCCACTGGCAAAATCAGTGCCGCGGTGGCAGCGCAAGCTGTTTGTTTGGCACAGGCGTCCATCACTGCTGCCCAATTGAAACTCCTCTATCAAGCTGCCTTGCCATAGTGTGGGTCAGAAATCGATTTTGTTTCTCGTACATAAACAGAAGTAAGAAAATTGCCATCATAAAAGAGAGCGAGAGAAAGAAATAAAGGAAGGAAGAAAGAACCTGAAACGGCTTATATATCTTCTGAAAAATGAATGGTGAAAAGCCCCTTTGTTCAGAAGTCTGAGCTGGTGCGAGAGGAAGCAGTTCTGACAGTACAAAGTCTGTCAAGACGATCCATGCTGGGTAAAGGCTGCGTCACAGCCGACACCCTCTTAGGTCTCTGTCTGCCTTTCTACTCAGGCAGAGAGAGGGCCATCTTAGGCCGTGCTCCTCACACCTGTCTGTTTGGTCAAGATGAGGTCACTGAAGCTCGGCACTGCAGTTGCTTACTGCTCTGGACTCGAAAGGAGTGCAAATTCAGTTTCTGGGCCACAAAAGCATTTCAACTGAATACACTCATGGACCGCTAGCACACAGTAGCCCAATGAAGCATAGATGCATACTCTAGATGAAGTACAAATGCTGCAGCAAATACTAAATACTGTTCACGGCAAGGGCTCTTGCTGGTGAAAAGATTGAGTATGTGAACTCCTTTTTTAGCGTTGCATCTTGTAGCCCTCAAACTACATTGTCAGGAGAACAACCAACACTTTCCATTTGAGTAAATCATCACTGTTTGAACAAAACATCTCCCCCAAAAAGCTTTCAGGGAATGGAAAAAACTGCCATGTTTGACCATTTCTGAAGACACATAACAACACTTTATTTCCAACAGCTACAGGTTTTCTTCCGACAGAGACAAAATATACTTCTGGTCATATGCACGAGAGAAAGCAAGGAAACGAAACAGCGGACGTGCAGGTAGTGACCAAAAGGTTACAGGTCATCTCATTGGAAGTCCTCAGAGCACACGGTTTCCTGTCCTCAAAGTGTGACCTTAAAAACCCTTACCACACTTCAGAGATGAGTGGCTGGGTGTACCCAAAGGGCTAACTCCTAACTAAGATTCATCCTTCTGTACCATCCCGTAAGTCATCCGGTCAGGCTTCTCTGAGGTGAGAATCTCAATCGACAATTTCCATGAAGAGAGACTGGGCGTAACGAGAAGGGGATGAGCAGGTCAGGAAATCAGCAGACAAGTGCAGAAAGATGGGGACGAAGAGGTGCGACATCCCCTTCCTCTGATTTCACTGTGACAATAACTAATTAAATGTAGAGGGGGGGGGCCGACAAATCTCCGGTCCAAAAATGTAATTTATCATTCCGGCGGTGTGTGTGCGTGCGCGTGCCACCTGATTTCGACGACTTGTGGAAAGACAGTGTAGTTAAACACAAAGATGAGGCGTTCCCGATGCAAGTGTGGGGTTGGAGCGTGTATTTGTGTGCACGGTGCCTTCAGGAAGTATTCACACCCCTTGAATTTTCCCACATTTTGTTGTGTCGCAGCTTAAAATGATTCAATTTAGATTTTGTGTCACTGATCTACACACAATACCCCGTAATGTCAAAGTGGAATTATGTTTTTAGAAATGTTTACATATGAATAAAAAATGAAAAGGTGAAATGTCTTGGGTCAGTAAGTATTCAACCCCTTTGTTATGACAAGCCTAATTAAATTCAGGAGTAAAAATGTGCTTAACAAGTCACAAAATAAGTTGCATGGACTCTTTGTGCAATAATAGTGTTTAACGTGATTTTTAAATGACTACCTCATCTCTGTTCCCCACACATACAATTATCTGTAAGGTCCCTCAGTCGAGCAGTGGATTTCAAGCACAGCTTCAACCACAAAGACCAGGGAGGTTTTCCAATGGCTCGTAAAGAAGACATTGAATATCCCTTTGAGCATGGTGAAGTTATTAATTACACTTAGGATGGTCTATCAATACACGCAGTCAATAAAAAGATACATGAACACCTCCTAACTCAGTTGCCGGAGTGGAAGGAAACCGCTCAGGGATTTCACCATGAGGCCAATGGTGACTTTAAAACAGTTACAGAGTTTAATGGCTGTGATAGGAGATAACTGAGGATGGATCAACAACATTTTAGTTACTCCACAATATTAACATAAATAACAGAGTGAAAAGAAGGAAGCCTGTACAGAATAAACATATTCCAAAATATGCACTGAAGTAATACTCCCAAAAATATGGCAAAGAAATTAACTTTTTGTCCTGAATACAAAGCGTTATGTTTGGGGCAAATCCAACACATCACATCACTGAGACTAGGAAGATATTTGGGATAAGAATGAATGGAATAGAGCAAAGCACAGGCAACATCCTAGAGGAAAACTTGGTTCAGACTGCTTTCCAACACACTCGGGAGACAAATTCACCTTTTAAGCAGGTAATTCAACAATTACCTAAAACACAAGGCCAAATATACACCGGTGTTGCTTACCAAGACGACGTTGAACGTTCCTGAGTGGCTTAGTTACAGTTTGACTTAAGTCGGCTTGAAAATCTATGGCAAGACTTGAAAATGGCTGTCTAGCAATGATCATCAACCAACTTGACAGAGCTTGAAGAATGTTTAAAAGAACAATGTGCAACTATTGAACAATCCAGGTGTGCAAAGTTCTTAGAGACTTACCCAGAAAGACTCACAGCTGTAATCGCTGCCAAAGGATGTATTGACTCAGGGGGTTGAATACTTATCTCATCAAGATATATTAGTGTTTTATTTTCCATTAAAAAAAAATTATGTTCGAATTTTTCTTCCACTTTGACAACACAGAGTATTTTGTGTAGATTGTTGACAAAAAAATGGCAATAAAATCCATTTTAATCCCACTTTGTAACACAACAACATGTGGAAAAAGTCAAAGGGGTGTGAATACTTTCTGTGTGTGTCTGTCTGTGTAAGTGTGCGGATGCATAAGTGAGCAGAGCACGGTATTCTCCTGCAGGCCTGGTAGAGGAAGTCAGCCTCCGACCAGAGGGCTTGGCAGGAAGTGAGATGATGAGAGCCGAGACCTCTGAGAGTTGGATTTGGAGATGTGGGAAAGTGGCCCTCGGAGAGAGCGAAAGCACAGAAAGAAAGGAACCAGAAAATGCAGACAGATGACAGGGGACAGAAAAATATGAAAAGCAGGAAAAATGTGGGAAAGAATGGAGACAGAGATAGGAAGAGAGCGAGAGAGAGGTTAATAGCTGTAGGAGGCACAAAATGAGGAAAAGAAAAGAGAGAGAGATAACTAATAGCTATAGACGGGGGGAGGAGTGGGTTTGGAGGGGGAGATGACAGATATCAACTAAGTTGTGCTTCATTAGCCAGGCGAGTCTGGAGACAGACCCGGAGTACAAACCTAAAGATAAGGACGAGAGGGTGCCAGCGAAGCACAAACACACGCAAATACACACGCCTAGACTATAGTCTGGTGTAGCATCTGACATATCATCTAAAACATATTTCATGCTAACCCAAGGCAGCGGCCACTGCGCAGGCATGGGCTTGGTGACATATGCTCCTTTGGGTTGGACTGGAGGGCCCTCCAAGTGCAGTAGAGTACGCTCGTTTGAACAATGGCCACTATTAGCTAATGGGGATGTTCGAAAATGTTCCCCGCCCAGCTTAATTGCGCTAAAATGTCTGTTTAAATTAACATCTCACCGAGTGAAGAGATAATGACATTGAATTCAATGGAACGACAGTAATAGGCAAAAGGAGACGAGGATTCACTTAATAATACGTAGAATGTGTGTGTGTGTGTGTGTGTGTGTGTGTGTGTGTGTGATAGAGAGAGCCACCGTAATAAGGTTTTTCATTATTCTTTAAGGAGCGGTGGAGGAGGAGGAGGAGAGGGAATGTACTGGAAGGAAAGCAGACACAAATACGACCAAAGGCCATCATGCTCATTTTCTCTGCTATTACAGGGCCGGTGGTGAGGGTACGAGCCCTACATCCGAGAGTGTGTGATAAAGGAGAGGGGTTCAAGCCACTGGAACCTGTGTGTGTGTGTGTGTGTGTGTGTGTGTGTGTGTGTGTGTGTGTGTGTGTGTGTGTGTGTGTGTGTGTGTGTGTGTGTGTGTGTGTGTCTGTCTTTGTGTTGGGAGTCCAATGATATTTCGCTCTGTCCTCTAATGTACAAATAGGGTGGGGGTTACAAGTATAGGCTGCCTGCACCAAATCTCGAGTTCACCATGCAGCACAGGAGATTAGGTCCTTTGAAATGTGAGCCTTTTGATGGACTGAAGATTGGCGACAGAAGACTGATGACTGATAGACGAGGAGAGGGGGAGCGAGAGATGAATAGAGGAAACAAGGGAGTAAGGAGAAAAGACAAGGACGGGGGAATGTGTGACCAGGTCAAAGGGTGTAGACAGACAACAAGGCCAGACAGAAGCCACGGGGAAATGTCAGCCAAGGCTTGAGACGGAGAAGCTCGGAGAAAATGAGAGCAGGATCAAGTGTTCTTGTCTTTTAACGGAGAGGGCTTTTCCAGCCAAGATGATGAACAACACTTGAGGACAGTGATGGTAGAAGGACAGAAAAGTGGACTAAAAGGTTTTCAGAAAGATGCTCTCATACAAAAAAAACAATCTCTGATCTTTATAATTTTAGAGATACAAGGTGTTATGGTTATTGTGAACGGTTGGTTTGTAGTAGTATGTATGGGTAGATGGAGAAACACAAATTAAATATCAGCGACAAAACACAGCATTGGTCTACATTCCAAACATTTCAAATATAGTTTCATTGAGCTGATGGGTCTGAAAGTCTGAAATCCACCATGATTTTCAGTGATACATGAGCCATTCACATTTTTCTTTCACATGATAATTGTGTGAGGTCACTTGGGTGTATGCATGAACATGTTTGTATGTGCATACGCTGGTGAGAGTACGGATGTCTTTATGTTCCATGTGTAGGTCAATGTGTGAGGGGTGTTTGATTGTGCGTGTACGAGGGTGTGCATTTTCCTAAAAAAGTATGTGTGTACCTGTGTTGGGGTGAGTGGTGGGGGGTTGCATACACTACCGTTCAAAAGTTTGGGGTCACTTAGAAATGTCCTTGTTTCGCCGGTTAAAATAACATCAAATTGAACAGAAATACAGGGTAGACATTGTTAATGTCGTAAATGACTATTGTAGCTGGAAACGGCTGATTTTTAATGGACTATCTACATAGGCGTACAGAGGCCCATTATCAGCAACCGTCACACCTGTGTTCCGATGGCACGTTGTGTTAGCTAATCCAAGTGTATAATCTTAAAAGGCTAATTGATCATTAGAAAACCCTTTTGTAATTATGTTAGCACAGCTGAAAAAGGTTGTCCTGATTAAAGAAGCAATAAAACTTGCCTTCTTTAGACTAGTTGTGTATCTGGAGCGTCAGCATTTGTGGGTTCGATTACAGGCTCAAAATGGCCAGAAACAAAGAACTTTCTTCTGAAACTCGTCAGTCTATTCTTGTTCTGAGAAATGAAGGCTATTCCATTCGAGAAATTGCCAAGAAACTGAAGATCTTGTTCAACACCGTGTACTACTCCCTTCACAGAACAGCGCAAACTGGCTCTAACCAGAATAGAAAGAGGATTGGGAGACCCCGGTGCACAACTGAGCAAGAGGACAAGTACATTAGAGTGTCTAGTTTGAGAAACAGACGCCTCACAAGTCCTCAACTGGCAGCTTCATTAAATAGTACCCATCCAAACACCAGTCTCAAAGTCAACAGTGAAGAGGCGATTCCGGGATGCTGGCCTTCCTGGCAGAGTTGCAAAGAAAAAGCCATATCTCAGACTGGCCAATAAAAATAAAAGATGGGCAAAAGAACACAGACACTGGACAGAGGAAGATTGGAAAAAAGTGTAATGAAAAGACGAATCTAAGTTTGAGGTGTTCGGATCACAAAGAAGAACATTCGTGAGACATAGAAAAAATGAAAAGATGCTGGAGGAGTGGTTGACGCCATCTGTCAAGCATGGTGGAGGCGATGTGATGGTCTGGGGGTGCTTTGGTGGTGGTAAAGTGGGTGATTTGTACAGGGTAAATTATTTCAATTAAAAATCATTATTTATAACTTTGGCAACGTCTTGACTATATTTCCTATTCATTTTGCAACTAATTTCATGAATGTATTCATGGAAAACAAGGACATTTCTAAGTGACCCCAAACTTTTGAACGGTGGTGTACATGTGGGCTGCGCATTCACTTATAAGTCCCTACAATGCTGCTAAATTGGTCTGTGTTTGTTTGTGTCCCGTCTCCACACCGTACCTGGGGTTTGGAAGTTGATGCGCCTCATTTCCACGGGGTCTGTGGGATGGTGGGGTGTGATCTCTGCGTTGTTCAGCAGACATTTTGTTCTGGGCTCTGACTCCTTTCGTTTACGGCTTTTTGAAAGGGGGAAGGAAAAGACAGACGCACACCGTCAAGACGCAACCAAACAAAATGTCCACCCTCCACACGAAAAAGCTCACTGTGATGCTACAACAACTTTAGTGCTGAATGTCGAAATAACCCTCCATGAAACAAGTTCGAGAGTAATATCTAGTGAGCCAGCTTCTCTTTCCCTGACATTTTTTCACCCCGACTAATTAAAAACATATTTTATGCTGAGACAGGTTATTTTCTTGCCGGAAAAAACACACAGCAATAAAGTACGGCTAAGCCTTACCTGTCAGGTTTGCTGCTTCCGGAGAAAGCAATGGAGTTTCAAATAAATATATAAAGAGGGGAAAAACACAACACAAGGAGAGAGAGGGGGGAGAAGAGAGAAATCAATAGAGAGCATTTTAAAATTCACAGGGGCAGCCGCCTCGCAGTGCTAGCTAGATAAAGCTCATCAGCATTTGGAGGAGCCGGCCTGGGTCGTGTGTGTGTGTTACCGTGAGTGTGTGTGAGTATGTGTGTGTGTGTATGACTGTGTGTGTATGACTGTGTGTGTATCTTGGTGAGGGGGGGGGGGGTGTGGGTGTCAGGACCAAGGGCAGGTAGAAACACTAGCCACCAGGGAGAAAGAGGGAATGCAGGAGAGAGAGGAGAGAGAGAGAGATCCAAGGAGAGATGTTACTCTCCCTAACCACCAGCATGCAGAGGTACAAGCCAAGGTCAGACTAATTGTCAGGGAGCATCTGAAAGTTAGGCCCTGTTTCTCCTACTCAAACTTTGGCCTGCCTATTCTACATACATGACTGCACACAGCTACAGTATACTACTGGGGCTTGTGGTCTCTTAGACAATGTGTTGCCTACAACTGTTAAAACAGAATCAGATACAGTACTTCAACTGCTTGCTCCAGCCCCAAAACACATGTAGATACTTTAGAGTTCAGTTACTTTGAGGTTAAAACAAGGCTTTAGATATCCCCCCTTCAAGTAAAGATATCATCATTAATATGTTTCTGGCTTCAATTAACACAGAGCATTAGCTCTTTCCCTAACTCTTCTATGTCTTCTTTCCCCCACAGTCTCTCCGTTTTTGTCCCCTCCTTCGCAACCTTCCTTTCATTCACAATTCTCATACTGAAATTCTCGTACGTTTGTTCGATTTTGAAAAGTCACCCCCCCCGCAACCCCCCCAACATACAGAACAAACGCCATCCCCTCAGAATCCCCTGTAGCCTACATCCCCCCCAGAGTCTCCTACAACGTAACTCACTTCTTGTAGAGGAGGATGGCGATGACGATGCAGATGATGAAGACCACGGCCAGCACGGGCCCCACCACCCAGATGAGGCCATCTCCGCCCGTCTCGATGGGCAGAGGATCCACTTCCATCTCTGGGGTCACCACTGGATCCGTGTACGGGCTGGCCGCAAACATTTTCTACACAGAGCGAGCGAGCGAGAGAGAGATAGACATAGGGCTCAATACAATTAACAGGAAACAAATAGACAGACGTCAAATATAGACAAGGGCTCAATGGAATTAAACTGAGAAGTAGTGTAGCTATGAATAGCACGAATACCTTTCATTAACTCACTCACACATCTGGTATGACCAGTTAGTTATCTCTATATTGTATATGGATATTGTATATGGATCTGTTTGTGTGTGTGCAAGTGTGCATGTGCACGTGTATCCACATGCGCCTCTCATCTCCATCTCTAGTCCTCACCCCGGCCGTGGTGTTGAGCTCGGCCAGCAGGAAGAAGACGTACTCCTGCCCGGGCTCCAGAGGTTTGTTCTCACAGCTGCTGTGGCGGTGCTCTGTGCCCAGGGTGAACGTGGCGGGGAGCTGCTTGAAGCAGGCTGTGATGTAGGGCCTCTTGCCGTCCGCCTGGCTCAGCTGGCGCCTGGTGCGACGTTTCGGGGTGATGTCCCTCAGCAGCTGGAGGAGACGGGGAGAGAGTGGCGAGGTGAACGAGGTATGGAAGGGGGTTGAGGAGGTGTGAGATGTCTAAGGGACTTCGTCGTGGTTGGTTGGTTTGTCTCGTCTGAATGTATATCTGTCAAATGTATCTGTCTCTCCGTCTCTCTACATATTAGTTGCTTCATCTCCATTTGAAAAAGTTGACTGAGAATGTTCATGCATGCTCTCGTAAAACGCTAAAAAGGGGAAAGAGTTGGCAGACCCACTGTATCCATCAAAAGTACAGTCCGTCCGTCTCTCTGTCCGTCCGTCTGTCTGTATCTTTTCTCTCCACCTGCCTGTCTACTCATCAGTTTCTCATTCCTATTGCTCCATCCATCCATCTATCTGATCAGTCAGTGTGTGAAGAGGAGAACATATAACCACCTGATCAACGGAGATAGTTTGTGTAAAAATCGAAATGTCCCGCTGAAAACTTCCTAAATAGGGTTTTGCAGGTCGATTCCCTCCGTACACTCTGGCCCAAAAGTCAATAGGGTGCTTGTTGGCATGGTGCCCTGACAGACCAGGCCACTCCATTCCTTTACAACAGAAAACGAAGGAGTCCTCTGAAGAGGTGGAATATTGGTAATCCCAAATCCAATAGCTCACCGCCGATCCAAAGCCGCGGGAAGATCCCAACCCCCAACCCAAAACATCTTCCCGCGGCCATTCGCTGATCACAGCTCAGGATCACCCCTAACAATCGAGGAAGGGTGGGAAAGGCAGGATGGATGGATGGAGGGAGAGGGACCACACATGGGGAAAACGACAGTACCTCTCTGACGTTGCTATAAACATCTCCATGGCATATGACAAACTTAGCCAGAACCACATGCGAGGGCGCAATATGACATTTTATAGAAATGTTGTGCCCTTTGTGTAAGTCACAATTTTTATTTTTTATTTTATTCAGATATGGTACATATGGTTCAAGTTTTTAGTGATAAAAAGAAGTTGAGTCACCTGGGAAGAGCACTGTGGTTGAAACACAATACCATTGTGGACTTTGAGCAACTCTGGAATGTGTGTTATTCCTCGGTTCTTACCTCTTCCAAGTCCATCTCTTCTGGGTTCTTGTGATGTCGGGCTGCTCCCGAGCCCTTCTTTAGTGGTACCACCACCACATAGAAATTCCTGCGAGGCACACAGACATCAGTACCATCGACATACAACATCTTCAGAGAGCCATAACACTAACTTACACTACAGGGACGAATGGGCTAGGTTGGGTTTAGCCTGAAAGTGTGTGTGCGTGTGTATGTATGTATGTATGTATGTATGTATGTATGTATGTTTGTGAGAGAGAGAGAGAGAGAGAGAGAGAGAGAGAGAGAGAGAGAGAGAGAGAGAGAGAGAGAGAGAGAGAGAGAGAGAGAGAGAGAGAGAGAGAGAGAGAGAGAGAGAGAGAGAGAGAGAGAGAGAGAGAGAGAGAGAGAGAGAGAGAGAGAGAGAGAGAGAGAGAGATATAGAGAGAGAGAGAGAGAGATATAGAGAGAGAGAGAGAGAGAGATATAGAGAGAGAGAGATATAGAGAGAGAGAGATATAGAGAGAGAGAGATATAGAGAGAGAGAGATATAGAGAGATATATATATAGAGAGAGAGAGAGAGAGAGAGAGAGAGAGAGAGAGAGAGAGAGAGAGAGAGATATAGAGAGAGAGAGAGATATAGAGAGAGAGAGAGAGATATAGAGAGAGAGAGAGATATAGAGAGAGAGAGAGAGATATAGAGAGAGAGAGAGAGAGAGATATATATATAGAGAGAGAGAGAGATATATATATAGAGAGAGTGATATAGAGAGAGTGATATAGAGAGAGTGATATAGAGAGAGTGATATAGAGAGAGTGATATAGAGAGAGTGATATAGAGAGAGTGATATAGAGAGAGAGAGAGAGAGAAAGAGAGATAGAGAGAGATAGAGAGATAGAGAGAGAAAGAGAGATAGAGAGAGAAAGAGAGATAGAGAGAGAAAGAGATAGTGATAGATACTAAGTCAGAGGAAAAGGACTGTGAGAGGGAGAGGATAATGGAACACCGCAGTGAGAGTGGAAATGAGAGAGCAAGACAGAAGGTTGGCAACAGCGAGGGCAAGAAAGCAAGGTGTAATGTGTGCTATGTGGAAGAGTGTGGGAGTTTGAGGGAGTGAAAAAAAAACAGAGGACAGCAAGCAAGAGGGACGAACCGGCAAAAGAGCGAAAAGAGGAAGGCAAGATAGAAAGGAGGATGAACCAACAAAAGAAAGAACGATGAAAGAAAGAACCACGTCAGACAAACCCATGAACCCATATACCGAAACCTAGGCGTCAATTTCTCTCACTTGATGTCCTTGCTTTCCACCGGGGTGAAACCCATGGTCAGAATGTTGTCCGGCTCCGAGTAGAGTTCCAGCCTGGGCTTCTTGACCAGAATGGGCGGTGCAGTCCTAGCGACCACACGGTGGCGAGGTCCACCCTCTGTGTTCTCCTGACACGTGACCCGGAACTCATAGGTGGTGTTGGGCCGCAGGCTGGTGACCAGCGCCTTGGTCAGCCGGGCGTCCACGTCCATCTTCTGGCGATTGTACTCAATCTGGACAGGGGGCAGATGGACAGATGGAGAAACGGAGGCACACAAAAAAAAAGACACATTAGGGAAGTCTCAGCTCCGGGGTAAAACTGCTGGGTAAAAGCATGGACAATGTAAAATTAGTTTGTAGGAGATATTCTTTGGGAATAGTGTGTTCCAAGATGGCATGTGTATGCCTGGCTGTCTATAGACTTCTCTCTGTAAGGGTTGATTAACTCTATAATTTGGTCTACGCAAGATTGCATCGTTTGAACTGTGACTTAAATCAAAATTGCAGTCGGTGGCATAATTAGCCACAAATGAATTCATCGAGTCCTGTAGACGTGTGTGTCGATTTGTCTGTCTGTCCATCGTTCGCTCACCGTGCACCGGAATGGGAACCGCCTCTCAGCAAACTTCCACGTTAGCAACACTGTTGTCTTGGTAACCCACTTCACTGTGAAGTTCTTCGGGACATCTGTCGTGAGAGAGAAGAGAAAAATAAAGGGAAACGAACAAAACAAAAACAGAGAGGCTGTGTTTAGTTTGGAGAGCTGGGGAAGGAGGAAAGGAGAGAGTGAGAGAGTGTGAAAGAGACAAAAAGGAAGAGTAGGTCATTTTCCCAGCTGGGGTCCTCTGGGTTGGAGTAGTGAGCGGGCGGTGAGCTGTGCTGTGATAGGCTGTGAAAGGGGCAACGCTATTGGTTAGACACACAGCACGGGAGACTCATGGACAAGTACGGACCCATGGAGCACGGACGTGCCCGCTGGCCGGCCACCCGGGCAGTGCCAACCCCTCTCTGACCACCACACCTTTCTACTAGTAACTATCCCCCTTTGCCCGCTCCCATCCGATTGAAAACCAGGAGTCGTTGACCCTTGTGGTTCTGGCGCCAACCATCTCTGCACTCTGAGCATGGGTTGGCACTGCCCACGACGTGCTGCCTGGCGGGCACAAAGACAGACCCAAACACAGCATGCCGACAGTCGTTAGCAGTGCATCGGGGGGATGCCATGCCACAAACCTTACCATAGTGGGAGGGGGGGGGGGGACAGAGTAGGAGAGGGGGACTCAAAACAAACTGAAAACCAACGGAAATAAGGAACCAAAGTCTTGCACTTGCTAACGGAAATGGACTAAAACAAACTCTTGACTGAAACACTGAGTTCCTACCTTTGTTTAGTTTCTTTGCAAATTGGGGGTGTGTGTGTGAGGCTGCATTAGCTGTGTGAGTGTGCTTGGCTGCATAGGGCTGAAAGGAGACTGCAAGGTGTCTGACCAACCGGCACTTACCTTGGAACGCCGCGTCCTCCCCTTTTTCAAACTGACTGACTGTAACTTACTGACTGGTTTTACCTTTGGGTTAGTGAAGTGAGTGTCCCCCGCAAACTTTTTAAGGTTCTAGGATTTTTTTTGTCGTGGAGAAGAAGTGAAGGTGGTTGGAGGGGGGGAAGTTGGTTTCATTTTTGTGTTGTTGCTTGTTGTTTTCAATTTTGTGTTTTCCCCCCCGGGTTGGGAGAGAAACAGGCAAGCCATACCTGTCTCAAACGCCACAGTCCGATACTGGATCGGCGGGCTGTAGGGCCCTGGACCTACACTCGTGTGCGCGCGTATTTTCACGTCGTACGCCGAGTTGGGTTTTAGGCTGTTGAGCACGTAGCTGGACTGGATGGCGGGCAGGCTGAGTTCCCGGGGTGCGCCCCCCACGCCAGTCTCCTGGTACGCCAGCGTGTACTCCGTGATGTCCCCGTTGCGCTCTGCCAGCACCGGGGGCGACCACGCCAATTCTACCGAGCAGCAGGTCACGTTGGAGCTCTCGCTGATTTGGGGGTACCCTTGGGGTGTTTGTTCAGGCACATGCAGTTCGGCCGTAGCCTCCTCCCCGAAGCCACCTCGGCTCTTAGCCTGGACTTTGAAGAGGTAGGTGGCACCGCGGTGGACGCTGGCCACTGTGTACTGCCTCTCCTGGGGGGTGAACTCCAGAGTGGCCAGTGGGGACACGTCCTTGCGGCCAAACTGAAGCCTGTAACCCTGCAGCTCCATGCCAGGGATCATAACATCGGGTGCGTCCCAGCGCACCACGGCCGACGTCTCTGAATCGTGAGCCACCGACAGATAGGGCGGCCCAGGCACTGTTGAGGAAAGCAAACAAACACAACTTTTATCCATTTATATTTTACTCTAGGAGGTCAAACAAGACTTGTTTTGAGGAGCGAGAACGGTGTGTGGTTCCGTACATCTAGGTACGTCAATAACAAATAATAGACTGTGCCGTAACATTGTGGACAAGATTAAGGCTGCTCGGGGGGACAATGGTGTATGTTGGTGTGGGATAAACTTGTTTTCTTCATTATGGAATGGAATGTGCCTTTTAGTGGGGCAAAAAAACTTTTTCTTTCAGCAGATGAAAGGTTATGCAAGAACAGTCAGTAGAAACAGGACCACTAAAACCGATTTTGTCTGGGACTACTTTACACTTTCAACGACATAATGTTGGGCCGGTAGACCGACAGTACTCTGTTTGGGTTGGCGTCGATTCCATTTGAACTCAGTCAATTCCGATAATTACACGAAATTCAAATGCAGCTTCAAAGGTCCTCGCAACAGAAACAATGAGCCATTTCTCCTATTCACAAATCGATATTCAATACATTTCAGCATCGACGAGTAGAAGCGTGTGCAAATGGGAAATGGAACTCAAAGTGACTGTGATGTAGCCTTGTCCCCGATCTGTTTTTGCTTGGCCAACTCCATTGTCATTGTCAAGCCTTGGCAGAAACAGACTGGCACCCAGGCTAACTGTGACGTGACTCTCTTACAAAAAAGTACTCTCAAAGTTTCAGTGTAAAAGATAAGAGATAATCAACTCTCGATATGAGGCTTTAGACTGGATGAGCTATAGACTGGATGATGCAGTAGGCTAGACGTTCTACTTCAGTGACCCAGATTCGGGGTTGTGGATGGCTCTCCTCTCTGTGTTTCTCTCCGTTAGTTAGAGGTCCCATCAGTGTGATAGAGCCAGTGTCAACACGGAGGCTTTGTCTCAGAAGTGAGCGGCGCTTAGTGAGAGATGAGTGCTGTGAAATTGCACTCCAGTCCCGTCTTAGCACAGCGATCCCACACCAGACTAGTCATCTAACGTTGTCTATGAAAATACATGAGGCAAAAGATGTGATCTTTCACTTGATACACCTGACTCCCAAAAACGCTACCGAAATGCTATCCCCGAAACACCACTACACAGGCTCAATCATAAACATACACACACAGGCTCCAACACACACACGCATTAGGTGTAAAAGTTAAATTTGTGTATATGTGTGTTAGGCTACTCTGCAATGCAAGTACTTCTGCCATTTACGTGCGTACATGCTTATGTGTGTGTGGATTGTGTATGCACCGTGCCTCGTGATTTAGCCCAACTCAGCAGACAGTTCCTGCCCTTACATCATCCCTGCTGCACACAGGGCAATTTGGCCTCTCGCCCAGGCCAGGGCCCAATCTGGAGAAGCCACCCATTTGTCCGGAGCCATCGCTCCCTCCCTCTCACTGGCTGGAACAACATCTACCTCAATGCTATGTGTGTCTGTTTCAGTGTTTGTGTGTATGTGTGTGGATTTCTGCCGACACATTTACCGTGTGTGTGCATTCTTGTACACACACTCTTAGCCACTGTGTAGCACGCACACAGGCTCCCGTACCAATTGACAACTCACATCTACCCCACTTCCCCATATACCCAGCCACTTTGTTCCTTCTTGTTAATGGGCCTGTTCTGGGAAGGGGCAAATTGAGTTGGAACAGTAATGGAAACGCAGCAGCCTCCAAACAGCGGCGAGATGAATACGTCCATTACTCCCCGCTAACAAACTAGAACTACAGCCCTGCAACCAGCCTGTCTTGTTTAAACTTGACTCCCCTCACATTCACTGCTTAGTAAGCCCCAATGAGAACATCTGAGATAATGGGCCTGAGGTGTGTGTGTGTGTTTACAGGGTAGGCTAGGGACTACTGTAAATGAAGAGGAAAGGGTAGGTGGGGTTAACTGAGGAAGCAGGTTGATGCCAAGGGAAAACTGGAGGATGGAGGGAGGAAGAGGAGGAGGGGGTGAGAATGAGAGTCCTCATGATGAAGGCGACATGGGACTGGGAGCAATCTGCCGCAAAGAGGGGACACCTTGATTACCCCCCCCCCCTCTCCACCTCCCCCTCTCCTTCCATCCCTCTCTTTCTCCTTCCCCTCTCCTTCCATCCCTCTCATCACTCCATTCCTCTCCACTTGGCCTCCCTCAATCCCTCCCAGTGGAGCTAGCGGCACGTTTTCCATCAGGGCTGGCTTTAATGGTCGCTGTTGGCCGCTGTTGACACACAGTCGTCTTGATTGAGTAGTGGATTGAGTTTCCTACTCATTTTCTCTCCTCTCTCCTCTCTCACACACACAGTAGTAAAACATACATGGGCGCACGCACACACAAAGACAGCACACTCTCTCTATTGCTCTGTAATCCCCCCTAAAGACAAGTAATACGTGTGTCTGTGTATAAGAGCGCGTGTGTATGTGTGTGCGTTTGCGTGCATGTGCCAAGTGAAAGTAAAAAAATTGCATCATTCTTACATGCTGACCAGACCGCTTGCGAGTGGACATGTTGATTTTGTCCACCCACACCAGACACGATCAGGACACGCAGGTTGAAATATCAAAACGAACTCTGAACCAACTATATTCATTTGGTGACAGGTCGAAAAGCATTAAACATTTATGCTAATTTAGCTAGCTAGCTTGCTGTTGCTAGTTAATTTGTCCTGGGATATAAACATTGGGTTGTTATTTTACCTGAAATGTACAAGGTCCTCTACTCCGACAATTAATCTATAGATGAAAGGGGAAAAGTTTGAACCTCCTTCGGGCTTCTTCTTCTTCTTTGGACTTTATATGGAGGTTGCCAACCAACTTTAAGGTGCATTACCACTACGAACTGGACTGGAGTGTGGACCTCAGTTCATCTTTCAATCACCCACGTGGGTATATGCTCCTAAAAACCAATGAGCAGATGGGAGAGGCAGGACTTGCAGCGCATCAAGCGTCACAAATAGAACCAAGTTCTATTTTAGCGCCGGGCTACGCGGACACTCGTTGACGTGCGCGAGCAGTGTGGGTGCAATGATTGAATAACATGTATGTGTACAGTTATTTTGCAATGCTCGCGGCGTGTGGTCAGCATGTTAGTGGTTAACCTGCAGCGACAACTTCCAGAGAGATATATCAGGGGTCGCGGGCCCTCCTCACTCTACTGTACACTGGCTAAGGCACTCCAAAAGTGCTCCGCTGCATTTTTGCATCCAATTGATATCAGGCGTCGAAGACGGCACGAGCTGACCAGCGTTGGAGGGCAAACATAATTGAAAATGCTTCCCTACATATACCTAATTTAGCTGGGGTGATGAAAAATCGCCGTGGCCACGTTTGGAGATTCAGCTATTTTGACAGCAAAGGTCTTCTGTAATACCCTCCCATCTTCATTTTCCTCTCTTCTTTTTTTCACTATGCTTGACACTGACCCCCAAAAATGTAAAGAGTCTCCGCTCAAACAATGCTGACATTTCACCAACGTTCATTTAAGAACCCATTAGGCTACCAGAATGCACCACTAAGTGGGCGGGTCAGTGGCTCACCAGAGAACAGTTGACAAGAATCGTTACATTCATTTAACATCTATTTCAAGACAGAAAAGACAGAAGAAATCAAGATAGTTGAAGGGAAGCCATAAATATGCAGTGCTACAAGCTTCGGTTTGGTGCATTCACCACACGTTGTGCTAAGTCGCCAATTAGGAGAAGGAATAGCCAGGCGGTCTGTGAGGGCTAGTGGCATCCAGACGGTTTCTTCCCAGTGTATTCCGGGGCCTGTCCAGGCATCCCGGGATTAAAATAAACTCCCCGCTCGGCTCAGCGTTATAGCGCCAACATGCAATCTGCTCACTTCACGGGAGAATGGAGATGGGAGGATGAAGAGGAGGAGGGATGGAGGGATGAAGACTAATGAGAAATTCTGACTATTAGAGTGGGAGGAGAAATGACCTTTGGTGGCCTGGAATGTTAATGGACTTAATGGAACAGAGTAATGTCCTTCTGTATACAGTATATTATTTTAAAGTGTAGTACAGTATGGATATATTTTAGTATTCTTTATTCTACTGTTATGAATAGTTAGGGACAGTTCAAAATGTGTGTGTGGGGGGTCCAAAATAGGGGAGGGTTGTCTAACTTTATGTTTTGCTTTGAGGAGTGTTTTTTCTATTGGGTACAGGGGAGGGTAGTGCATTTCCCCCCCTGGTTTACATTCACTCTTTTGCAGGTTTTACTATATAAGTTGTTTAAACCTAGCCAAATGTCCTCATCTGCTTGTTTGCGCTACACTGTAGACACCCTAAAGACTCTGGCAAGTCCGCTAGTCCAGTGTCACTTTGATTACGCCTGCACATCATGGTTCACCAGCAGCCCCAAACATCTAAAGAATAAGCTACCAGCCAAAACAAGCTTGTAAGAATTGTACTTAAACTCCCTCCTCATACTCATCTGGAGGTTGAGCATTTTAAGCAGCTAGTTTGGCTATCTGTAGAAAAGTACTATTAGAGTACTATTAATTCAACTTGGTATGGTCCAGATAATCATCATGGACTCAGCCCCCAGGTACAGTACATCTCCAACTATTTTTCATTTGTTAAAGATGTCCACCAGCATCAAATCAGAGCCAGAGACTCTAAAATTCGCTGTTTTAAATAGAAGAGTCTATCTGGTACGAACACATTTTTTATACATCGGTGCTGTTGACTGGAACAAACTACCAAAGCAACTCAAAGCCATAAAAATAATGTCAAAAGCTGGCTAATGTGTGCAGGATAACATTTCTTTGGTCTGTATCTCTGTAACGTGTATCTACGTCATTGCATATGTATTTACCTGTTTGTAAAAAATTGGGACCACAATGGAAATAAGTCCCCGACTTTATTGTGCCGGTCACTTTAAAAAATCTTTGTACTGTGTGTATATATATATGTATGTATTTTTTTGTTTGTTACTGACAAATAAAATCAATCAATCAAACCAAACTATGCAGTGGCCATTTGATGAATGGAATGAGACATCTGTTACAAAACACCAAAAAGTTGAATGACATTGAGGTCGTCAAGCGAAGCCTTCGATACTGGCTCGACCTACAAGGTCGGGAGGGATTGTGTTTTCTGTTGGTCGAGATTGACATAGTCTATTTATTGTTGAAAACGCAAACCGTGATATCGAAGCGCCCAAAGTCGGTATGCTTTGTATATTGGTTGTGGTGCATTGGCACAGAAACCTGTTGGAGGAAAATGTGTTGCATATATTTTATATAATTATAAATATGGCATTTAAATTACCCTAAGCTGATCATTGTCTGCAGCCGGCTCTGATCGTAGTGTAGGCCTAATGAAACATTTAAGGAGAACGAGCTTGTACGCGGTAGTCGGCGACCCCTCAACCTTCTGGCCCGTAGCACTGTGTGTCATCAAACGTGCAGCAAAAGCATGCTGAAGTGGAAAAGTTGATATCCACGTTTAGAAACACAGGCTCGCTACAGTTATTGTTACTTGTTGTCGTAAACATTGTTTTAAGTTTATTCTATGGGGGAGGAGGGTGTGCAATTTTTTTTTTTTTACAGTACAAGGGGTCATGTGAAAATATATTTTATGTTGGGGGTGGGGGAGCATTTTTTTTCATGAGACCTTGAGTTGGACCAGCCCCCCCACCCATACAAACGAACTGTCCCTTGTTCTGAATAGCCAGGGACTGGGGTATTCTAAGCTCTGTTGTATGTAATTGCTGGCTTTTTTTGCGTATCGCACAAAACCATTAATTTCAATTTGATGTACATGTCTGGCCCTTTCTTTCAAAGTAATTCAACTTACATCAACCATGAAGGCCTTCGAGCCCGACGGCGATTTGAATAGACAAGGTGACGTCACACACCACCAAGTTCTATAAAACTAGCTGTTATTACTTGGTGAATGAACACAAAGGAAGCAAAGTAATGTTTGGGCCGTCTGATTAGTCCAGAAACTGATGGGTGGGGCCAGAGCCAGAACACACGCGGGTAAAGCGGTGGTTTGAAAAGTCGTCATTGGCTTTGATACTCTGATTGGTTACTTTGTTTTGTACAATGCCCCTCGTGCCCCTCCTCAACACAATTGACTTCAATGATGGCATGTTGCTGAAAGACAGAGCAGCGGAATAATTTAGTGTGAGTCGTCGGGCTAAACTAATGCACGAAGACTGCTTCAAACCTCGACTCCAACACCTACACACAAGTAGCTGGCTGTTACATGAAGTCATTGATCTTGACTTGATCAACCAACCCCTTTGAGTTGGATGAAATTATTCTATCCTTGATTTTCACAATGTTTGTATTGATGGAGGCATTATCTATTGAACCAAGAATTAAGAGTTTGACATAGTCCTACGTTCATCAACTTACCATTTCTTTATTTTGCTGTCATAAGAGTCTACAGTCGTGGCCAAAAGTTTTGAGAATGACACAAATATTAATTTCCACAAAGTTTGCTGCTTTAGTGTCTTTAGATATTTTTGTCAGATGTTACTATGGAATACTGAAGTATAATTACAAGCATTTCATAAGTGTCAAAGGCTTCTATTGACAATTACATGAAGTTGATGCAAAGAGTCAATATTTGTAGTGTTGACCCTTCTTTTTCAAGACCTCTGCAATTCGCCCTGGCATGCTGTCAATTAACTTCTGGGCCACATCCTGACTGATGGCAGCCCATTTTTGCATAATCAGTGCTTGGAGTTTGTCAGAATTTGTGGGGTTTTATTTGTCCACCCACCTCTTGAGGATTGACCACAAGTTCTCAATGGGATTAAGGTCTGGGGAGTTTCCTGGCCATGGACCCAAAATATCAATGTTTTGTTCCCTGAGCCACTGAGTTCTCACTTTTGCCTTATGGCAAGGTGCTCCATCCTGCTGGAAAAGAAAAGGCATTGTCGTCACCAAACTGTTCCTGGATGGTTGGGAGAAGTTGCTCTCGGAGGATGTGTTGGTACCATTCTTTATTCATGGCTGTGTTCTTAGGCAAAATTGTGAGTGAGCCCACTCCCTTGGCTGAGAAGTAACCCCACACATGAATGGTCTCAGGATGCTTTACTGTTGGCATGACACAGGACTGATGCTAGCGCTCACCTTGTCTTCTCCAGACAAGCTTTTTTCCGGATGCCCCAAACAATCGGAAAGGGGATTCATCAGAGAAAATGACTTTACCCCAGTCCTCAGAAGTCCAATCCCTGTACCTTTTGCAGAATATCAGTCTGTCCCTGATGTTTTTCCTGGAGAGAAGTGGCTTCTTTGCTGCCCTTCTTGACACCAGGCCATCCTCCAAATGTCTTCGCCTCACTGTGCGTGCAGATGCACTCACACCTGCCTGCTGCCATTCCTGAGCAAGCTCTGTACTGGTGGTGCCCCAATCCTGCAGCTGAATCAACTTTAGGAGACAGTCCTGGCGCTTGCTGGACTTTCTTGGGTGCCCTGAAGCCTTCTTCACAACAATTGAACCGCTCTCCTTGAAGTTCTTGGTGATCCGATAAATGGTTGATTTAGGTGCAATCTTACTGGCAGCAATATCCTTGCCTGTGAAGCCCTTTTTGTGCAAAGCAATGAAGACGGCATGTGTTTCCTTGCAGGTAACCATGATTGACAGAGGAAGAACAATGATTCCAAGCACCACCCTCCTTTTGAAGCTTCCAGGCTGTTATTCGAACTCAATCAGCATCAATCCGGCCTCCAGCCTTGTCCTCGTCAACACTCACACCTGTGTTAACGAGAGAATCACTGACATGATGTCAGCTGGTCCTTTTGTGGCAGGGCTGAAATGCAGTGGATTTTTTTGGGGGGGGGATTCAGTTCATTTGCATGGCAAAGAGGGACTTTGCAATTCATCTGATCACTCTTCATAACATTCAGGAGTATATGCAAATTGCCATCATACAAACTGAGGCAGCAGACTTTGTGAAAATTAATATTTGTGTCGTTCTCCAAACTTTTGGCCTGTAGTTGCTCTTCTGAAAGATTAAAACCAGTCTCTCTTCCTGTGTGTGTGCACTCAGTCTTTTCACATGCATTTGCATTACACACTTAACATGCACCAGTGTGTGTGCATGTTTGTAAACCAGTGTTTCCCAAACTCTGTCCCCGGGGCCCCAACGGGTGCACACTTTGGTGTTTGCCCTAACACCACACAGCTGTTTCAAATGATCAGAGCTTGATGATTCATTGATTATTTGAATCAGCTGTGTAGTACTAGGGCAAAAACCAAAACGTGCACCCCTTGGTGTCCCGAGGACCGAGTTTGGGAAACCCTGGTGTAAACATTTGCAAGGGCCCTCCCTCCCATCTGTGCCTTCGCTTTATCAAAGTACAAGGCAGGGGCTTAACTTGTCTGACAGCACAATGTCTCCCTGAAATGGGCCTGAGAAAACCATGAAAACCGTCTGGACCACGATTTGACTAAGCCCCATGGCCGAGCTGGTAGCTCCACTGTCACATGAAAGAGGAATAGGAAGCCTCTTTTACTTCCTAAGGGGCCGAGGCTTCTCTTCTTTTCTTTTTGTTCTTCCTCGCGCTCATTTATTTATTTGGGGCCGCGTAAGCCCCTTTTCCGCTCTTCAGTAATAAAAAGGGAAAGCGGGATGGCTTTGAGGGATGGATGGACGGAGTGAGTGATCAGTCAGCGCGGAACGACAAGGGAGGGAGGAGAGGAGTGACAGTACCAAGGCCCTTTGCCGCCCGTCACACTACCTGACACCTGCGATAGGCACACCTGTCAAGATCAGGACCTGTCATATGAGGCGTATATGTGTGTTTGTGTGAGAGTGTGTGTGGGTGTGTGTCTGCTTTCAAGTGTGTGTATATTGAGTGTCTGAAGGCCGTGAAGCGGACTGGCGTGGATGCATACACAAAGGAGCCTCATATCTTAGCCCTGACGGCCCCATATTTGCTCAAAGAGGGCTTTCACGGCTCTCCAGTCTTGCAGGTTTAGGCCGTGTTCACAGTAGCTAAGCCTTCTGGGTTCTAAAGAGGCTTAAGTACCCTGGTTCAAATCAAATAGGATTGTCTCTGTCTTTCAAAATGTCTATTTTTTTTCAATAAACCCACAACCGTTTCATCGAGAAATATTTGAATGGTAATTTTCTTTACAATATAGGGAAGGTAGCTTAAAGCCTACAGGTGTAATGAATTATGATGCAGTACTAATGCATTGTAATATACACTGCTCAAAAAAATAAAGGGAACACTTAAACAACACAATGTAACTCCAAGTCAATCACACTTCTGTGAAATCAAACTGTCCACTTAGGAAGCAACACTGATTGACAATAAATTTCACATGCTGTTGTGCAAATGGAATAGACAACAGGTGGAAATTATAGGCAATTAGCAAGACACCCCCAATAAAGGAGTGGTTCTGCAGGTGGTGACCACAGACCACTTCTCAGTTCCTATGCTTCCTGGCTGATGTTTTGGTCACTTTTGAATGCTGGCGGTGCTTTCACTCTAGTGGTAGCATGAGACGGAGTCTACAACCCACACAAGTGGCTCAGGTAGTGCAGCTCATCCAGGATGGCACATCAATGCGAGCTGTGGCAAGAAGGTTTGCTGTGTCTGTCAGCGTAGTGTCCAGAGCATGGAGGCTCTACCAGGAGACAGGCCAGTACATCAGGAGACGTGGAGGAGGCCGTAGGAGGGCAACAACCCATCAGCAGGACCGCTACCTCCGCCTTTGTGCAAGGAGGATCAGGAGGAGCACTGCCAGAGCCCTGCAAAATGACCTCCAGTAGGCCACAAATGTGCATGTGTCTGCTCTAACGGTCAGAAACAGACTCCATGAGGGTGGTATGAGGGCCCGACATCCACAGGTGGGGGTTGTGCTTACATCCCAACACCGTGCAGGACGTTTGGCATTTGCCAGAGAACACCAAGATTGGCAAATTCACCACTGGCGCCCTGTGCTCTTCACAGATGAAAGCAGGTTCACACTGAGCACGTGACAGACGTGACAGAGTCTGGAGACGCCGTGGAGAACGCTCTGCTGCCTGCAACATCCTCCAGCATGACCGGTTTGGCGGTGGGTCAGTCATGGTGTGGGGTGGCATTTCTTTGGGGGGCCGCACAGCCCTCCATGTGCTCGCCAGAGGTAGCCTGACTGCCATTAGGTACCGAGATGAGATCCTCAGACCCCTTGTGAGACCATATGCTGGTGCGGTTGGCCCTGGGTTCCTCCTAATGCAAGACAATGCTAGACCTCATGTGGCTGGAGTGTGTCAGCAGTTCCTGCAAGAGGAAGGCATTGATGCTATGGACTGGCCCGCCCGTTCCCCAGATCTGAATCCAATTGAGCACATCTGGGACATCATGTCTCGCTCCATCCACCAACGCCACGTTGCACCACAGACTGTCCAGGAGTTGGCGGATGCTTTAGTCCAGGTCTGGGAGGAGATGCCTCAGGAGACCATCCGCCACCTCATCAGGAGCATGCCCAGGCGTTGTAGGGAGGACATACAGGCACGTGGAGGCCACACACACTACTGAGCCTCATTTTGACTTGTTTTAAGGACATTACATCAAAGTTGGATTAGCATGTAGTGTGGTTTTCCACTTTAATTTTGAGTGTGACTCCAAATCCAGACCTCCATGGGTTGATAAATTTGATTTCCATCGATAATTTTTTTGTGATTTTGTTGTCAGCACATTCAACTATGTAAAGAAAAAAGTATTTATTAAGAATATTTCATTCATTCAGATCTAGGATGTGTTATTTTAGCGTTCCCTTTATTTTTTTGAGCAGTGTATGTCATGAGCAGGAAAAAATACCCAATTGTCATACTTGAGTAAAAGTAAAGATACCTTAATAGAAAATGAAAGTGAAAGTCACCCGGTAAAATACTACTTGAGTAAAAGTAAAAAATGATTTGGTTTTAAATATACTTAAGTATCAAAAGGTAAAGTAAAAGTGTAAATGATTTCACATTCCTTATATTAAGCAAACCAGACGGCACAATTGTGGGACTATATAGGCTGCTATTATAAACTGTATGAAATACTGACCTGCTCCTTTGGTAACCACCAGTTTGGGTTTGCTGCGTGCTCCATCTCCCTTGGTGGTGTACGCAGCTACTGTGATGGAGTAGGTGGTGTCCGGCTGGAGCCCGCCGATGACCATTTCCTGTAGGAAACAGGAAGTAGACAAACAATATATCAAAACACTGGTGAAAACATATGACCATCACCAACTCCGCAGCCAACCACCTTCTCTTACTATTTTATCATGTTCTGCTGATTTTGACCTCTAAGGTGGATAGAATGCTTTCTGTCCTCCATTTTGTTTGCAGGTCGAATCCTGCTAATCCTACCGCTCCTAAACATCCTACAACTCTCCAAAGCTACAAGATGCATATGATAAGGAGGATGCAAAATGATATACATTATCTGAGGCATTAGCCAAGTTACGCTCATGGCTGGTGCATGCAGTTTTCCTTCAGCCATTATTTTCTCTGGTGCTCTTGAGAGAGAAGAATCTTCGATCAATGCTGATGAATCTTTCAGTAGAGGTGCCTGGCTAGCTAAATGAATGCAGGATGTTTTTAGACTGGTCAGCTGGGAGATGGAGAGGTCAGTGGCGGTAAAGAGAGGACATTATGTACTGTTTTCACACCAAAGATGGCGGCGTCAATATCATGTATATCATGCAAGTGTTTATGAAACTGGGGAATGGGGCCAAACGTTAAGACTCAAATTATGTCAGAAAGGAATTGTTGATAAACACAAGGGTCAATCGGGTGAGTTTGAGGAGGTACGATGATGAGGCAGCCATTTTAGATTTCAAGACTCTGATGATACACTCTATCATTCATGTTAAGATTTACTTCAAAATAACTGTCTAAACAATGTGACCGTTGATTAACGGATGAAAAAATGTGATTTCACACTCAATCATAGGCATGGCACCAGCAGAGTAAAAGAAAAACAGAAGAATCGCAACACAAAACACACCATCACGACACGACACGACACACACAGTAGCACGTAGTAGCGTTAAGCAGTCCAGGCACAGGGAGAAGCAGCACCCAGATATTGCATCAGCCACCGTCTCATCATCCGCACAGCTAATTAGCATGATGAATTCTGCCTTTACTCTCTCTAGGACATCAATACTGGAGATAGGTAGCACCGGATAGGCTATGCTAACTTGAGAGAGCCTGTTTATAATATATAGTGTTAGGGCGTGACTGATAAAGCGCCATCATATCAAAGCTCTATTGAATAGGATGATGTAAATCCGGTCGTTCTTATACATGTGAACATAGCTGGGGTGATGCAATAACCAGTGCTTTTTAACCCCTCAACTACACCGTAGCACTCTGGCGACTCCATATATACTCACGTATTCGGCTGTATCGTCCGTTTCCCACTACCCCCCCCCCCCATATAGAGGAGAGTGCAGGAAAGAGAGCAATTTTTAAAAGAGAGAGAAAGAGGGAAGAAAGAGGAATGTGAGAGGAACTCAAGAGAAAGGGGGAATGTGAGAGGGGAGCGTGTTCTGAGGAGGTAGAGACGAGGGTGAGAGCACAGACATGTCAGAACAGGTCAGACCAGAGAGAGGGAGAGAGGGAAGCTAGTCTGTTTTAGGGAGAGCAGCTGAGACTAGGGAAGAGGTGTGAACTGAAGTCTATGGGGGCTGTTTACAGTGTTTTTTTTCATGAGGTTAGTATATCTACTATAATAACAGTGCATTACCGCCAAGTTGGATGACTCAAATAAAACGTATAAAAGATTACTAAAAAATCCAAACTTTGGCTGAACCATTAACAATTTGTCAACAGCCTGTCATAATAAGGTTATTTTTTATTAAACATTTATTTATACAGGTTATGCTCATTAAGATAGTCTATTTTTACAAGAAAGACCTGTGAAAGAAGAGACCACACGTTATGAATGTTGCTTGAAAACATTGTGGAATAGATATGTTAATAGACTTCTGGGGATAAATATTCAGTCTGTTTGTGTACTTTCGCTTTGTTTGTCCTAGTGGTGCAAAGCTGTAATTTACTGTATGATGACACAGCACACCGAAAATACTTTGTGTATTTCCTACACTGTTTTGTTGACAGAGGCTTTGTAAAAAACAACCATTGTGCCGGCTTCCATTATAATTCTAGCTTTCAGGGAGGACAATTTTTCTCTAAAATGCTTTCATGCCCATTTTGGTTTTCCAGCCTCAGAATACTATAATCAGCCATTTTGTGCCGAGTTGCTGTGCTCGATACGAGCCGTGCAATCACACTTTTCAAGAAGTGGACCACTGAGGTTCTCTTAAAGGGGGGGTCTATACAGCCCTAATAAAAGGAGGGGAAGTGAAAGAAGGAAGGTGTGATTTGTTGAGGGCAGAGGAGAAGAATATTGCAGAAACATGAAATTATAAACTAAAAGGAGAGAGCACACGTATTGTACATGTCGTAGCACACATTGTAAAAGTAATGTGTAGCATTTACACTTCCACAAAACTTCAAACAAGACCACAGAATGAAGGTCTTCAGGCTCCTCTTCAGTTGTATCCGTGACAATTTCTCTTTCATATTACACTATCAAACAGAATTGAACTAATCTTTACATAGGCTCTCATGTCACTCCATAAGATTGTGTCATTCCAATAGCTTGATACAATGAATTGGTTAATTAGTAGACCAAAAGGGGCTGGATCATACCTGGGCGTCGGCTAGCATGACATCCTTGATGAGAGGCAGGCCACGCGATTCTCCGTTCTCCACGCGCACATAGTGCACCTGGTAACCACGGATCTGGCCGTGCTGTCGCCCCGGCAACAGGGAGCGCCACATGACCTTGAGCGCCGTGGAGTTGAGCACCTCCACCTCGACCCGCCGAGGAGGAGCCCCTGGAACTGTGGGTAGAAAAGAAGATAGGGCCAATGTTAAAACACTGTGACAGCATAGTACACTCATTCAGTATGAACAGGTTATCGATCTGGCGTAAGCACACTTACACAAAAAACTACAAGAGCTATTCCCCTGACAGCCAGATCGACTAGAAACTTAAACTCTGCAGTCTGCACACATAACCCCCCACCAGACTGTAGGGGCAAACCTTTCAAGCACACAAAACTGTACTACTCTCCCACACAACCTGACCTCCCAATACGTGTCTACTCTGTGTCGCCGGTCTCCGGTTAAACCCCTATCTCTCAGACATAATGGAAAGCCGTTATGTGAGGCCTTGGCATCCCGCCTTTCACTGTGCACCGCACTGGCCTCCAGAGACAAATTGGCTCCTACGCACGGTTAATAAAAGTGTGGCCCATTTGCACCAGTGTATTGTGAGGGATGGCGAGCCATCACATGGCTGAGTTACTGTCAGCCTCCCATCAGTGGAATTGGCTGTGCTGTGACATGGCCAGCCATACGAGGTCCTGAGGTGTGGCATGCTCATAACTGTTAGAGGCTAAACACTAGGCTGTTCGACACCATAGAGGAAGAATGAGATGAGATGGGGCGGCTATATCATAAATCTAATGTAGGAGGGGAGGGGAAATGGTTTAACAACAACTTTTAGATTTCCAAAGGATATTGCGATGTCGCTGGGGGTGGTCTGGTTTTTATTAAGACGTCTGGGGCTCCTTGATTTGAACCACTGAGCTATGCTATTGACAGTGTGAATGTATTCTATGTTTAGGGGTATGGGTGTCATAAGTGACGCTTAGGTGAGGTACTTTTATGGGTAGCTACTGCTACATCCCTGTATTCATACGGTAGTCGAGGTATTGCCCATTGTCTGAGAAGCAGATCGTTGTGTAGCTATGTCGACAGCCCAGGTATTGTATTTGCCTCACAACAAGTGTACAGATTGCGGGTGAAATAAGCTCAATTACCATCCTCGTCGGTGCGGCAGAGCAGGGGTTCGCTCTCTGGGCCCGGCCCGATTTCGGTGAAGGCGGCCAAGGTGACACGGTACTGGGTCCACTTCTCCAGCTTCTGCAGCAGCACCTGCCCGTCCCTGGGCGGCACGGCCGGCTCCTCCATGGGTTCTCCAGCACCGCCGCCTCCACCCTCTACGGAGGCTCCCACCACCTGGTAGCGCACTAGGTACCCCGCCAGGGCGCCATTCTGGCTCTCCACAGGCGGGGGGCGCCAACTTACCAGTAGGGTGGTGGAGCTGGAGCTGCTGCACTTAATATCTTGAGGGGGGGCTGAGGGCTCTGGTCAGGTGGGAGGATAGGGAGGAAGGGGGAGGAGGAGGCGGAGGAGGAGGAGGAGGGGAGGAAGGGGGAAAGGGGTGAAAAACAAAAAACAAAAAGATGGGAGAGATAAAGAAAATGATAAAAGGAAAAACCCAACTCAAAAGGAGACTTGAACTGGCAAGAATGTTAACACAAAACAGAAACACTGATTCGTCAGGCAAATGTAAACGTAAAAGGTGTAAGGAGGACTGGACGACACAGCGTGCGTAATAATGAAGCAAAATGGACGCCTCTCGTGAGATACAGGGCCAGTTCTTTTGATAGCTGGGACTATGTCACGGACTCACAGAATTATATTTCCAGACATGTGCACAGTGGTCTGTAACACCAAGGGGTCTGTCAGGGTCTGTCAGTTATCAGCCCATGTGTGATACCACGGGCGCTATCTGATGTTAGCCTGTCCAGGCCTGCACTGCGCGCTATACACTCACACTATCGATTAAAGGATAAAAACCAGAGCCCCTCTCTTTTTGGCAGCCTTACACTCCTCCTTAAACTGAAAGGTGCTGTGCTTCCAGTATGGGTGTTAGAGGAAGGAGGAGAAGTAGCAGAGTGGGTCTTTTTATTAATATTATTATTATTACTATTATATAAAAGCTATTCAACACAGTCGCTGTTTTCTTTTGTGTGGAGCGCTCTTCCAAAACATATTGAAAACTACACATCTGTGAACTTCTAAATCAAAATGAAAGCCTATACGTTCTAATCTGCACAGAGCTCTTAGAAGTCGTGCTCACCAAGTGAGTGTGCAAGAAGTGATAAAATGTTTCACTTCTCAACCCGCACCAGGCATTAGACGGATAAGAGAACATAGATGAGACCCTTTCTATTCAAGTCAAGATCCCCCTTTTTCTACCAACACTCCTCCGTGTGACTATAATATAACATATAATATAACATAACTTCACATCATTTGTGACAAGCCCGGTTCATTTTTACTATCTAATTCATCTGTAATAGTGGTGGACTAAGCTAAATGAAAAACATGAATTCATAGAAAAAGGCATTCCACATTGTGCAAATCTGGGACAAAAATGGAAATGAAATCCACAGGAAAAACAAAATACAGTATGTTGTCATTCCAAACATGCAAAAGCGAAACACAAATTGATACAAGCTACTGGAAAATGAATTTGATCTGTAACCGAGGTGACTCAAAAGAAAGAAAAACGTTAGGGTCCAAAATGTCAAATCATAACAAACATGAAAAAACAGACTATTGGGCAGAAAACGGAAAATAAGAACATTAAAACTTCAAAACACAAGTACAGTCTGCATGATACGTACCTGGCTTCCTTCAAATACTAACTTTTGAAGACCTTCTTACCACCAGCACCTGACTACAGATTGCGCTCACCCTGAGCCAGTGAGCTACAACCCTCTCCTTCCACATAGTGTGTCCAAATAGAGACACGTCTTATCAAATTCAAACCCAGAAAACTGTGCTTTGTAGTTGGTCAAATTGGCCTGTTGAGATAGGTCGTCTTGGGCTGTTTTGGGTCGCTAAGAGTGAGAGAGTTGGCTCTGTGCTGTAGCCAGGACTGCATTATACTCTTGTATAACTTGGGCCGGAGGGAGGGTCCACAAGACTGAGGGATGGGAGCAGTTGAGGAAAATCTACACCCACTGGATTCTGTGTTTCTGCATTTGACCTTGGGAAAAGGACACAGCTCTATTTTTTTTTTTATCTTAACCGTTTGCTCAGAGAATCCCATTTCATAGCTTCCCCACTTTTACCGACGGGGAGTAGCCTGCCGCTAACTCTTAAACAATAAGAAAAGAACACAGGCATCACCGGCACCTTGTGCTGCTGCATTCATTAAGGTTACTGCTGCGGTACCAATTGCACTGCCACTCTTGCTAACAGTGCAGCCGGAGAAGACAGGAGGTATTCACAATCAGTGGACAGTCTCAGTCAAAAGCCATAAGAACTGACTGTTCTGGAACAGCTACAGTTTGGAACCTTTTCTGTGTCCAATGTGCTTATTTACTTACGGTTTTAACGGATCTGAGCCTTTCAGCTTCTTCTCTCTCCATTCTTCCCCACAATAGATTGCATTTTGCAAACTCTCAGTGTCAAGAATGATCGCTCAGTGCTCAATCACGTGAAGAGAGAAACTGTGGAATCTGTCCGGGTTTGAGCTATGGCGCCACACAGACCCCTCACACCAGATAAACTTAAGACAGGCAAGGGGCACAGCCACGGGGTAAGCCTCGGCTCCCACAAAGCCCAGTGGTGGAGATTATGGACACTAGAACTATGACAGCAACAAAAGATGGAACTCTGGTAAGGCTTCACTTTCAGTAGGTCTTGAAGCATATTTAGAAAGCCTGTATGAATGCTATATGATTTGACATAGAGTATCATTAGTCATGTCTGTGGAGATATCGCAAACATATTCTAAGTCTGTTATGATGTGAACGGAAGCTTAGAGGGAGATGTGTTTTGGGTTGTTTTCTAGTGCTGGTAGAGGCTTTATAAATTACTGCAAATATGTACCTCCTTCAATAGCCCTGCTCGCAACACAAGCTGGTCCACAAGTCATTCGTCTGCGGCTAGTCACAAATCAAATTCACATTCAGTCAGGAGTGTCAGTACAAGATGCGTGCGTTGTGTTTTATTTTCACCGTCAATGTCGAATGTCAGAGTGGTATTTGTCATCATTACGGAATTAATCCGACTCCATGCCAAATGGCCGCTTTCGTACAAATATTCCAATAAATCTAAAAACCTTCAGCAATTACAGTAAGTGGTGGGCTAAACTGCTTGTTTGGCTAAATACAGGGATTTAGAATCAGCCATTTTAATTTGAGCGATAACACTCCACTGGGTGCTGGCAGCTTCAAGGTATAATCTAAATGTGTAACAAAGCCTGACAATCCAGAGGTCTCCCTATAGCTCATCGGCAAAGCGTGAAACTAATTCAGACGCTATGAAATGGGATTCTTATCGGACATCCTAGGGCCCTTTACTCTCCCCTCTGCAAAAATCACGTAACACCCACCCCGGGGTCCTGCCTGGCCCCATTACCGTTCCTCTCGGCTGGGTAACGTTGAGGGAGATAGGGGGAGCTCCCGGTCCCGGTGTGTGGACCCTCCGCGGCCGCGTCTGAACGGTTGTCTCATAGGTATCTCAACCTCGTCTGACTGGGACAGCGTATCCCAAGGGGCCTTGCGTCTGAATGGGGGCCATTGCTGCCCACAGGACCAGTGTAGGAACATTTAACTCAAGGTTGCCACATACATTTTTTTATTTCCTAGCCCAAAATAATTTGACTCAGATACACTTTCATTTAATTGATCTTCTTAGAGCCAGATATTGCAGATCTGAGATCAAATAAGTGACTTCTTGAAGCTAAGGTTGTGGGTTTTCCCTGGTCCTTAGTGGCAGAGCGGCCCCCATGACAATGGCCCCTGGTCACGCCACACTGACTGAAGACAAACTCCACACGCTGAGGACATTTGTACTGTACCAGAGAGAATAGACAGAAAGGAAACAAGGAGACGATTGCCTTTTGTCTTTCACTTCACTTGGTTGGAAAAGAGGTCCAGTCTGCCGAGTAACGCAAGGGTAATTTGCAAGCTCAAATCTCGGCTTAAATGTTCTTGGGTACTATTTTATTTTGTGTCTCCCGTCCTAATGGTCTTTCCCTAACATGTCATTAGTGTTTAAACACATCTGAGTGTGTGAGTAGCAGGCCCAGTCAAGCCGCTGGTAAACAAGGTTTCCTCTTTTCCTCATTATACTGTAGCCTGCAAATGTGTGTGTGTGTGGCTTATGTATAGCGAGCAATCTCATGCTGCTCCAATGAGGTGTGTGTTTATAATGACAGTGTCTGGCAGTGCTAAGGTAATTGGATTCTTAGAAGGGGGAGGAAGATGGAGATATGTATGAGGGCCAGCAGTCTAGGGCGGGGCGGTCATGTGTCTCAAAGCAGTCTCCCAGAATCCCTTGGTTTGTTTTAAGCATGGAACTATGTGATGATTGGCTTTGCTTTTTGCGATGGACACAGTATACTCTTTACTTTACTTGATGTAACCCTCCGCTCTTCTACTGCCAAAGCAGAATACATTTGTTTTCCAGAAAGCCAGCACTTTAGGGTGTTTTTGTGCTACACGTCACACTCTAATAGTACACTCACTTTTGCTGAGGTTTTTGCCACGAGGCAGGGAGTTTCAACTAACTCCACTCTTCACTGCACTGAAGAGACTTGCCCTGAGCTAAACATGTCACAAGGACCTTTATCAACTCACTGAGCTGTCTGGAAGAGACATATACTCTCTGTTCCCAAAATGTATGAGTAGCCAAACCACAGACATGTTGTATTAATATTTAACCATTTCACATATGGAGTCTATTAACCTATTTGTGTCTCTTCTTTTGGGACGAGTATAAGTGGCTAAGTGGCAGGTCAAAGGGGTAATCGTTGCTATGGGCTACGGCAGACTGGACCACCTGTGCCAAACAAACACTTACCTCAAAGGCATCCACAAGATCATGTTTTGTTTTGATGTTTTTGTGTTTGTGGTGTGAAACACAGTTTTGTTTTGACTGTCTGAGTTCGTAACCTTTCTGACCTCTTTGATGTGAAGCCATTGGCTCTTTCTGACACCTACTTCAGAAGGGATGGCTGGCTGTACACGAGCAGCCATTGACTAAGAGAAGTGACCGATGTCCCTGGACTCTAATGACAGAGCTCAACGGGTTGAAAAAAGGAGACCCTCAGCACAAGCAGGGAGCTGAAATAGATCCCAGGAGATACTTACTCTAATTAAATGGATAAGGTTAATAAATGTTATCACTAAGTGGTGTATGTTGTAGCTGGTGTGGTGGCTGCAGTTGACTACACATTAGAACCCAATCGCCAGCAAAAATGTGGCAAGCTGCTTCCTGATGTAATGTGAGCCGTATGCTTAAAAAAATAAAAAAAATAAAAAATCTAACAAAAAAGTTATTAAATTGACTCAACAAAACAGGAGGAAGGAAACAAAGTAAGCAAGGTGATGTCAAGCCATTCCAAGGAGAGATTTTGTTCCATTTCAGACAAGGGTAACGTGACAGAGACAGCAATGGAAGGAGAGACAGAGAGAGAGAGAGAAAGAGAGAGAGAGAATGGAATTGCTGGAATGGTGTGAATGGAATGGTATCAAACACATGGAAACCATGTGTTTGATGTGTTCGATACCATTCAATTTATTCTGTTCCAGCCATTACTATGAGCCTGTCCTCCACAATGAAGGTGCCACCAGCCACCTGTGACATACATACATATACAGGCGGAAATACCCACACACATACACGCACACATACTTGAAGACACAGAGACAGAGATGGAGTCGACTGTAGGTAGGGTCATGCCTGGTGTAGCCGTTGATCAAGGATGCAGTTACAGAATCTCAACAGCACCCCCAGGGGATAGGAGGGAGTATTGCATGCAACTGGTGCCCTATAAGTGATTCAGCAGCACTGTCAGCGTAGCTATCCAAACCACACCCAACATAAATGTGAAGTGGTTCTCCCAAAGCCCTATACCCCCAACAAGGGGCACGGTTAACAAGTTACACTGGTAAAAACAGAAAATGTGTTAAAGGAGGTCTCCTCCCACTACCATGGCTTTCCGATGGCCAACCCCAGTCAAAGTTCTCCATTGTAAACCCCTTAGGAATCGGACAGAGGACAAAACAGCTCCAATCTATTCTCAAATTAAACATCCATGTAGATTACTGAAATGATAATGGAATTGTGTGGGCTATGATTACATGGATGCTGTATGATTAATACACTCATTTGATCTAGGCTAGGGAATCCACATATTTGAGCAATGCTCATTGATCTGTGCAATTTATCTATATTAACTTACTACCCTGCAGAAATGTCCAAATTGCACAAAGGCTGCGCTGATCCATCCACAATGTAAGGAAATCCAGATACATTGTCTGAGTTCTTTGGAGATAAAGCCTTAAACCTCAACACATAACTCATATCTACATTTTTGGATACAGTGTGTAACCCCTAAGGAAGTCTGGAGACTTACAGGAGATTTTACATGTAATGTCCTAACAGCTCCACATTCCTCAACCCGCATTGAATATTTGTATTCCATCTTCTGCACCTACTGGTTACCATGATGTCACTTGTTTGGGACTATTTTTAGCAAGCAGCGGTTCCATTATTTAGATGTGTTCCTGGCATCTGGGTAAAAAATGTACAGGCCACTCCTGAGTTGACCGGCTGGAATTCATTTGCAAGGTGGGGCTGCTGAGGAACAGTAAAGGCTTGTGATTGGATGGTTTTGCTGCTTGTCTTCAGATTCCTACACCCACCCGTCTACACCCTCCCTCTCCCCTGTCTACTGACGGTTCAGCAGAAAGCCATGGCAGTCACTGGGGAGTTAGACATGTTTTTATGTCTCAGTCACATGGGTTAAAGTGCACTTGTTGTTGACAAAGGAAAACCAACTGCAAAACCAAAGATACTGCAAAACGTTGTCTGTCCACATTGACCGGTTTGTTTGACAATGTAGGATAAACTGCATCATAGTTAGCACCATGACATACAGTTTAAACCCAGGTTAGAAAATAATCAAATCAAAAGGTTAAAAGCGGTTAAAAGCCATAAACGACTGTGAATACAGTACTCACAACTTTTTGCATTACCGAACACAACCCTATCCTCCAGAAGAACAGCATATCGTACAGAGTGTATGTCATGTTCATGAGGCAAACGTAAAGTTATTGTTGTCAGGTTGAAGTCTTTGGGAGAAAACATCATTGGTCATTCACAAAGCATTAAATCACATGTTTTCAAAAGATGACCTGCATAGTATTGAATCAAGAAAGACATTGCAAAACTGAATCAGCTTTGAACCCTGAGTTTGGCCTCATAAAACACATTCACAGTTCAAAGGTGATGAGAACTTCGACATCAAGGCAATAACAGATACGCTTCCTTTAATTCCATGGTTCTAGCCTGGAGCCAGGAAGAGAGTTCATGTCCTCACAAAATATCTGCATGATTAAAGGTCCCCAGAAGACACAAACACATTGTTAACCTCTGCACCTCAGAATCCTACCACCCGCCCACACCCCACACAGAGTACATGGAAAAGAGAGCAAAAGGGCTACATACTGGCTTGCGAGGTTTTCTGGGATATTTCGTTGGTGAAGGCTCCAATGCCTTTGTTGGAAATGGCAGCCAGAGAGAAGTAGTACTCTGTGTTTGCTCGCAGACCCTCAACGACGTATGAGGCAGTGGGGCCAAAGGTTTTGGTCACCTGTTGGTGGAGAACAGAGGGAGTGAGGCATGCTTTTGATGGACATTAAATATCACTTCAGTTCACTGTACCTTATGTTTGTTCCTTTTTTAACCTTGTTTGACCACCTTTCCTCAGATAGGGTGTTCAAGAGTACTTAAAGGCAAAAGCTTGGTCAACAATCTTCCCATAGCTTTAAACAATGGACAACAATATCTTACCTGGCTGCCAAAACTGCCCTCTTTGTACCGAAGCTCAAAGTTGATGATTCCCTCCTTCTCAAAGGCAGGTTCCCAGGTCAACTCGATGCTTGTGTCGGACACAGCGCCAACCTGGAACTTTGTTGGCTGTCCGGGGACTAAGATAGTCAAAGATACATTTAATTAGTGACAGTGATCATTGCAGTGAACCTTCTTTCCTTTCTACAGTACAGGATCCTAATGGATCACTTGTGGTATGCATTCATCCCTAGTGAGAGCACACAGACATGTTGATAGGAAGGGTTGAACCCAGAACCCTAACCTCCTTGCAGCACTTTGACGTGGATGGGGTCAGAGAAGGGCCCATCGCCCACCGATGTAAAGGCCAGGACACGGATGGTGTAGGTCTCAGACGCCACCAGGCTCTGGATGGTGGTGATGATGCTATCCTGGACATTATGGATCTGCCATAGGCTCATGAGCTGGGATGGGTCCATGGTGTAGTACACCCGGTACCCTTTGATCTGCCCGTTGGGCTCCTCAGGCTCGTCCCAGCGGACCATCATGGTGTTCTGGGAGATGATCCGGGCCTGGATGTTGCGGGGCGGACTGGCCGGGGCTTGTTCCCCGGTACGGGTCTCCACCGGCTCACTGGGGGGGCCCTGGCCGATCGTGTTGAAGGCCGAAACGCGGATCTCATACTCTGTGTTGGGGTAAAGGCCTCCGATGCTGTATCGCGTGGTAGTGATGCCGTCCATGGTCTCAAACTTGCTGTCAGGAGACTTGGCGCGGTACTGGATGATGTAATAGGACACAGGGTCCGGGTTGCCCGAGTCCCAGGTGATGGTGACGCTGGTGGCCGTGGTCTCGGTCACCATGGGTATGCCTGGGGGCTTGGGCAGGGCTGTGGGGGTCAGGTGGGGAGGGAGGGGTGAAGAGGGACTTTTAGATGCAAACATAGAATTATCATAAAGACGACACCTCATAACACATCTCCATGCTGGTTTTGCCCGACCATAGCAGTAGTAGTAGTAGCCTAGATGAATCCCTGTGCCCCCTCTTACACTTGACTGTGATCTGCGCGACAGCCTCGATGATGCCCAGACTGCTCATGGCCACACATGTGTAGTTGGCCGACTCTCGCACGCTGTTGAGCTCCAGAACGTTCCGGCCTACCGGCATCTCGTCCTCCGGCGTCAGGTCCTCCGAGTTGAGCATCCATTTGACGTAGGGCATGGGCGACCCTACCGCCACGCAGGTGATGTTCACACTGCCACCTGGCATGATCTCGTGACTGGTCGGCGGGATGGAGAAGCGAGGGGGCACGCGCCGGACTGGGAGTGGGAAGGAGGGAGGGAAGAGGTGGAGGGAGGGAGTCAAAAAGAGAGAGAAAAAGAGGTAACAAGACCGGCCGATGAAAATTGACCCTTTCAACGGCATCTGTTACATCAACAGAGATCAACACGGTGCATGACAACTAAATCAACTAAATCTAGTACGTTCTTCTAGTACATACTTTCCGAAGTAACAAAAAAATACTAAACTAACAAGAACTGCTTCAACAACAATATAGATTGACATTAAAGCAACGATTCATAGCAACAAGGTTCCATTTACCAAAATTTGACCCATCACGGCACAATTAAAGACACAAAAATCTATTATGAGTTTCTCATCTTCGAAAACTGACCTACTGACAGAATATGCATCTACAACGTGGAGTTAACACCCATGAAGACAGAGTATAATATTTGAGGGAGTACTGTATGATCGATGCCATACAGTAAACAGGAACTTCCTGTCCTCAAAGCCACTCACAGCAAACCAGGAAGTTGGCCATTATAGGCCCTCCCACGACAAAGGAAGAATAAAGGAAGATCTCAATTCCATACTCCTCTCGTCCTCTCTCCTTATCTCCTTCTCAAAACCCATAGGATGAGAAAGCCAGAGCTCTCTCCACGCTGACCTTCTCCTCCAATGGGTTTTGAGAAGGAGACAAGGAAAGAGGAGAGAGGATGCGAGGAGTATGCAATTGAGACTTTCCCTAAGACATTTCTCCCATTGCATTTATTCTATGGATAGAGTGATTATAGTTCGAGTTGGGGCCTCATGCACCTGATTGATAAACAGGCTCGTGCTCTTAGTCCTAATGGTACCTGCTAGCTATGGCTAATGATGAGAAACTTTAATCAGATTTTTGTGTTTTAGGGTAGATCCACTGGACAAAGCCTTTTTAAGATCTGACACGGTTCCATTGATAGATGCAACTATCAGTCCCACAGACAGCATGCATAATAGATTGAGGTAAACCAAGGATTAAATGATAAGTAACAAAACCAGATATAAAATTGAGATAAAATGCATTGAGGAATATAACTTAAGGTTCGCTAGCATGCCCAGACAAAGACGATTGGAGAGGAAAAGAGAAATATCAGATATAGGATAAAGCGCGCGCAAGGAATAGAGACAGAGAGAGAGACAAAAAGAGAGAAGGGAGGGGTGGGAGGAGGGAGGGGGGAAACCCACTTCAATACTGTGTAAGCTTCTTTTTTTTTTCTTTTTTTTTGGGGGGGGGCAATGTGACCTAATGTGACAGTTGGCACATTGTCACATCGCAGTCCTGGCAGAAGTAACACAAAATAAGTATAGAGAGGAACAGGTAGTGTGTTTATAAGAGGACATAAAGAGATAGCTGTAGCAGTTGTAGCTAGAGAGGAACTATCACAGATAGTAAAAGAAGTCAAGAAAGAAACCCGACAGGAGGCAAAGGAAGAGCTGGAGAAAAGGTACAGCACAATGGACGTCTAGGATGGGAGAGAATTGGCTGTAGGTTGAATGGTCAGAGGAAGTTGATCATGGGGATTGCGAGAGGGTTGAGTTGGGTAATAGTTTGGGTTTATGTGAGTATGCATAGTATATCGACATGTGTGTGATGTTTGTGATATGTGTGATGTAATGCTATGCGTATGTGTGTGCCTATTTGTGTGCGTGACAGTGTATGAGGCTATGGGACTCCGGTCGAGAGGGAGAGCGAGAGAGAGAGACGTAAAAAAAAAAAATGATGTGAATATGTAAGGGGTGAGACTCAGACTTAGAGACAGACAGACAGACAGACGGAGAGGACAAGGAGACGGGACACGAGGCAGAACGGAACAGACCCAAGCAGCAAGACAGCAGACTGAAGGGACAGACAGACAAGACACTGATGGGCACAAGGACGTACTGTACGCAGAGGGAGGGGAGAGGGTAGGGGAAGGTAGGAGGGGAGAGGGGCGGAAGTGGGATAGAGTAAGGAGACTGTGATTCTGGCCAAAGTAAACAAAAACATTGCTCAAAGTGGGTTCAAGGTCTCGCACACTGGGGCTTCAAATCAGAGATTCAACTGCCCCCCCCCCCCCCCCCCCCATCCCCCAGCTTGTTGCCAACAAAACCAGGGGTGCACAAAGGTTAGGGGGGGAAGATGGGGCATAGAGGAAAAATGGCATTTCAAACACACCGTGTCGATCCAAATGGGATTCATTCGATAGTAATATTGGATAACCTTGGTTGTTTTTCCACGAGGGAGAGCACCAATCAGCTTACAGCACACTCCTTCTAAAATGATTTACCTGTTTGTGTACACTACCGAGTGTGCATATCAATAAAGGAACTCTGGGCTGGGATCTATAATACATAAACCAAGCTTGTGCACAAAGAGACACCCAAGAAATGTTCATCTCTACTACTTTTTTACTAGAATCTGAACGACAGAATCAACCACAATTGATTGGTCACAGAATCATGGAGGCGTATCGCTTTTTACTGTATGTGTAAAATGACTAATAAAGCATTTATTCACATGACTTGTTCTGATTGAGTTGAAGATGAATGGTGACCTTCTATGGTCCCCATTGGCCGATAATCATATTATCTTATACACCCACACCACTGCTCTCCCGGAGTACCTTACAAAATACCTCTAATTCACTGACAATGTCAATTGTTCCAGTTACTGTCTCAGAATGTCACAATCCAACCTTGAGGCTCTATTCAGATGAAGTAGAAGTAAGTTAGCTAGTGATTCCTACAAATGTCCCTTTAAGATAACATTATGTAAAATACTTTGTGTTTACTCATAGTAAAATGGCAACTCAAATTGCATCATGTCAAAAAGACACCAAATAAACCAAATAAACCTTTGAACTTTTTAGACACATTTTAGATAAACACAACTATTCCCAGAATTGGCTCCTATTTCCAAAAACGAAAAGAAAGTGGGCACCATATTCACAAGAAGTGACAATCACAATGCTAGTAAAACGGTGGCATGACATAATTTATTTCATAACAGGTCATGGCTGAATCACAACCAGCCCTCCATTTATATCAACGAATATAACTTTGTTAATAGGCAGGAGAGTGTAGTTTCAACATCTTTCAGATGTTACAACAATCAGACATGTCAGAACAATGCCTTATCTGTTATCATTTTTGTCATGATCCCTGTCCTGTCCTGTTATGGTAGGTATGATGTCACTCTTATGGCAGCCGTTTTGTAGCGCACTTCGAGTAAAGTATTCAACCAAAAAAGCCATAGCCTTATTCTAATCCCTCCCCAAAAAGTGCTTATTGAAGAACAAAGGTGAAAGGGCAACCCATTCCTCACACGGACATGCATGGTCGTGACTATGGCATGAGTAACAGACAACAGTCAGGCATCCTTCCATCCACCAGGTCCGACACAAGAGAACCAGTACAGTCCAACCATGTCAACCAAGCCCATCCAAGCATGCCATTCCCAATCTAGCATGGTGTGGGGACACATACACACAAAATCAAAGAAAGGAAATCCAACTTAAAATCCACAAAACCAGTCTTAATAGCATACACAATATCACAGTATGCATGTGTGTTCCTCAAGGCTCTGTATCAAGACCATTGGATGTTTTGGAACTTGGGTTTTGGGGGGGTACAAGGCAAATAGAGGACTTACGGACACTTTTATACTTGACTTAAATAGATCAAATTCCAAACACTTGAATATCAAAGAAGTCTATTTTTAAGGGAAGTCCAATCAGGATGAATTGTATGGACATTCGAATAAGAGAATACCAGTTTTGGTTTTGACGGTGCTGTTCTCTCCCTTGGGGCGAGGGTCAGCCAATGGACCGGGAGCATTGGTGGTTGAGTGAATGAGGCTTTAACAGAGGAAAAAAATCTAACCCTTCACCTTTGGCTACCTGCACTTCGAAGGCCCTACTGTTTTCTGTCATATAAATCTCGCCCCTGGAATAAATGGTACACCAACCTCCATTAAAATCTTTCAAGCATGCGTCAAGGGAACAATCATCTAACTTCTAACCCTATGCATTTATGTAGCCTCGAATGAATTCTGATCAATTTTACCCTCAGAATGTCTCCAGAATATCTGTTTAAACAGAGCATCATTAGTTGACAATAAACGCAGCTTCGTTAAATCCTATTCATCTTGAGATGGGTGACAGTGGCAGAGGAATTGGGAGCTGGGCCCCTCAGTATGCTGTTACTGGTCGACATTTGTATCTCTAGCCAATGCCTCACCCACTACCATTACCTTGATATAGTACTGTATACGAAATAATTAAGTGATAAAGTGGAGTACATCTATTTATCATGCACCTGGCTCTGTGAGCTCTACCGAGCAGACAAGACTGTTTGATGTGGTGAGTGCTGCTCTTTCTTTGCGATGCTACCCTTTAGAAACGCAAACCCAGCTAAAAAAAGAATCCCAATTGCATTGACACGTCTCCTCATTCACAAAGACCAGGAGCCCAACCGGCCCATATAGAATGGAGAGAATAATAGACCACTCATTTTGACTCGGTAACAAATAGATAATCCTATTTCAAAGCCCCAATGTGGAGAGAAAGACAACTCAAAAGGTCTTTACAGTGGACGAAGGTGAAGGAGCTGTCAAGAGAGAACGCCAGAGTACTGCGGTAACTCTAAGTGGGCGGTACGTGGAAGGAGTTCAGTGCCAAAACGGAGGTCAGAAGAAGGCGGACATTATCGGCCATTTTGGTGAGGCAGTCTGTCCTGCCCCAAAATGAAGGGGTAAGCCAAAATAATGTGCAGCCTTTAGTGTCACCTTGAAGCTGAGATTACACCCTCTTGGTGCCTGAGGACACAGGCATGATATGGAGATCCTTTAGTTACACTCGTGGAGTGAGGCCGAGCACATTTACATAGAAACCACAGGGGCCGTCCGTATTAACACACCTTGACTGTGGCAATGCTAAATAGTCTCTATGGGTGGCTCATCAAAATGGATATTATTACATAAGGTATACTGACAGAAATCCTGGCTGGATATCTGATAATAGCAAACAGTAGGCTCAGAAGATTGTATAGTGCCTCACTTTTCCATCGTCTTACAGGTAGACAAGCAGCCAAGCGATACTGCAGATATGTCTCAGCTTTGTGGTGAATTAGTCAGATTGGAAAAATGATATACATTTGGTCCAGATTGAGAGTAAATTGTTCCCTGTTTTGTGACCAAAAAATATGCATTTCTTAATTCATACAGGGCTCCAAGGATACAGATATGTGCGGTTTTGAGAGGGCCTATCATCTCCAGGACTCCTTCAAACAAACATCTACTTAGCAATGGCTGGCTTCCACTTTGGCCAGCGAGAAAATAAGGTGTAATCTAGCTTTCTTTCCCAACAGTTACACACAAATGCACAGCAGGCCATGCAAGCACATTCAAAACAAGGCAGGCATCATAGTAGGGGTGCAAACATTCACATGCAGTCATCACAGCACAGTCTTCCTGCATCACTGACAATGTTTTTATTATATTTCTCCAGACACTAATTACAGACCTACTACAATAATATATATATATATATATAGATATCAATATAGGTCTGCAAAAAAATCGACCGAAATGTAATCGTTGCCCAAGTCTTCTGGGCTCACTTGTTAAGTTTCCTTCGTTGGGATCATGTTTTAAGGACTCGATTGTGGGAGGACAATAATGGGAGGATATCAAGCCTGCGGTATGCAAGGCTTCAATTGGTACAATTGCTAATAGAGTGTCTTTTTATCATTCATTGGTGCCAGGTACAGTGGGCGCCAACAAACCCCTCATTTGTGTCGGCGACGAGTGAGGGCTCAAAAGAGATGATTATGTACATTTGCCTAATGAACTGTCTCGCTGAACGGCGTTAAGACGGAGGATTTCAAAAGGGAGTATTGGCTTAGTCGAGTCTAAAGAGAGACGGGCGAGGAGAGAGGAGACACAAAAGAGACCACACGTGTTGAGAGCAGCAGCAGAGCAGTGTGTGGGTTGACTATTGTGAGATGTCATTAACCCTCAACTGCAACTTGGTGGATCCACTGCCCATATTGGTGTTAGGATGTGTTACAGTGTGTCATTAATGCGGTACAGGACCATGTCCATGGGTGAATACATGGGCGAATACAACTACAAAACTAAGAACTAAAGCCAATAACCAAGTCCATGGAGACATGGCAGGGGCGATGTGTTTCATTATTTATTCTTCCGCTTTCGCGTTGGCGAGGGTACAGGCAAAGGGGTGAACCTGTGTCTCTCTTAGGCAGCCTACATGCTCGGCCCACATGGGCACTCATGCCCAGGGGAGAGTGCAGCTCTCCACTCTGCGTCAATTTTAAAGGGACTATTTTGTCGCAGTTGGAACGCAACACGGCTCTGGACATGCTTTCGCAGACCCAGAGCAGGGCCACTTTTACCAATATACAGAGCTCATATTCTTGGACCTAATCCTCAGGAGATCCATAAAGAGAGAGAAATGATCACAGCTCTCAGAGGAGTTAGATACGGGAAGTCGTGAGCAAGTCTGCGATCTTTTCTGCCTGAATGAGTGATATGCCTGATAGAACAAACTTGTTGAACCTCATGTAATTCCGTCGCCCAACAACCCGGCTTTTGCCCAAAATCTATGTAATGTATTCACAAGCGCTCTGGAGCCGTGCAAGTTTACTGCAGTGGGTGACATGAGATTTAATACAGATCTGGCTCTGATTCAGCTTAATATCTGCTGCTTCAAAACTAGCACACACCAACAGCAACACATTATGCTGAAAACTCCTTTGAAAACTGATGGGAAGCTAGATTCAAGACACTCAATTTGGAAGCAGTGAACGAATGGTGCTCGCATTGGTCTGCAATTAATTTGGCGCCTTCTCCTCACCATTAGACCGGGATTATAAAGCAAACGCATCAAAAACCAAACCGCTCCGTATTTGTTTTTGTCCAATTTGAGAACCTTCATTACCCGCCTTGCATCAATCTGAAAATCAATTCAGACATGCGATGTCGAAAAGGCGACTGAATTAATAGTAAAGCGGAGTTTGATTGAGTCTGCCGACTGCTGAAGGACAACGACAGTCAGCCAACGAACCAATCGTGTCTGATTGCCGCCATTGGAAAATAAAAAACACCTCTGCACCTGTGCAAGAGTCATTATATTGATATTGATCTTCTTGATACTGTAAAATGCAAAAATCTCCACTGAACCCAATCTAGACCAATCAGGTTTGATGTATTCATAATGGATTACTTTAAACATGATGACAGGAACACTGGCTGTATACACACATATTATTTTATCTAGCATTAAAATTCATGTAGGGACTCAAGAAGCAGCAGCTTTACTGAGGAAAAAACTAACAACCGCAAACAAAAGAACCACGAATAACACATACATTTTAAGGAAAGGAAAGTTCAAAAACAGAACAAAACTAAGGAACAAACACGACACTAACACCACTACACAAAAGGACTAACTAAAAGAAGAAGCCAACTAAGGTCTCAATTAGGTAAACAGTGGGTGGGTAACAGAAGAAGTAGAGAGAAACAAATTGACAAAAAAACACAGGAAAGAATGCAGAAAGAAAAGAAAACGCCAAAAGGAATTCTGTTTAGGCATGCAAGCGTAGTTACATTCTCCCATCATGCATCAGGCCCTGTTATTTCCAAGTGCTGGGTTTCCATGAGAAACAAGTGCAAGAAAGCTTTCAGAGCAGAAGCAATACCAAAGGATGCAAACGAGAAAAGGCCCCACAATGCAAACTTAAAAGTAAGGAAACAAAACCCGAACTAAGCGGGTTTCTTTTAATCATTTCTTCTTTTGAATAAAGAATAAAGAAAATTGTCCTTCATAAGTATTTAGCATTTTTGATACAAATTGTTTAGGATTTCATCAAATTAGTAATGAATCGAGCTTTGTAATAGATAAATATAGTGATCAACATGTTTTTTTTATGTGGGTAAAAAAAGTAAAAAAGAAAAAACACACCAACCTTCTCGAAGCTCTGAGGGATGTAAAGGGGTTGATGCAGAACACAATGACATGAGGAGAAGAGAAAAATAGGGGAAACACAGAGAGAGTAAAAAAAGCCACCTCAAGGCGTTTAGCTGTAGCTACATTTCTAGTTTTAGGTTTTCCCTCGGCTCTCTGTCTCTGCTATCAGTGACATCCGTCTTTAAGAAACTTGCCTGGCCCCTTAAAATAAGCTTTAACCCAAAACAATCAGATTCACCCCAGTGGCCGCGCTGTCGTCTGTTAGGAAAAATGGGCCGCCACTGGAGTAAAATCAAGCGCATCATCATTATCAAAATTCACACAAGCTCCTTAGCCACCTAGAGAGTTCCCATGGTGGCCGAATTTGCTTTCATTAGAGAACGAAACAAAATAAAGAGAAAAAAAAAGTAAAAAAAGTAAAAAAGAAAATAACCAATAGAAGGACACAGTTTGTGCTCAAATTAGCAGCTACAGTATTAAGATATTTACTTCAACCAGGTGGTTATGAGCAAGCCAAAAAGTGACATTTTGACAATGGCTTGATTTTTGGATGGTCTGTGGCTACAGTCTTATAATCAAGTACTGTATACAACTGTAGGGTAATGTTCATTTGAGGTATGATCCCTACTGGAGCTGCTAATTTTAAGTGCAATTTGATTTGTGAACAAAACATACTAGTCAACATCAAATTTCAGAATTGAATGACAAATTAAAACCAAAAAGAGACAATCGACACAATCTAGGCACAACTTGTGCCACTGGATACAGATCATATGTAGAGACCATCCTAAAAAGGTGCTGTTGCTTCTGGGGACTGCACCAGTTACTGGAACTAAACTTGGTCTGAGGACATTATATATATTTTGACTATAGAACTCTTTGCATTCAGATTCTAAGATTACAAAATGTTGCCAATTGTTTTCTGTTTATTACGTCGATGGAGCTCTTCACTTAGATTACCGTGGGTCTTCTATTCTGCCACACAGGACATAAGCGTGTGGAGGTTAACTGCTTGACTCAGATTGCCACAGCATCACATCTAGACTGTACGGCAACTGGAGATGGACCTCTACTAGAGGAACGGTATTATTGCTTTAGGATTTTTAACTCCCTGGTAAGTCGCTCCTTCCGAGGGCATGATAATAACAATGATAATGAAAAGGCAGCTCCCTGACCCATTTCATAATGTAAGAGCAGTGAATTATTTAGTGGGAACAAAGTTATTTGGTACACAGCGGGTACAAACTGAGCAGATATGTGAGGCATCTTTTTTAAATATGCACAAACTAAATAATACATGCCTAAAAATGCATCTGCCTCAATTTATTAAAGCTGCCTCACAAGGGATTCGTTATCGTTTAGCATTAGTGGTAGGGAGTAACTTTTGTCTTCATCGCCTGTTTTGTAAGAAAATGAAATGTTTACTCAGATTGATTGTTCTTCATATTTTCACAATTTCAGAATATAGCACCTAAATTACATATTTTAAGACAAAACGCCAAAATAGTAATGCCGTAATACTAGCAATGGATGTTTCTACTTTAGTGGTGCTGTAGGCATTGCCTTAGTTCATTGTACAGCAGCTCAAACCTTTTTTCCCAATCTGAAAGGAAGAATGGGGTTAAAAATGTTGATTGGTTTGCAGTAGGCTTTGCCACCCAATCAAAATCAGACTTACCGTCATATTCCTGTGACTTAAAATCGATTCAGAAACATTCCTTGGACACTCACTTTAAGACCATTAACTTAGAGAATGACATGGGCGTTTGACAGTAAACAGATTTAAAAGCCTACTACAACTATCGCCCACTTACTTGAATAATTACTGACCACATACTTTGTCACCATAAAAGCCTACATTTTGTATATCTGCTTCTTTAGGGTATTTGGGGCTTTCAGAAAGGGAGCATATCAAGATTAAAAGACACCAATTTGAATTGAGCATTATAACAGGGAGGAGGGTTAGTTGGTGGGATACAGTTCAACACTCTTCACTGCAAGTTAAATTAGCATTAATGAGGAACAATACTGGTATCAATGCCACAAGGATTATGTAAATAAATCAGATTTTTCTTGCAAATACTGTATGATACACAATAGTGCCCCATTCGAAGTTAAGAAATTGTATTGTCCCCCTTGGTCACGATTTCTTAAAATTTGACTTCCTAGTGCACTTAGACTGAGCTGCCCTCTGGCAGCCATTTCCGTCAAAGTAGTAGAAGGTGTTCTGGCCTCCGGCGCCTTGTTGCACCCTACCTCGCACATATAGGTTAGCAGGGGATGAGTAGCGCACGCCTTCCACGTTAGACGCCACGCACTCGTACTTCCCCTGGTCCGTCTCCTCGCTGTTCTCAATCTGCAGGGCACCTGGGAAAGACAACACCCGACAAAGACAAAGAGGGAGACAGAGAGACAGAGAGAGAGAAGAAGAGGGAGGAGGAGAAAATTATTAGTAAATCCATAATGGCAGGAGAGTCAAAAACCTTCTTAATGGAAAGTATCCCTCATAAATTTCTCAAGCCCGTTTCGTTGAAAATGGTTCTCTCCTTAACACTAATGCATACTGCCTTCCACTAGCCTCGCTAACCCACGAAAAATGAAATAATTAAATTGGTGAACTAAATAAGTCAAACTAAATTTGCTGTTAAATGTGTATGGAAAAGATCCCTGTACATGTTTTTCTCCTCAAACATCCATGAGTGCCAGTGGTGCCAGTGGCATGATAGACAAGACGCTGAGAGGTTACGATTGAATGGGGATGGACAGATCCCCCTTCACATAGCACTCACTGAGGGAGTGTGTGTGTGTGTGCGTGTGTGTGTGTGGGGGGGGTCATGGGAAGATCTTCATCAGTTCATGTCCAAAATGAGCAACTCTGAAGCACTCTAATTAGTGCAGCATATCCATCCCCACTGCTGCACCACAGAGTGAATAATTGCTAACAGTGAGATAATTAATTGTGTATGTCCGCATCCGTGGCTACAGGGACACCTTCTTCAACCTTAGAACATGCCAGATAGAGATGACAAACAAACCCCAGTTTCATGTTCAAGTCCCCGTGTACAAGTCTCAATATGGGTTACAGACGAGTAAGACCAACGCTAGCTAACAAAGTAAACAGTGTGGAGAATGAAGTAGATCGAAGACAGGAGGTGAAACAATGGGTGTCAGATCATTCCTCGTTAACGCTCGACGACGGCTGCTCCTGATGATATCATTAGGACTTCGGTCTGGCTCGGCCTGCTGACAGATTGCCGTCCCTGCCTCCCTGACAAACAGCACCGGCGCTCGTTAGCGTTTAGCTAAGGCACATCAATATGCCACTGTGCCTGTGCTCCTTTGTCAGATACACCACCACTTCAAAAAATAAGTAATTCAGATATACCACTGCAGAAAGCTAACATGTTAAGGTCCCCCTAACACTCTGGTCTAAATAGGTCCCTATAATTAAGCAATAAGGCCCGAGGGGGGTGTGGTACATGGCCAATATACCACGGCCAAGGGCTGTTCTTAAGCACGACGCAATGCGGAGTGCCTGGATACAGCCCTTAGCCGTGGTATATTGACCATATACCACAAACCCCCGAGGTGCCTTATTGCTATTATATACTAGTTACCAAAGTAATTAGAGCAGTAAAAGTATATGTTTTGTCATACCCATGTCAGCCAATCAGTATTCAGGGCTCGAAACACACAGTTCATAACGAACCATATACAGTGCATTCGGAAAGTATTCAGACCCCTTCACCTTTTCTTCATTTTGTTACATTGCAGCCTTATTCTAAAATGGATTGAATACTTTTTCCCCCTCATCAATTTACACACAATACCCCATAATGACAAAGCGAAACCAGGTTTTTAATATTATAAAAAACAGAAATACCTTATTTACATCAGTATTCAGACCCTTTGATATGAGACTCAAATTTGAGCTCAGGTGCATCCTGTTTCCATTGATCATCCTTGAGATGTTTCTACAACTTGATTGGAGACCACCTGTGATAAATTCAATTGATTGGACATGATTTGGAAAGGCACACGCCTGTCTATATAAGGTCCCAGAGTTGACAGTGCACATCAGAGCAAAAAATAAGCCATGAGGTCTAAGGATGGCACAGATCTGGGGAAGGGTACCAAAAAATGTCTGCAGCATTGAAGGTCCCCATGAACAGCGTGGAAGAAGTTTGAAACCACCAAGTATCTTACTAGAGCTGGCTGCCTGGACAAATTGAGAAATCGGGGGAGAAGGGCCTTGGTCAGGGAGGTGACCATAAACCTGATGGTCACTCTGACAGAGCTTCAGAGTTCCTCTGTGGAGATGAGAGCACCTTCCAGAAGGACAACCACCTCTGCAGCACTCCACCAATCAGGCCTTTATGGTAGAGTGGCCAGACGGAAGCAACTCCTCAGTAAAAGGCACACGACAGCCCGCTTGGAGTTTGCTAAAAGGCACCTAAAGGACTCTCAGACCATGAGAAACAAGATCTGATTTGATGAAACCAAGATTGAACTCTTTGGCCTGAATGCCAAGCATCACGTCTGGAGGAAATCTGGCACCATCCCTATGGTGAAGCATGGTGGTGGCAGCATCATGCTGTGGGGATCTTTTTCAGTGGCAGGGACTGGGGGACTAGTCAGGAACGAGGGAAAGATGAAAAGAGCAAAGTACAGAGAGATCCTTGATGAAAACCTGCTCCAGAGTGATCAGGACCTCAGACTGGGGCAAATGTTCACCTTCCAACAGGACAACGACCCTAAGCACACAAACAAGACAACGCAGGAGTGGCTTAGGGACAAGTCTCTGAATGTCCTTGAGTGGCCCAGCCAGAGCCAGACTTGAACCCGATCTATCATCTCTGGAGAGACCGAAAAATAGCTGTGCAGCGACGCTCCCCATCCAACCTGACAGAGCTTGAGAGGATCTGCAGAAAAGAATGGGAGAAACTCCCCAAATACAGGTGTGCCAAGATTGTAGCGTCATACCCAAGAAGACTCGAGACTGTAATCGCTGCCAAAGGTGCTTTAACAAAGTACTGAGTAAAGGGTCTGAATATTTATGTAAATGTGATATCTCCATTTAAATTGTTTCTATAAATGAGCAAAAAATTCTAAAAAACGTTTTTTGCTTCGTCATTATGAGGTATTGTGTGTAGATTGATGAGGGAAAACACGATTTAATCCATTTTAGAATAAGGTTGTAACGTAACAAAATGTGGAAAAAGTCAAGGGGTCTGAATACTTTCCGAATGCACTGTGTTATGTTACTACCTTTACTCTGACTGCCTGCCTCAATTTCCATGTACAGTATGATCTCTAGCTAAGAGTCTGTGCAAAATAGAGAGACATAGACTCTGAAAACATAGACTCTGAAACTCGACCCATTTAGAATTCTCTTATTTTCTGTCTTTTTTTCTTATTTTCTCTCTTTCAGATCATCCCGTCCCCAATGGGGAGTCCTATCTGGCATGGCGAACACATACGGCAAACTGAAACCGTCTACCTGCAAGAACGCAGGTGGTGTTTTTTTGCTGTGTGTGGGGGACCTGATTTGGATCTGTTTGATGTGCGGTTGGCGCAGCGAGTGCCAGAGTCACGGCAGGTGGGCTGGAGCGTGTTCAGAGGCCTCCTCAGTTGGACGGCAGGGAGGCCAGTGAATAAGAACCATGTGAAGTCTGACTCTGGGCAGAGACAGTTCCAGAAATTTCTGTTGGCCCGAGCTGAATTCTGAAATCTTTAAGCTGATTGAAGGCCGGCGACAGAATTTTTAATGCCTCCATAAAGTACTGGGGATAAATAAACAAAAAAGCCTGGGTGTTTACGAAGAGAGCAAGCCCTTCTCTCCCTTCCTGTGACCATAGATCTTGCCATGGGAATGCTTTAACACCTTGACACTGGCTATTATTTATCTGTTTCTATATTTATTTGACTTCCTGAACCAAAATGAATAGAACTAAAAGCAGTTTCTAAACAATACCTACAGATGCCAACTGAAACATTTATTCTTAACCTTTTCCTAGCAGACACAAACAATCAATAACACTGATGTCGGCACCTAGGTTTCCGTCCAATTGGCGACAGATTTTCATGCAAATATTCTCACATCCACATAAAAACAATACGCACATTTTCCCACCAGAGATGCGTTCCATCAAATTGACTTGTGCGTGATGACGTAGTGCACATACAAAAATGCACATACAAATAACTTTTGCAGTTAAATTGCAATGTACCGAATAAAAAAAAGTTGAATGGGTTTCCATCGCATTTTCAACTCTACCTATGGTTTTGTCACAAAACTGTGGCGTTATATAGCGAATGTGCCCACTCTGGTATTGCCAAGTGCGCTCTAGCTAACAGCTCGCATATACAGTGCAGGTATAGCCTACATCAGGGTTCCCCAACTGGCGGCCCGTGGGACGAAACTAGTTGATGATCCTCGGGCTACATGAAGAGATTATTATGGGAGTCATAGTGGGAGGATTACAAAACATGTCATCGCGTAACTCTAAATGTCTATAAATATTTACGCATAAAAGCATTTACGATGCCATTTCTCCCGTAAATAACTTTACAGACACAGAAAGATCCCACCTTGTGTAGCGTATTTTATTTTGAGGACATTTGGAAAGTTTACCGACAGATTTTGCACTTTCCATCAATTCTGTCGCGACAATGTTTATCCAACATGTAGTTCACTTGCACAAAAAGTCGGATGGAAACCGGATTATTGCCTGTTTGCGTGAAACCTCACTGATTCAAAGTGAGAGAATCTCAAAATGACTACATAAACAGCCGAGCCAAATTAATGATACACTAATTAAAACCAACGAGAGGCTCCTGTGGATTGAGCTTTTCAAGCAAGGAGCGACTTTGAGTGAGTGTTTGTGTTTTATCTGTGCTTCACTATTTTAGGTAACTCCTTTCTAAGAGCCATCAGCTGGTTCTAGGGTACCCACTGACTTCATTACATAATTGCAGCCATTATTTCAAAGTACATCTCAGGAGTACAGAGAGTTCTTAAGCTGGGAAGAGCAGGCAAAATCACAATTTTATTCTATTTCAAGTCGCTTCTCCCTCGATCTGTCAGTCTCTTTATCGTCAAATCGCTTCCTGGAACAGAGCTGGCAAAGTAATTAATGGTTTCCCGTTGCATTGGTGCTATAGATTTCATATCCTTTATTTAGTATTCATTTCTGTTGTGCATGTCTGCTCGAATTGTGTCTGCCTGTGTCATAGAACGTAATTCTTGTATACAATGGCTATAATTTCTGTTCAAACTCATTTGCATTAATTAATTCACTGTGCTCAAGTCGCTCTCTCTTTCTCTCTCTCTCTCTCTCTCTCTCTCTCTCTCTCTCTCTCTCTCTCTTCATCTAATACATAGCTAATTCTGTATTTTTTGACCAAGCAGTCCCTGGCCAACTGAGGGTACCATCTTTAAAGACAACAGGCCCTAGAGCTCTTTTAACATGCTGGAATCCAAACAAAATGTCTTTGATGTTCCTTCTCTTGAAACCACCCCACCGCCTTCTCGAAATCCTCTCCACCAACTCACCCACTCTCTCCTTCCCCCCCATTCTCTTTCATTTTTGTATGACTATTTTACATGTATTTTGCATAATTCCACTCCTAGTTCCCTGGCAGCACCCTGACAGCCTGTAGCTTTCCAGAACGTGCATGGCCATTGGCGTTACTTGTCATTTTTTTTGTCTTAAAAAAACAGCAAGAAAATAATAACACCGGAAAAATTATCTTGCGCCAGCAAGTGGCAATGTGCACAAAGCTCCACACGGCCACACAATGGGGGCTTATGGATAGAGACCTGCCGAATGTCTTTTAGATAAACAGCAATTTACAGCAACACTAGCACAATGGCCCTCGAAACACGTCAATAAAGTTCTCTCTCCGCAGGACATGCGGCACCTCACCAACCCTCTCCAGCTGCGAAGTCTTATCACAAGCACAACAATAACGACAATAATAAAGTCTTCCGGGCGCACGTCTATTTTGTTTCATCTCATTAGGGAAAAGGACGTGCTTGCCATACCACACATCTAATGGGCCATGTTTATGGCTGATTAGTCAGTGAATAGTGGACTAGTCCATCACAGCTGGACTAGTTATAATTGAGCTAGCTAGTTCTCAACGAGCCAACTAGTCAAAACTAGAGGCAATGAGATATCCACAACTATGTGATATCGATACTACTACAGTGCCCTTGGGGCTAGAGAGAAAAGAGGGAGGCTCCTATTCCCAAATAACCTCGAATAGCCAGGCTCATCCACAAGGACGTCCCTTTCAAGACAGGTCTATCTCAACTCCCCTCTCTCAACTCCCTTCAGACAACCACCTCACCCCCACCATATCATCATCACCAGAGAAGAAGATGTCGTCAATGATGGCTCTAGCTCCCCTGGTTAACAGCAGATGTAGGCTGATCTGATGCAGAGTGTCGAGGAAGGCAGGTGTGATAATGAGAGGCCTGCCAAGGCGTGCGCCACACAAATACACGCCAGGCTATTAGGAGTGGGTGGCGATGACGAAGGAGAGAGAGATGGGGGGAAGAGAAAGAGAGGGAGGGTAAGGGAGGGGAGGGGTCTGGCACAGGCAGATGATTAATTCCAGAAAGTGCCCGCGGCCACAGGCTGCCCACCCCATTGCCTCCGTGCGCAGGCTTGGCCATGTGTACCCACCCAGTCCCATTTGTGTAATTCAATTAGTGCGGGCTGGCAGGCCCTGATTGATTTGTTTAGGAGATCAACAAGATGGCTGGCTGTGGTTTAACACCCACTGCAGAACTCGTCCAGGCCTGAGGGTGGCGCAGGAGAGAGAATCTGTATTTTTCATCTCTCCTTGCATGCGTTCTCCTTTTTTTTCTTCTCCAATTCTTCTCATCTCCTTCTCACTCTGCACTGTTACTCTCCACCTCTTCCTTTTTCTCTTTTCAACTCCCTTCTCTCTCATCTGCTTTTCTCGCATAATCCTCTCTGCATTTGTTTAAAGCCACACCTTTGAATACAACAACCAATTCACACTATTGGGGGAAAAAAACAGGTTCCCAACTGTGTTAAGAACAGTGACAACAGTGCTTTCCCAAATCAAAGCGTGCTGGAGAGAGAGAGAGACAGAGCAGTCTGTTTGAGAAAACAGGAGCAAGCAGGGAAAGGTGACAGCGCTGTCCAAATCTGTTGTCCCCTCTCTCACTGTCACTCGGACCACGCTCAATCGCCACCCCAAGGTCATTAGATGTGAGCACACCAGCAGAGGACCCCGAGACGTGATGCCATTGTTTTCGCCATCCATCTGGCGGCTTGTAACGCTCTCATAACACCTGTAATGAACTGCAAGTAGGGCGTCCACTGCTTTTCTTCAGGCCAGCTATGGCATTCTTGCATGACAATAGTGCTGACAGTAGTTAGGCCACAGTTTCGGGGCGCACACGGGGGTAAATAACACGAAACAAGTGGCCGCTATGTATCACGGCATCTGTTGTGGCTTACAGGCACACTAGTGTCTGTAGAGCTAACATCCAGAGATCCCAACTTCATACACCTCAAAACAGTTGGTACAGTCAATCCTCCTTCTTACCCGTGCCACTCCCTTTGGTTCTGCCTACTTCCCACCATCCCTTGTGCTTTGATGCATCCACAAACCACCTGTGTCCCTGTAAATCATCTGGGAGAGGGGGACAGACCCCCACCCCCTCTATCCCTCTGCCATCGCCAACCCAGTTCAGGTCTCTGGGACTGGTTGCAGCAGAGCTCCGACAGTGAGGGAACTGTCCGTTGTGGATCGCTAAATCGCATTATGCAAATGAAAAGTTCATAAGTCACGCTCGGTTTTGTTCCCCACGCGCGCTTTTTAAGGGGACCTTTTCATGCCAGACATTATGGATACGGTTGTTCGCTGGTTTACGGACAAGGTTGTCTTGGTTCAAGGATTTCTCCTTCATGTACTGGGGGATCGTGGTGTAGTTGGATTTTGTTTATTCGTCTACGGGCTCGCTCATGTATGGTAATAAAAAGATAGGTAAAGAGCTTTAACTGACGAATACTAGTATCACTCCTCAAACAAAAAGATGAACTTGTTGATCATAATAACATCCTAACCACCCATCCCTGCCTGCCACTATTGGCCCAATCCCCCGAAATATGAGGTGAAATACTGACAGAGAAATTAGACGTTTACCTACCTGCTTACCGCTGTAAAGGAAGCCATTTTATTTCAAACACAGTTAAGATCACGTTAAAACAATAGAGTACAAAGATCAACCTTTGGGAGATAGTGTGTCAAGTGTGGCCCAGCTGGATGATCAAGGGTATAGGAATAATCCAATGTGGACTTTGAACTTCCATATCAGTCACCGCAGCCATGGTAGCAATAATTTCCCACCATTTCCTGTGCTCCATTCAACCGTCACATCCTCTCCCTTATAGCCTATCATTTGGTTTGGACAATGCATCTCGTATGCTGTTTAATGCAGTGGCCACAGCCATTTTAGAAATGCCCAGTGCCTATTCCCGTACTCCACTTCATGTTCCTAAGCCGCGCCACACTGCAGCAGCAGGGGATGGAAATCAAACGTAATTTATGCGAGTTACTCCGACATTCCAGGAGCGTCTCCTGCCAGGAGTCATAAGGAGGCGGCAGCGGGGCGGAACATTAACATACGTAATGTGGTCATCGCCCCGGCCGCCACTGCAACGGGAGAGGATATCAGGGCTGACGGAGGGGGGGTACAGTTTACCCAGCATTCATTAGCCTGGTAAGATCAACAAATACTTCCCAAAACCCACCCCGCCATCTCCAAACACTTGAAATGTCAGAGGCAAAATCAAACAAACCACCCCTAATAACCCCCCCAACTCCAACGCCAGATTGAAATTGCATCGGTAGTTCTCACATTGAAGGGGTTAACAAACACAGAACACACACAGACACACATGAAATACGCTAAGGATGGAATGAAACACAAAAAGGGAAAAACACAGACACATACACGCATAGACAAAGACACAAAGGACAAAATATGAATGTTAGCTGGACATATAAGAAGGCTTGATTTCTTTGGAGAAGGAGCTCACTCAGTTTAGTCACTTCATTTGAATAGGGGTGGTTAAGTCTGGTTAGATTAGAGGTTAAGGTTCAGTTTTGTTGTTAGTTAAAGTCTTACCTCGGATGGGGGTACCCTCTGGAAGAAGAGATACAAAACGAAGAAGACAACAGTTTAGTTCAAGATTAACATTAGTAGGAGCCAGGAGTTATTTGTTTGGTGAATCGACCAGTTCCTTGCTAATTGGCCGTAATTATCAAAGTGTTTAAGAGTTTCTTGTCAAGGGAACTTTCAAATTCATTAGACTGGAAAGACCTCCCACTGCTGGTCTCACAAAGGAACAGGGATTTAGTATGGCGGGCACACTCTCGTCCCTTATCTCCTCCTCTCCCTCTCTTCTCCTCAGCCATATTAAGGGGGGAACACAATGAGTTCAGAGAGAAGCTTGGGGTCTTGGCGTGTGTGTTTTATCATTGCCACTATTCCCACTGATAAGGCAAGTCGAAATAGGATTGGGCTTAAGTCGACATGCCTGCTAAGATCACGTAAAGCCTTTTCCCAGCTAAGTGACCTTGGGGTGGGAAGCCAAACAGTTGACAGCTCTGTTACTCCTACCAGACTACCCACACTCTGTAGAAGAGAGGCTGGGCAGAGGATAGGAACTGTAATGAGCATTGGGTTTGGCACCTAATTGGGAGGGTAGCGCGGCTCTCCTGGGGTTCTGAGCTGCTACCTAACGTACAGTACGTCCCCCTGGAACAGAGACGTGAGTGGGAAAAGAGAGCCAACCTAACTCCAGTCTTTCTTTCTTACTCTCTTACTATTCTTTTCAGTCTCTGCCGTTGTTTCTCTTTTTACTCGTACAATCTCTTTTTTTTCTTGCTCCTTTTCCTCTCACACTTTCGCCTTCCCTTTCTCTCTTCAATGCTCTTCCTCTTTTTTGTGCCACTCTTGCTACCTCTTTCTCCGGTATCTCTCAATCTCTGGATGAGTCAGAACAGCAGACTGACAGTGTTCTGCCCTGGGCTACCCCCTGAGAGTGCCACCAGGGCGGCGCCAGCCCAGTGGAGGTGCCCTATTTAGTGACCAGGCCTGCGGCACACAGCGCAGGGGTCAAAGGTTAATGCAGCCTGTTGTGGCTGACACCGCAGCCATGGCCTGTGTGCCAGTGTGACTACAGGGAGCTAGAATCCCAGACACAAAAACAACCCTCTGTCTTTCATAGCTGGTCACTACAGAGAAGCTAAGTGTGAGGCGAGACTATGCTGTAAGGAAGCCACCGCAATGTTGGAACCACAGACGTGATTTATAATGGCTTCTGTTTTAGGGCTACTGTTCCTGCTCTGGGTACAGAGTGCTCCTTTGTTCTTCCAGCAGTGGGGAGGTTTGAGTGTTGAGCTTGGATGTTTTGCATGGTTTTCGATTCTCCATGGATGTTACAGTCCCAGAAATATATCACTTGCAGGTTCCTCGAAAATCTGGCAAAACATTTAATCCTTTTAAAATGCTCATATAAGAGATATCCAACAACACAGAAAGGGGGACAGGGTTTGGGTATGTTAAGTTGTTAGAGTTAGAGTTTAAGGGTAGCAGGAAGCTTGTGGATTTATTTGTTCTCCGGTGAAGTCAGAACTTTAGTTAGGAGTAAGAAGTTACTAGTTCAGGTTTGGTTAGGTGAGGGTTAGGTTTGGTTAAGGTTAGGTTTGGTTAGGTTAGGTTAGGTTAAGGTTAATAAAGTATGTTTGTGAAGCAAGGATTGTCAACTGTGGATCCTGAGTAAAAAAGAGGGGATAGGAAGATTTAACAAATGAGTGCATAGAAAATTAGTTGTGAAGTTCAAAGCGATTTGGTCTGAAAGAAACATCAAAACCTACAATGTAATTATCATTTTCACAGAACATATCTGAAAGTAAAGAAAAGGGAGCACAAAGGAAACAGGGAAATAAAAAGACTAACTATAAGGTTTATCCTTCTCTCAGAGCCTAAGTGAAGGAATGACTTGTTAATCACTGAAAATTAGGAAAAATCGAAAATGTCAGTGCTCAAGAGACTAACTATGCATTTACAATGCCAATGCATATGTAAATTGAACACCGAAGGGCTCTGGTTGAGCTTGACCACTAAGGACGATGAAAATCAGTCTGTGTGCGTGGCACCAATCCAGATCCCACTGTACTATTACAGTATATAAACTCAAGTCATAAACTCTGATTTTTAAGCTCCGGTGAACTGTGGCTAGATCGGCTTAAGGTGAGAGGGACTTAAATGTACCTTAACGGCCAATGACCTTCTGTGCAATAGCCAGCAGTGGCATCATTGACTCTGCATAATGCCTCAAACCGTGTGTGTAAAATCCTACATGTGGAGCAAAAAAAGGATTGTTGTGGATGTGGCTAGGTGTCCAGAGGCAATGCCAATCAGGACACCTAGCCCATCTTGGTTGGAGTGGAAAGAGGTGTGGGGTGCGGTGGGCTGGTTGGGCCAAGTGCCAGGGTTTGACCCCCCCGGATGTCTGGATGACCTTTTCGTGTCCATGGAGATCCCTCTGGGCTCCTGGCACCCTGGATGTTACAACACCTGGTCGCCACCACATCTGTACATCTGTCTGACCGAATCATGCCAGCTCCTACTGTTCTATCCCTGCCCATGGATGATGTTCTGTGATGTTTAGTGCATCTGTGCTTGCCCACCATTTGTATCAATGATGTGTGTATGCACATTAGTTCTTCAGCATGTGTATGTGCGTGTGTGTGTAGAAAAAAGTCCACAGCAGGCTTGTAGCGCCGAACCGTCCAGTATCTTGGGGCGAGATTCAGGTCATATGCCAAACCTGTCACATGTCAAAACCATTGCTTCAAAGAGACTGAATAGAGACCTCATTCTTTAAGAATATGTACGCATCCCACGTTACTCTCGCTCTCTCTTTCTCTCCCTCGCTTCTCTCTCGCTAATCTGCCCAGCCTGACAAGGCCAGCGAGGGCCTGGGGTCGGGAGCCATGGGGACGGGAGAGAAATGTCAGGCCTCCTTCACACCTCCGGAGGAACTCACCTCGGGGATTCCGCATGCAAATATCACAGCTCTGCCAGCACAGCAGTCAGCACTGTCTCCAGAGGCTCAACACTACACGAGCTGCGTCCAAATGCAGCTCGTGTTTTTTATCTGGCTATACCGCCATCTTTTTAAGATGTGGGGTGCACATGGTAAACACAGTGGCTTGTGATACTGGGATGGTAGTGTGTGTTTGTGAGGGACGGGGGTAAGAGTAAGCTGCTGAACGCTCAGTACCCCCCACCCCCACCCCCCAATCCACATTGTGGGACCCATCAATCCCAGAATCGCCCCTGGGTCAAGTCTGCCTGCAGCTAAATCAAGTGACTACAGCAACAGCCAACCAGCAACCAGGTCACGCAAAGGCAAAAAAAGACAGCCCTTATTCAGGAAGTTTAACCACCATGGGAACTTTTCCAACTTTTGTCCTCGGCTTTTAAAAATGCATGTCTCCAAGGGCACTGCCGGCAGTGTCAGGAGTGCTGTACACACACCTGGATACGTTCCCATATATCACTGACGAAGAGATGCCTGGCACCAAAACGAAAAGTTAATGAATGCCTCGGCTTCAAACAAATGGAGAGAGGCATGGCGTACTCGGCGGAGAAGAAAGCACCAACCTCCGAACTTCACTGAACAAAGATGGAATCCGAAACGCATCTCTCACACCTCAAGAGAGAAACAATATTGAAGTATTTCTTCTACCTTGAGCGTTTGAAGCGTCTGCTCCGTTCCTTTTGAAAAGGGGAATTAAAGATGAGAGTTCAGCTGCTTGACTGGAAATGATCGCAGCTGAGGGGGTTTGGGTGCGCAGGCCTTTGCTCATCAGCATAAATTCAGCTTGCTGGTGGACTGGGGTCTCCAGTAACAACAGCAGGCCATCTTCAACAGAGTCGTGCCCCAAAGCTATCATCGCTAGAATAGGCCTTTATACCAGACAACTGGGCATGAATTTGAAACGCCCTTTAATTTGCCCCAAAGTATAATAGAGTTATATAAAACGCAGGCCTCTGATAAAATCAGAAGTGTAGAAATGTTGTAAAAAACCAACACAAAAAGAAAAGGGCTACAAAGCTTTAGTTTGAGTTTTAACAGACAGTGGGGGAGTACTGGGCAGCAGCAAAAGTATTTCTTGAGAAAATATTTGGCTCAGAAGGGAAGGTCGAGCTGGCCACAGCGTGGGGGCTGGAAGGTTCAGCCACACAACGCTCCTGCAACGCCCCCAAAACCTGGAAAAAACTCCAATTCACCCCGTCACCACTAGACTTTCCAAACCTTTTTAGACAGGGTCACTGAAGCCCTCGACTGTGTGCTTTCTCATGTGTGTGTGTGTGTTGGTGGGACAAATGTAATATTTGTCTATCCCTAAAACACTGGATTTTTAGGTCATCTTAATATGTTTATACTAGTACACTCATCTCATTGTCCTACACCTCAGTAACACAGTCAAACCTCTACACCACAGTATTTGGAACTGTCTACATAGAACCATATGACAGAGGTGGTGGGAGTAGCTTGGCCAACATAGTACTGTTTTTAAGTAGAGGGTGAGAAGTGTGTGTGGGACACACAAACACACACCCCACCCAGGTTCCTGTCCTTGTTTCACCTTTCTACTCAAATCTGGGAGCCAAAGACGGTTCACATTCGTGGGAGGGAATAGAGAAAAAGTCAAAAAGAGAGGGTAGGAAAAGGACAGAGAGAAGAAGATGGGGAGGAAGAAGGTGGAGGAGAGGACGTGGGGCATGCATTTTAAAAGTAGTTCAAATGCCATCTGCTTCGGGGACAGTGGGGGGGGGCTTGTGGACTTAGACACTTACCAAAGGCTTCTGGAAATTATAAGGGGAACAGAAAAACAAACAGAAAGAAGGAAAAACAGAATAATTAATTTTACGGTTTGGTTTTACTCCGGGAGTAGTACCACATAGAGTTCTGGAATGACACTGTTTAGGTGGGTCTTTTATTACCCGAGAAGGCAAATATTAACATTTTTCACACAAAATGTCATATTCACACAGGCATTCAGGTAGTAAAGATGTTAGCATTGAGTAAATGTAGCTTGTGTGTAAAACTGTGCCGTACTTAAAATCTAAAATGTTAAAATTGTATTTGATTATATTTAATTGAATTATTCTGGCTTTATTACGTAGGGTTGTTACTTGACAAAATCTAATTTGCCAAATGCCTTATTCATTGTCAAATGCCAGGAGGTAAAAAATCTGTGATGCATATCAGGGACAAAGTATTAACCAATGTATTTGTACGTGCTTATAAAATAGGAATACATTTTTACATTTTAGACACTTTAATTATCGAACAGTGTTCAACTTCAGGTTCGAGAATTAGTTATTTGGTTGAATTAGTTATTTTGTTGTCCCTTTTGTTCTTGTTATTGTTAAGTGGTGAGAACTGTTGTGGGTCAGCTGAAGGTCAAATGGAGGTTGTTGAAGTCTGCATGATGTGTACTCAGAGTGACACGTCATCGTTTCAACAGACAGACAGACATAACACACAGAGAGATACAGCGAGGCAATCCGCACTGAGTGCAAAAAGCAGACATGCACAGAAAAGTGAAGACGTTGTCAAACAGAGAGACAAGTGAGAGACGCAAACATGGGGTAGATGTGTACAATATCAGACAGCTCATAAGACGAAAATACTGTACCAACCCACCGCACCCACCTTTCCCTGAAACTCTTTGAGCCTCAAGTGAGCAAAAAGGTGCAAAACACACAAACATCTCAGGATGTCAAGCCTAATCACGTTTCAGTATGCATGTTTGTCCGTAAAATCAAAAAATGAGGCTTAATGAATATGCCTCCTATGGTTAGAGCCCAGGAAGAGCCCTGACCGTGTGCTAAAACGAGCTCTAGACCCTAAACATTAACATAAGTTAAGTCAAAAAACTTGCTTCCTAGGAATCCCCTACAGTGGACTGCTGTCCTCAGATAGGGAAGTCAAGAGCATTTTGCACACAACCTCGGCACTCCAAAGCACTCGGCGAGCTCCTGATACCCCCGCAGGGTAAACCCTGTCCGCTAACACCAAGACACGGAGCACTCGGAAAGTTGTACAACATCATCTAAGTGAGCTAACACTTTCTTTTGACACCATGGGATTTCTTGTGGTGAAATTGAAGTGTATATTTTCAGCTGCAACTTCTTGCGGGCCAAAGGTCATAGAAAACAGGCATTTGTTGTTTGCTACATTTCTTAGAGTCAAAGGTCCATAAAAACGTCAGTTTTCTATTTCGGTCATATCTAGCCAGCCTTAAAATTGGATACAAATCAAGTGTTTTTGTGTGCAGTTCGCAGTGATCATAAATAGGGCAAGAACTCGATTGCAACAGACTCTTTATTTAGTGTTGTCCACCCTTTTACATGAGCAGCTGCAAATCAAATGGGATGCACCGGATTTTTCTGATGGTGACAAATCATCGACCCACAATATCTACCCCCTGTTGCCTGGGGCCGCTCTTGGGCTGTCATTTAATTAGGTATATAATTATACTTTTTATTTACTGGGTCTCTCAATAAAGTTTAATCAACGGGAGCACGTCTTACAGTCTTGTGGGGGTGACATCTCGACCAAGCCTCTCTGTCTCTCTCTATGACACATTTCTGAGTCCTAGTGAATCCTTTTTGAGTGGGTCCTGCCCTCAATCAGAGGTATTGAACAGTATCAAGCGAAAATCATCCTGCCAGTCATCGCGTATCAATCATACCGTTTCGACTCATAACTGAATCGCGTGCGCTCCTCTTTTTTTGTACCATTTCAAAATCCTTCAAAATTAAATCGGGGCAGCTGAAGGTGTAGCTAAGCGACAGGACATAGAAAGTCAAGCAGAATAAGAGGGCAGCAAAAAAAGTGCATCACTTCCTTACCTGAGCGCAGCTGTTTGATTCGCCCGTTACTTGCGTTGGGGTCTATGGGCAGGAAGTCCTTGAACCAGGTGATTTCTGGATCGGGGTTGCCGCTGGCAGCGCAAAGCATGGTGGCCGTCCGTGTGCGCTCCACCACTTTGAGCTGGGGACCCATGTCTATGTTGGGGAATCCTGTCGGGAGCAAGTCCTCTGTAGAGGGGACAAAGGAAAGAGTCATGGTTATTAATATTGGTTAAATGAATTGACTCGATACATCGCTAATGCAGTAGCACTACTGCATAGTGAGTCTAAGTAAGAGTACCAAATGGCTATCGTTTATCAACACTCTTAGGTAGTTGGTTAAAGCAATAAATGTCCTGCTTTAATGTGACTAATTCAAATGGAGGCTGTGTTCCATGCGAGTCACAAGATGGATCACTGTACCCATTCTAACACAGCTTAATGAGCATACCTCTACTTACACATAGGGAAGAGAATGGCATGAAGGATATTTCAAAATAAAAAAACAATACTTCCTTAAATATCATGATTGTATAACCTGATGACAGATCAGCACCCTAACTGTATCCTCTAATATGCTTTATCACGGGCCTAAAGGACAGTGGCCATTCACGCTTCAGTCACCGAATATCCTAATCTGAACAACGGCAGACAGCTACACCTCTAGAGTTTGAGAGTACGCTCGGCGCAGAGACAGATCAACTCCGATAAACCAATAGAGCATATTCGGATCATAATTGATAAACCCACAAAACGACCCTCCTCTGAGGCCCAAGAAGTCACGGCCTTACTTACCAGGGGACGTGAGACACTGGAAACCGGCTCCCGAGGAGGGAAAAAGCAAACCTGACCGGCAAATGTTTTGTAATCCCAGAAACATCTGCCTCCTACTTCCTCATTCTAAATGGGTATATTGGGCTGAGCCAATCTGAGGAGACGCGGCAACCCACACAAACACAGCTGACCAATTAGAATACAGAATACCCAGCCTGAATTTCAAGTACCTGTGAGTGAGTATTCAAACAAATATAAACAACAGCTTGTGGCCGTTGTGTACCACCAAGCCCAAACCAACCACACTCCAGGACACAACAACACTCAAGGCTACGATTAGAGAAGTGCCTTGTCTATCACCACTGGTCTTTCCATAAACAAACACGAGTAATGCTAGTCAAAGCGCACTTTCCAACAGGGAGGGAACACATACAGCACTAGCAGGCTAATTAGTCATTCAGTTGTTGTACACTGTGGCAATTTAGCAATTACTGTAGTACTTGGTCATGCACGCTGAACCAATTTAGCGCTATCAAGCAACGAGGGGCTAGTTAGAGGTTCATAACTAGCAGTGCATTTAATGCTAAGTGTTATTAGAATGGGGGAATCTCCCATTGTTGCTAGTCTTCTGGACATGGGCTCTGGAGCGTCTTCATGCCTGACCTCTACTCAGAAGAGCTGAGTTGTGACTCACGGTTGGGCATTGAGAACCTGGGACTACCCCCTGCGGTGTAATATGCATCAGACGCCTCCGGCTACTGAGCCAGCTGCGAAGGAAAAACATCGCCAACCTTACAGCAGAGGTAATCTCTTATCGTCAGAGTACGGACAATGACCTCACATGAACTGCCAGGCATCATGACGGGCATGTCGACTCCTGGAGACCGCTTGATTGAGGAAATAAGGCCAGTCGGTTTAGTTTGAGTCACGGAGAGAAGAGTGGTACAAGCAGGGGTAAGCAGCTCGCCGGGGAGAATAAGAGAGAGAGAGATTATCTGAGAGGAAGAGAGAGAATGAGAGAAAAAGTGAGGTTTGAGAGAAAGAGAGCGAAGAAACGTGAGAAACAGACAGAGATAGAAAGCATGAGCGAGAGGCCTCTAAAGTAGGCCCCCTCACAGACTTCCAAGCACGGGTACTGACACCAGCAGAGCAGACTAAATATTTCAGTATTTGGTTCAAAAGAATGAGAGGCATTTGTGCTGTTTTAGGCTCCATGCCGAATCTTCTCCATCGATTATTAACGAAAGCTGATGTATGATCTCTTTGTACTGCGGTTCCCCTGAGGGCCGAACGCTGCAGCGAGCCTGTATTTCATCCCACACTTGAAGACGGGACAGAGCTGTGTGAGTCTCCCTTACTCTCTCTCTCTACTAGTCCCTCTGTGACATCAATGTACTATGTGTCAGACGCGTTAAGAGTTGTGGGACTACGCCACCCCCTCCGGTTATACTGGCAGGACAGACCTGTGTTTTCCCCCACAAGAGGCAGGCTATGCTGTCCCACTTCTCCAGGAGGCTCTCGGAGATGTGTGACGTTGAGCATCCATCCACGCTTTACATCCCATTAAGTTCGCCCTCAACGGCCTGGAAGTGGGAGAGCAACTCCTCTAACCACATCTAGTAGTAAACGAAGCCGCGAGAACATATGATGAGTAATTTGGTTTGAGTATAATTCAATTGGGCGAGTGATGCAGGGTTCAGTGCAGAGATGTCTAGAGGAGCTCGGAGTGGCGGAGGGTGGGTAAAGGAACGGACGAGCAGTCGGACAACAAAAAGTGCTGGAGTGGAGGAATCGCAGAGCAATTACACTATCATTACCCGCCGTTCCCAGATCGGAGACAGCAGCCTAAATATCCCCCTCCTTGGTAAATACCATGCGGAAGCGATTAGCTTCCCCAGGAATGGTGTTGGATACAATCTCCCCTGCCGATAGAACCTGCCATGCAGGAATAAATAAATCACTGTTTAAAAAAAAGAATGTTAGTTCAGGGTCAGCCAGCCTGAGAGAGGGAAAAGAAAAGACAGAAAGAGAGAGAGAGAGAGAGAGAGAGAGAGAGAGAGGGAGAGCAGACAATGACGAGAGTTGATTGTACCCAGAGTTTCTCCGAGGGCGCCCTAGGACTGGCATCGATTATATTTGTGTATGACTGGTGTTCTCCGCAATGACAACTCTCCGGAACAAATCAAATCAGCCTTGCTGCGACCCGATCGGTCAGTTGCGAAGACATTGTTTAATTCGCCAGAAGGGTGTCCGAACGCTCATCGCTCGTCATCATGCGTTCGTCAGTCACGCTGCGACTGGATTTTTACACAGGTAGCAAGTACACCCCCGCCTGGGTCAGCTCCGCAGTCCTGGCATTGCCTGTTTATGTTTTAGGGCTACGGCTAATGCACTAACCCCCACACCTATCCTTAAATGGAGATATTTCAAATGAACCTTATCCATTACACTAAAAATATCTCCGATCACTCAGCGGTTACATTGGCGTTCGCAGGAGAGGGGGGACGTTGAAAGCATACTTTACCCAGCATGCAAACCAGTTGTCGCCCCCATAGTTGTAGAGGGCTTTTGTTTACTGTCGCTTTTAGAAAACACGTGTCCCATTGATGCTTGAAATTGGCAGTGCCTTGCAATTACGTGTTGGTGCTCTTGCAGAGGAATTGGTATCTGGGCAGCTTAGTCTGACCCTGGCCATCCTCAGAGGCTGTGCGTCTGAAAGTGGTGTCATTATGACGATCACAATGTTGGATTACATATGTTATCTACGCCATCCAACAGCTGGCTGAGGACCCACAAAGTGGCGGCGCAAAGCAGGGACGGTGCTCATTATCCGTAATTGTCTTTAATTGTGCTGCGCTCTTTAACGTTATTACGCAAGAGACAGGTGCAAAGCCTTTAATCTGATAGGTAAGCCTAGCAACCGCATGATGACACTACATCTGTGGACTCTCGCCTGCTGTCATGTCCCCTTTCTCGTTTCCTGCGAGCTACGGCCCACATGAGATGGTCATCTTGAGATGGAGTTTTTACACCCAAATAAATCCCGTTACTAAGGTTAAAATCATTCCACTTCTCCTGACCTGGACTTGTGAATCAGAGCGGACAGGTGTAAAATGCAACTTGATAGAGTAGCTATTGAAGCAAATGATGGCACCCTTTCTGATAGGCTGGCATCAAAACTCCATCTATTATCATCCCGAAAGGGGTTGGGGAAAAAAGCACTTTCCCAGCACAGCCAGGGACTGCAGCAAATGCCATCGGTGAACCTCCATCCCCCGCACTTATTACTCATATTATTATTTTCACTTACCGAAATGATTTAATTTCATCAGTGGCATAATCAGGTTAACTGATTACCCCTCGCCACAGCCAGCAATGGGGCTTTAGAAAAGGCTGTACATTAATATCACAGAGAGACTGTGGAGGTAGAGAGGAAGAGGGAGGGATGAGTGCTGGGGCTGCAGAGACAGACAGACAGACAGACAGACAGACAGACAGACAGACAGACAGACAGACAGACAGACAGACAGACAGACAGACAGACAGACAGACAGACAGACAGACAGACAGACAGAGAGAGAGAGAGAGAGAGAGAGAGAGAGAGAGAGAGAGAGAGAGAGAGAAAAAAAAAGCCTCAGTATTACCATAGCCTTTGAATAAATAGACATTTAACTATTCTGCAGCCCCAGCTGTTCGGACTCCGGAGATGGACAACTGAAGATCAACACAAGAGGAAAAGATTGACAGAGTGTGAGTTAAAAGAGCGACCTTAATCAGGCTAGCTAGCTAAGTTCAAATTTGTTAGTTAGCTTACTAACTAGCGCCAACTGTTTACGGGTGGTAACCATAGCAACAAGGTCACTGAAGCAGGCTAGGGAGAAGGGTCCATCTGCAGACCGCATTTACTACATGCCGCTCCCACTACATGCTGTGCTCACTATGCGTCACTTACTACATGCCGTGCCCACTGCCATTGAAGCTGCTAGCTAGCTAGGACACCGGCACACAGTCCTTTAGACTTGATTATTGACAATCTTGATTACTATTATTATTATTTTAATTATATTGCAAATGAATAACTTAATTTCCAAAGTACGCTGTGGCAATATGTACTTTGTTACATAATGCCAATAAAGCAATTTTAATTTAATGTAATTCAATTTAGAAAGAGAGAAAGAAAGGGGAAAGCGGGATACCTAGTCAGATGAACAACTGAATGTATTAAACTGAAATGTGCCTTCCGCATTTAACCCAACCCCTCTGAATCAGAGAAGTACTGGGGCCTCCCGTAATCGACATCAACGTCTTCGGCGCCCGGGGAACAGTGGAGAGAGAGAGAGAGAGAGAGCGAGAGAGGGTCGGCTGGTGAGGCTGAAGATTGTTTGTGGGGTAAAGGTAGGGGGATGGCAGAAGCGGGCACAGTGGGAAGCCAGGTCTTTCAGGGGGTCCTGGGTAACGTCATTTTTGGCTGCGCCTGTGTCAGCATGGACCGCCACAAGGGGAGAGAAGCAGCATAGGAAAACGAATCACGGCCTCTTCATTGTGCTCCCTTTCGGACTCCAATCTCAGGTAGATAATGGGTATTATGCAGCATGCGCTCAACCTCTCCTTCCCAGTGCACTGCATTTTCACAGTCTGCGTGCTCTGAGAGGTGACCGGCACCTATTGGTATTCTTCATGCTTACCGCGGGACCAAGAGCAGAATTTACATCCAAATCTCAAAACGGAGAAAAAGGTTTGGAGCCGCTCCAGATTGCAGTTGAACGTGTTTGCCGGGTCAGCTTTTTGAACATAACGGTTGCAGGGGTGACCCAGTGTGTCTGTTTGAGGAGAGCGGTTTACGCTTCCATTCTGATGGACTGTCTGTGGCCTCAGCGGCTTCTCAACTCTTGTGCTCGTCAATTAAACAGTTCCCTCACTGCGAAGATAACTTTCCTCTGGCATATGAAGCGGTGCTGTGAGTGTTCCACAGACACTGTCCAGATCCCTGTAAACCCAGCGTACAACCTTATTAGGCCGCACTTGTAAAGCTATCATCGCAACTGGCCAAACTGCAAGTAGCCTTTGCCACAAGCAGTGTGTTCCAACCACTGTAACGGCAGCCCAGTAGCAGTTTTTTTTCTTCCCGAGAGCCACGTCCAATAACAACCACAGCTATAGCCTCTGGGGCTACACATTTGTCACGTCTGAAGCCTAAATGTGGACTTGTTTCAGTGAATGCTATTGGGTGCCGGAGAAGTGAGAATCCAGGAAAACAGGGTGGACTAAAGTGCCAAAGGTCTTCACATTTCCCTACTTTGAACTCTCATCGCACTTCCCCTTTCTCCCAACAACCTCAATTGAACTGAACTTTATAGCCCATACAGCCCTTTGAGATACAGCACTACAGCCTGACCACCAGTACTGACAGCCTTTGTGTCAAAGGCTCTCAGGGCCAGAGGCTACGTTCAGCAGCTTCCGCACTTCACAGCTGAGTCCAACACAGGCCGCCCCTCTCCCTACCTCAGCAAAAGACAAGAGAGAAGTAATTGCCCGGGACAGCTCCGACCCATCTCCTGCCTGCGAGGTGGCAGCACCAAATTTGAGAGAGAAAAAAAGCTCTACTCCGTTTCAGCCAGTGACGTAGTGAAGTTGCGCCCAGCGCACCTGGGTTCCTGCGTGGCCCAGGGTTAGACAGGAGAACTCCAGAGATGAGGCCCGGCCATGAGAAGAAATGCCTGTCCTCCGAGAGACGGCGCCGACCAGTCAAGTTGCATTCGGCAGGGGGCACCTCACGGCATGGGCTTTCATTTGCATTACACACCGCAATGCTGCAGTTTTGCCAATTAAACAACCTCCTTTCGATTAGTAGGCCAAATACACAGAACTATTTACTGCAAAATTGGCCTTATTACCTATATCTGTGTTTCAAGGGGTAGAATTTCAGTTCAATTGTTGACCCCCCCCCCAGTCAATAACAAATGCTTTAAACAGTATAAAACACACAAAAGGAATTCCAAATAATGCCTGTTCGTTCTCCACACAACAATGCAAGCTTGGAGGCACACGGCCAGCGAGGCTGCATGAGAAGACTTAATTCACCTGAAAGAGAGAGGCCTTTTCAGAGAGCCCCTCTCTCTAAGCCCATTCTGCAGCCGGAGCCAAAACAACCATGATTTTGAGCTTTGAGCTTCGAGCTTTGAGCTCCCCGCTGAACCTCTCCAACGACAGCAAAAGACAGCAGAGGCCTGTATCCCCAGATCAACCCAACCACACACAGCGCAATCAGCTGAACGGTTTTGAAACCCAAAATGAGTCAGATGATAATTGTGAAGGATTGGGGGGTGACATTGGCCACATTTCCCTCTAGGGAAATGTGCAACTAAGCATCTAATAACAGGGTGGGAGGCAATAGGGGTGTCATGGGGAGTGGACCCTTGCTCGGGAGGACGGTAGGAGCGGTTGAATAAATAAATTGTTTGAAAAACACGACGAGCGTGAGAGGATGTGCCCAGAATGACAAAAAGCCAGAGGGAAAGAGAGGACATTCCCTTTGCGATAGTGACAGGACACGGGAGGGGATATGTATGTGGCTGCCCCTTCCTTTTAAGAGCAAAGAAGCCAGGCTTCAATTTCAACATCATTTCCTGGGAAGACCGGTCCTCGAAGGAAGAATTGGCCACAGCGGTTTAACTTTCACTCAGTCAACAGTGCACATGCCAGAAACAACAACGAAGTAAATGTAAAAAAAAAAAAAATAGGACAAGGACAGAAAAACAAACCCTGCCCTGAACTCCCACACTTACAGTAAACGACCCAATATAACTTGGTCGGAGACGACCAAAAACCCAACAGAAGTCAACATTGCTTTTAATTACCACCACCCACACCGTGCTAATTTAGCATCCAGCGGCTCTGTAAAAAAAGACACTTCTGTTCCGTTCAGTCCGCTCATCTCCTGATGCGGATGAGCGTTGGTTAGTGTTGGACAAGTATCTCGGTGCGAAGTTGATGAAGAGGGAGCAGAGGGAGAGGGGAGAAAAGGCAAACAGCGCACTCGGGGAACAGATGTTCATTTTGCATGCTCCAGTGCCAACGGCAGTGCCTGGCGGAGGGAGCGGGTGCCAGCCGAGGAGGAGGAAGAGGCCGGGCGGGCAGGGCTAGAGCAACAGTGAGTTGCGTGCGGCATGCCCTTTAAGGCAGAGGATGCAGAGGCTTCTTTAAATATTAACAGCTGCTACTATGAAGCCAGTCAGGCTGAGTCAGCGCTCCAGAACAGAAGCTCTGTAATCAAGGAAAAGCTGTCCGGATAGCATCTCCATTCTTTACTCCGTTACTCTCTTTTCTCTTACTCACTCTGTCTCTCTTTTGTGTTTCTTTCTCCCTTTCTCTCATTCTATGTTCCTTCCAGAGATATAGTGTCTGGAACAGCGGATATAGTATATTTCATGGCAGAGCAAGTAGGATACAGTATATTTCATGGCAGAGCAGGCAGGATATAGTATATTTCATGGCAGAGCAAGTAGGATACAGTATATTTCATGGCAGAGCAGGTAGGATATAGTATATTTCATGGCAGAGCAAGTAGGATACAGTATATTTCATGGCAGAGCAAGTAGGATATAGTATATTTCATGGCAGAGCAAGTAGGATACAGTATATTTCATGGCAGAGCAGGTAGGATACAGTATATTTCATGGCAGAGCAAGTAGGATACAGTATATTTCATGGCAGAGCAAGTAGGATACAGTATATTTCATGGCAGAGCAAGTAGGACACAGTATATTTCATGGCAGAGCAAGTTGGATATAGTATGTTTCATGGCAGAGCAGGTAGGAATAAGCGCTTCCCGTGGCTTGTTGTATTGTGCAATAATGCAGTTGTTATGTAAGCCTTTATGGGAATTCTCAGAGCGGGGTAAATGAGGGTGAAATACTGAGATCATCAAGGAGATATCGAAACCCGTCCCTTCTCCCACTCCCCTCCACACATCATGTGCAGCGAAACGGAGTCCTGTGTGGGAACTGAAGGCCTATCTGTTCTGCCAGAACTTGGCAGTTGGTGTGACCTCTGTGTTGTACAGCATCAGTCACCTGGGTAGTGGCTCGTGTCTATTCTTGAGGATGGTGGCCCATGCCGCCTCCCCCAGCTCCTCTTTATTCATTCACAACCATCACGACCACTGTCATTGTTGGCAGTTCAATGGTGAGACATTTCGGTCTGCGGACCGACTAAGGTCCACTGTCACCCAGGAGCCAGTGTCTGAATCAACTCCCTCCTACCCACGGTTCTGGCCAACTACTCTAATATTGGCAACATCGTCACGCACGTTAGTTGTAACGACCTTCACTTTAGGTGATCTAAGGAACTGAGGGAAGACTACAAAATCATTTATAAACACCCGCGTTAGCACAGGGAAGAAAATAATGATGTCTGACCCTCTCCCGTGCTATCGAAGGGGTTCGGGAACGTTTCAGTCGCCTCGTGGCCCTAAACGAGTACCTAAAATAACTTTGAGTACCTAAAATAAAATAACAACCTAACCACAGGGGTTCCAGGTTCATCTCCAGCAACATTGCAAACTGTTTTAAAGCCTGACGGCCTGGGTCTATTAGTGCTCTAGTCCTCCCTGTCATAATCATCAACAGAGGACATGAAAGGCATATAACCTCTCGCAGACGCGGTAGTGCGGTCAATATAACTAACCTAATTTATGTTCCTCTAACTACCCTGAATACATCTGTCAATCTGACAGCTATTGTCAGCAGTAATCATTAGCCTATGGACCTGAATTGCACTGTTAGCACTGAGTCTGTTTGCCCTAGTAGGAAGCCCACTGTGGGCAGATCACCTTGTACTATCAGCTCAAATGTAAATATCACTGTCATGTCTACCTCCAATAAGCTTCCCAGGAAAGCACCAAAAACAAACAAGCAACCCTGAAAAGGGCTAAAAATAGCCCACATTAACTTCTTATGGCTGGGGGCAGTATTGAGTAGCTTGGATGAATAAGGTGCCCAGAGTAAACTGCCTGCTACTCAGGCCCAGTTGCTAATATATGCATATTATTAGTAGACTTGGATAGAAAACCCTCTGAAGTTTCTAAAACTGTTTGAATGATGTCTGTGAGTATAACACAACTCGTATGGCATGCAAAAACCTGAGAAAAAATCCAACCAGGAAGTGGGAAATCTGAGGTTTGTAGTTTTTCAACTCATTGCCTATCGAATATACAGTGGGATATTGGTCATATTGCACTTCCTACGGCTTCCAATAGATGACAACAGTCTTTAGAACCTTGTTTGATGCTTCTACTGTGAAGGAGGGGGGAATGAGGGCTCTTTGAGTCAGGGGTCTGGCAGAGTGCCATGAGCTGACCACGCGCGTTCACGTGCTCACTTAGATCATTCATTTGATGATACAGTGGTAGCAACACATGGTTATAACATCTATAGAAGAGACAGGAATGCCAATGGGGGAGGTGTTGCTGTATACATTCGGAATCACGTTCCTGTAATGCTTAGAGAGGATCTCATGTCAAATGCCATTGAAGTATAATATGGCAACAGTTTCACCTGCATCACCTAAAGCCCATTCTTGTGGGAAGTTTCCATAGACCACCAAGTGCTAACAGCCAGTATCTGGATTATATGTGTGAAATGGTTGATATAAGGTGAAATCATGTGACTAAAGAAAAATAAACTGTACTAGGATGATACTAAAAAGCTTTGGAGTACCTTAAATAAAATTTTGGGCCAAAAGGTGAACCCGGCTCCATCCTTCTTTAAATCAGATGGCTAAGTAAGAACCACTGCAACCGTTAACAAAGAGCTGCAATCAGTTTTGGAATGGGTGGCTAGTAATAAGCGTATCCTAAATATATAAAAACTAAAGGCATTATATTTGGGACAAATCATTTACTAAACCCTCATCTAAATCTAGTAATGAAACATGTGGCAAATGAGCAAGTTGAGGAGACTAACCTGCTTGGTGTAACCCTAGATTGTAAACTGGTTTTAAATATGCAAAGAGGGCTAATATCAAGAACACGCATGTCAATCTCTCCAGGCTCAATAGTAGAGGAGAGATTGACTGCATCACTGCTTGTCTTTGTGAGAGGTATTGATGTGTTGTTTTGTTTCTGCTTGGACCCCAGGAAGAGTAGTGGCTGCCTTGGCAGCAGCTAATGGGGAGCCTAATACAGACAAAGCACAATTAATGTGCTGGGCCCTCTGAGGGGCCGTCACTGAGCCCCGTTTCCATGGGAACCACCCTTATCCGCCACTTTCCTTTTCCTTTCAGAGCAGGTTTCGTGTAACAGTACAGTCTATCCGCTTGGTCACCTCCAGATATGGATGGGGAGAAAAACGAGATGACGGGCAAAGAGGGAGATACTCAGCTTAAGAAGGGTTAAAAAAGAGAGCACTGAACTGAAGAGAGAAAAACAGAAGGTTTGCTCTCAACTCAGAGAGTCACAGGGCCAATCAAACAATTGAGCACTTATCCCCTTGTAAAACCAATCCCGGAGACACTGATCTTTCAATTTAGCCCGGATCGTCGAGTTGCAGCCGACACAGGATCCATTTAGCCAAACTTTACACCAAGTAATAAGCCAATCAGGTCCACTGAGTTGGCCAAACCATTCTCTATCTTTTTTTATCCCAGCCCCGTCCCCACAGGAGGCCTTTTGCCTATTGCCAGGCCGTCATTGTAAATAACAATTTATTCTTAATTGACTTGCCTGGTTAAATAAAGGTACATTCCAGTCTCCCAGGCACTTTCTGAGGGGGGCTGGAGAGAGATGGAGCTGGAGGGTTGTCGGGCTTGGCGTACAAATTCAGCCCAGGCACTCAGTGAGGATGAGAGGGGGAGGATGGGCTGGGTGAGAGATGGACAGAGGGATGTCTTCTCTGCTGAGCAGTGAGAGATGACGTCAGTAAAAAGGGGCCACCAATGACCTCATAAAACCAACACATCATGAAAAGTATAGACAGGTATAATATGACCAAACACCCGTAGTACAAGAGCTAAACAACCCCTTTCAAACTATTAGTATGACTCGAAACGCACAACAAAACGACATAGCTCTATCACAACACGAATGGGACGTAAACATAGGGAAATACAATTTCCCGTTTGGATAACACTCTCGGCTGATAGTGCCGTGTGCGCAAATAGAGCCACGCGCGGCAAAGCCCCATAGCAGATTGTGCTAGATCTTAACAGTGCTAAACAAATGTGTAATGCAGCAGTGGAGCAGCTGAGAGAGAGAGGGAGGTGAGGCAGTGGGAATGGGAATTGGCTTGGAGATAATACAGCGGGCAAATACAGTTGGGCGGGTGTTAATGCCGGCTCACTGCAGACTTAATCAAATGAGGTCTGCTAGGGTTGCCTCCATTGTGATGGAGGCCCCTCTCTCTTTCTCTCTCATCTTTCTTGTGTCTCTTTCTTTTTTCTTTTTTTTCTCTCTCTCTTTCTCGGGTTATTTTGTTTCCCCCCCCCCTCCTCTTGTTCATCCGCCTGTTAGTCGGTTTCTCTATATCTGTCTCCCCATCTTTCTTTCATCTTGCAAGCTTTATCACTGGTCTGTTCATTCTCTCTCTCTCTCTCTGCCTATTTATTGATGGTCTTTTCCTCCTAGTTTTCCCTCTCTCCCCTCTACATCTCCCCCTCTCTGCCTGCTCAGTGTATGTGGACTTGGGGGAGAGCTAAAGGTGAGATCAGCAGGTGGATCAGAGGAGTAGGGAGAAGAGGGAGAAGAGGAGGAGGGGGTAGATCTGCACCATATTTGACAGTGTCTTATTAAGACTCAATGCCCACCTGCTCCACGCACACAAGCACACGCGCAGACCTGCACAAACACACACACACACACGGACACACACACGGAGACACACACACACACACACGGACACACACACACACGGACACACACGGAGACACACACACACACACACACACACACACACACACACACACACACACACACACACACACACACACACACGGAGACACACACACACACACACACACACACGGAGACACACACACACACACACACACCTCTCCTTTTAGCACCCTCTGTTTTTCCATCCCTTTACCTCCCCCTTTTCTCTTTCTTATCTCTTCACCTCCTCTTCATCTTTCCTGTATCTCTTTCTACACCTTCTGAATATGTCACTTGGTAGCAGGAAATACATTTAGTTCCATGACAGAATTCAAAAGTAATTTTGGACTGACCAATGTAGATATTTTCAAATACATGCAACTTAAAAGTTACATATCACAACATGTCGATTTGAGATATTTTGGACATCAGAGCAACCGTGAGGGAATCTTATTTGAGTCAGAAAAGGATGTTCATATGATAAGGTATACAAAACCTTTAGAGAACATATCCAACTGACTATCTCTTCGAAAAAAATATCAACTATTGGAACCAAGACTTCAAAATAACTGATGTTGGCAGTTTTATTGAATTTATTTAACTAGGCAAGTCAGTTAAGAACAAATTCTTATTTACGATGACGGCCTACCCCGGCCAAACCCGGACAGCGCTGGGCCAATTGTGCGCCGCCCTATGGGACTCCCAATCACGGCCGGATGTGATACAGCTTGGAATTGAACCAGGATGTCTGTAGTGACGCCTCAAGCACTGAGATGCAGTGCCTTTGACCACTGCGCCACTCGGGAGCCCAAAGTTGGAGCATAACTAACAAAATTACAGTTTACAAAAATGTACGCTTAATCCAGTATAAACTAATGTATAGAATTTATTATAGAAGAGACAAAATTCACAAATTCTACAGCACAACGACAGAGTCATGTCTTAAGTGTAAAACTAATAATGACTCAATAATCCGTGCTTTCTGGGAATGCTATAAAGTCCTGAAGTCGTGGGCAGAGCTAGAAAGTTAGCTGTCAGAAGCATTACAATGTGAACTTAATTTTAATCCGTCTGTCTGCATATGTCAAGACCCGATGGGTTGGACGATTCTCTTCTCATCACTCATCTTGAAAACATTTATACAAAAAACGTGGAAATCAATCAATTCGCCATCATTAACACAATGGACAAATCAAATGATTTCTGATTTAAAAAATATTGAAAGTGTGTTGGCTATGGAGAGAAACAAAATGGTGCAGTGTCAGGCCACGTGGTGGAAAGTGATGGGGGTGTGTGCTAGTGGGTCTGAGTAGGTGTGATGTAGTTGATGTATGTATGATGTTGCTGTTTGTATGTGAATATTTTGTGTTGTTTATTTAAAAAAAATGCTATAAAATCGTAAAAAATAAAAAATAAAATGTCACTCCCTCCTCCTTTCGCTACTTCTCTACTGTTACGACGTGCTTTCTGTCACATTTGATTCACAGGTTTTAACAAGCATGAAAGTGATACGAAACAAAGACTATCACTGAAACAATTAGCTTTTCATGTAAGTAATGATATAACAACGACACAAGTGTAGATCATTGAAGTGGGAACTGTACATTAAATAAAACACATTCTCTTTCCCTCACCCCAGTTGAGAGGTCAATTGTAAACTTGTCTCGTTGTTAAATCTGTCCCAGCCAATCGGGGGTTTCCTTTTCACTGGTGGCCTTATTTAACTGGCCAATTAGGCTCCTGATTCAGTCTGTTGTTGGGGTGTGGTGACCTCTGCCCTGCCCAGCACGACACAATTACCCATGAGCCACAGAAGCACGACGGAGTCGGAGAGCAGCCAAGGAGCCGGCCAAACCAAGATAATGGAGAGAGATGCATCATGCATGAACACACATACTGTATACACACACACACACACACACACACACACACACACACACACACACACACACACACACACACACACACACACACACACACACACACACACTGTGACATGCATGGACGCACTCACATGCATCACACACAAATATACTGCACACAAACACACTTATAAATTCAGAGTCACGGATGGAGAGTTTACTGAAGGAGAACGGGAACAGGGGATCAATGGACAGGGAGAAAGAGTGGGAGAATTTAGCAGAGGAAAAATGTCACACACACAAACACTCAAATACAATTTGATTTGAATTTGATTTGTTCTCTATTAAGAGAGGGGTCCTGGGTATTGCTCACATGCTCAGCCGGCCAATAGAGAAGGACTTGCTGATTGTACATGAAGAACCATTTAACCCTGCTTCTCTATGTCTCTATGGCTACTCCAATGGGTAACCTAATAGGGAACAGCAGGAAAAAGAGAGTGAATGCCTGCTTCCCAAACGGCACCCTATTCCCTATGTAGTGCAGTGCACTATATTGGGAATTGGGTGCCATTTGGGACGTATCGAATATGCAGTGGGCAGGTGGGTGGTTGGGGTCTGGAAGTCAATACTTATCCATTCATGTATCCCTCGCACTTAGTGTCCTCCCTGCCTGTCCCAGACCCACCCATTGTCACCTTCCTAGCTAGCTACAAGTGTCTCCCTGACACCTTCCCAGCTATGTAGGATCACATGCACACTCACATATCATTTTTTTGTTTTTTGTTTATTCGGCAGGGAAAACGTACAACAGAACATACGTCTCAGAGTCTGAGAACGGAGGTGTCCGTTGCACCAGTTTTAGCTGACAATCTCATTTACATCTGCAGTCCCTGGACATGGGGAACATATAAACAAGAAAACGTTTAAAAAAAACTGAGATCAGGACGTACAGGCACACACATACACACACGCACACGGGGACACACATACACACACGTGCACGGACACACACACCCGACAGCGATACACACATGCACATGCACGTACCCACACACGTTTTATTTGACTATACCTGTGGGGATCAAACTATTTATTCCCATTCCAAATCCTATTTCAACCCTAACCCTTTACCTAACTCTAACCTAAACCCCTAACCCTAATTCTAACCCTAATTTCAACTCTAAACCTAACCCTAAAATAACATTGGTCCTTGTGAGGACTTCTTATCCCCCCCACAAGGATAGGAAAACCAAAAAAAAAACACACTATTTCTCAGGCCTGTGTTGTGTAAGCGCCCCTCCGGCTCCCTAATGCATGATAATGCACTTTTTCTTTCCAGCTGCACTCGGGCTTTCCGGAGGAATACAGCGGGAATGATCATCAGCCACGCTCCGTTACTCCAAATCATTCACGGCGCGGCTTTAAGAACACGTCGCTCGCTAATACCCTGCCACCCCCGGGGCCGGCCGTCAACCACTGCAGCTACTGCACTGAACTGCCTCGATCGGTGTGGGGGGGGGGGGGGGGGGGGAGGAGAGAGAGAGAGAGAGAGAGAGAGAGAGAGAGAGAGAGAGAGAGAGAGAGAGATCTAAAGAAATACAGAGAGACAATGGGAGAGGGAAGAGAAGGAGAGAAGAGAATAAGGAGACAGAGGGAGGGAAATGTGGAAGGACGTCCTAAGGCTTGGCCTGGAGCCAAAAGCCCTCCCTCCCTCTCCGCTCTCTCGTTTTATTTTAATCTGAGAAATTGGTGCCCAGCTGCGTTTGGGGCTGAAGCTATTTGGGGGGTTGATTGGGTCCTGTTTGTGGCCCACAGTGGCGTTGCTTTGCTCACAGCAAACTACCAGGGGAGGGCTGGGCAGCAGTGGTGAAGTTGGAGGTTTGTCTGCAAACCACATTCGTTCTCTCCCTCCTCTCTCTCCACTCTTGGCCAAATCAGAGGCGAGGATGGAGTGGGGCCGATACGATTTAGAGCACGGGATGACTCATAGGATAGCACACCCGGCCAGGGCAGCGGTTAGGGAGCGGGGTTATACCTGACGCAGAGCCCTGCTTTCTACATGGCACCCTATTCCCTATGTAGTGCCCTGTAGGGATCTGGTCAAAAGTATTGCACTCGGGCCCTGATCAAAAATAGCGCATTACATTGTGAATAGGATACCGTTTGGGACGTAGCCAGGCTTTTTCGTTTCGAACGATGACAGGAGGCAAAGGGAGCCCACTTTCATTTGCCAGGCCAGAGGATGTCAACGCAATTTGCCCCGAGACTTGAGTTGAGCCAGAGGTGATATTAAAATAGCTGTGTGGACACGGGGGTTGTGATAAAAGTGGGACGTAAAAACCCCAGTGTGTGCGCGTGTGCATGCGTGTCAGCGCATGCGTTTGTGCGTAACTGTGTGTGTCGGCGGAATCCAATTAAATCGGCATGGGCAGTGAGTCGCAGAACAAACACCACTTCCTGGTACCTCCAGGAAAGCAGCCAATTAGCAGGCTGCCTGATCAAACGAGCCTGGTGGCCTCGCCCCGCCCGCGCTACACCACTCTACTCACTAACGAGCTCACTCAGCTAGTAGTGTCACAGAGAGAGAGGGGGGGGGAAAGGAGGAATGAAAATGAATGACAGATGGGAGAAAGAAACAGAGAGAAATACAACAGAAAGAAAGAAACAGAGAGAGAGCGGACCCAATAGAGTGAAAAAGCCTGGGAAATAGGCAACTATATAGCTTCAAAATCCCAGCACCTGTGTTTGAGTTGTCCTAGAGAGTGAGAGAGGAAGAAAAGAGAGGGAGAAAGTGAGCATGGCAGAGAAGAGAGGCCTCGGTCAGGGCTACAGTGGAGTTTATCCAGGCACACTACAGGAGGAGAGGAGAGGTTGGGATTAGTTCCACCCTGGGAGGCAATGAGGATGAAAAAGATGGGAAAGTGGGAGGAGGAGGAGGATGAGAGAGAGACGGGGAGAACGAGTGTGTGTTTCTCCCTCTGTGTGTGTGTGTGTCTCTCTATGTGTGTGTGCGTGTGCGTGTGTGTGTGTGTGCGTATGCGTACTTGCGTGTGTGTGAAACAGAGGGGCGGGGGGGGGGGGGGGGGGACAAAGTGCCAGGCCGGGCCAAAGCCAGGGTTAACAGGCAGAGAACGAAAGAATGTGAAAGAGGGATAGAGAGAGCGAGCAGAGAGAGAGGTCCACAGCCAGTAAAAACAGGATAGACAAGAAATAAAATAAAAGAAGAGAGGTGACCCACAGAGAGAGAGAAATAGAGAGGCGGGACAACAGAGGGTGAGAAACAGTGAGGAGCAAAATACGGAGGAAGGAAGTACAGAACGCAGATGGGAAGGAAGAGAAGAAGAGAGAGAGAGAAATGAAAAGGAAACAGAGAGAAGGATACAGAAAGGAAAGAAATTGCAGGTGTCTATAGTCTTCCCAAGGACTCCCAGAGGACTGGGTACAAAAGGCAGATGGCCCTGTATCTTAGGCATTCAGCTCACTGTTCTACTGTAGGGCAGCGGCCAGGAGGTGTCACACGCCTAAACGCACCCCTGTCAGACTCGGGACAGCGCAGGAACACGGCTAGAGACAGGGCACCGCTTCTCAATACTAATGCTGAATAGAGCAGCCTGATCACTAGAAATAGACTTCGATTTCGGATGTTTGAAAAGGTCCTGAAAAAGTCGATACATGCCTTCCTCTGAGGACACAAGAAGAATACTACTGCTGGCCGCGAACTCATGATGCTCGGCGTCGAAGAGCGCTGTGCTCCAGCAGTTCACAACGCTCTAACAAGCCGAGAGAATACTAAGAATACTGACGACGCCTAATGGTAATGGCGCGTCATTTTTTCGTTTTTTTGGTTTTAAGCCTTTCCCAAACCATAGCCCTAAACGTAATCACTCAGAATAAATGCCTGAACTGTTAACCTTTGAATTGTTTAGCCCTGTAATGACCCGGAATTAACCCTGTGACCACGCGGAATTAGTACGTCGGAAATAGATGTTCAACGTCGAATTTCGAAGGGAAACTGTGAGATCTTGTTGAAATAGAAGAGCACAAGAGGAGTGTAGATATGTGTGTATGTGTGTATGTGTGTATGTGTGTGTGTGTGTGTGTGTGTGTGTGTGTGTGTGTGTGTGTGTGTGTGTGTGTGTGTGTGTGTGTGTGTGTGTGTGTGTGAGGAGGGAGGGTGTGTTTGTTCACTAGCACCATGTCCCTTGCCTCATGTCCTACATCTCCAAGTCTTTGTCCAACATCCCCTGACCCCTGACCTCTATAACCCATTGTTCTCTCTCTCCTATTCACGGTTACCCCTTTTCTCTTACACAGTATACAGTGTACTCTATCCCCTGTCCCTTATACCTTGTCCATTCTCTCTCTCCCCTAAGCTTTTGTCCAAAATCCCCTCTCCCTCCACTTCCCTCTCCCCCCTCCCCCATCCCCTCTCTCTCACCCAGTCCCAGCCTACTAGGCTGATAAACCTGTACGAGGCAATGCCTCGACACAGATGGAGAGGGGGGGGGCTTATCCTCTCTCCTCCACCCCCAACAGCCTCCACCCTACAGCCCCACCCACCCCCTTCCACCCTCCAGCCCTATGCCTGGAAAGAGAGAGCCCGGTCTCTGCCTGCCTGAGGGGCCTGTGTTGTGTGGCTGTGTGACGGTGCACGGCCACCTGGGCCCTGCCCCAAAGCCTGGATTGCCATGTAAGACTGTGGCTGCCGACAATAACCCCGGATCCTGGGCCCTGGTCCAGTCAGCACAGGAGAGGAGCTTCACGACTGCACCACCACAAGCTACTGCCAGCTCTACGGCTCAGCCCAAGCCCCAGTCACAGCCACAACCGGGGCAGATGGCAGCAGTGGAGGAGACAGAGAGGGGGAGAGGGAGGGAGAACGAAAGAGAGAGAGAGACAGCGAGAGAAGGAGAGCGATAGAGAGCGAGGGAGTGTGTATGTGTGTATGCTTGTGTGCATGTGTATGTGTGAGAGAGAGAGAGAGAGAGAGCGAGAGATGAAGAGAGAGAGAGAAATAGAGAGCGAGAGAATGGAGCGAGAATGGCGAGAGAACAGACAGTAAAGCTCTTGTCCCTGTCCAAGTGTGACGTAAAGCCAATACAGTAGTGCCAGAATGGACAAACAGGATGAGCCACAACATGGGAGGCAGTGAGGCCGCAAAGCATGACGGGACAACAAGAGTGACCGGGACATTAATATCTGCCCGAGTATTACCTTGAACATTCATCAACCTAAATCAAATCGAATCTAATTTTATTTGTCACATGCGCAAGAATATAACAGGTGTAGACCTTACTGTGAAATGCTTACTTATAAGCCCTAAACCAACAATGCAGTGGGGGACTCTAAACAAATCCACACCGTGCGGGTACTACATACTGTTTGGCACCAATCGTAAGGTGGCTCTTTCCATTTGAAAGATTGTGGCCAATATAAAGTGGGTTTTCTTTACCAATCACCAATCCCTCCCCCTCTCACTCCCCTCCCTTCTCATCAGTGTACACAGCAGAGAGAGAGAGAGAGAGATAATGACTTAATCCTGTGCTAGTCAGTTGACACTCTTGTCTCAGGGAACTCCTGCAGCATGAGTGTGCTATTTACACCACCTCATGTCTATGTCCCAAATGGCACCCTATTCCCTATATAGTGCACTACTTTTGACCAGGGCCCATAGGGCTCTCGTCAAAATAAGTGCACTATGAAGGGACTTGTGTGCCATTTGGGATACATCGCGTCTCACACATCTGTCTGCTACCTCCCTCTAAGATCCCGTGTGTCCCTGTGTGACCTATCACAAGCCTTTCTTCAGGCCCTCTCTCTAGACCAATCAGAGGGCTTTCTTCAGACCCTCTATCCAGGCAATGATCCCTGTTAGCACCCCGTCTGCTGCTATTGGGATACAGAAGCTGAACATTCCTCTCTGAATGGAGAGTTGATTAGTTGCAATGCAGAATGACGCTTGGTAGATATCACCCACAACAGACCAGGAAGTGCACCTAGTGACTGACGTAGGATCAGCTTTCCTAGTAGGTTTTAGCCATACAGGGGTAAAACATTTAAACCAACATAGGGTTATAGGGAGCTAGAAAGAGCTAGAAAGAGCTACAAAATAATAATACAAAATAAATAAGCTAACACTATCTACGCAGGAAGCTATCTGAGAATATTGGTGCGACAGGAAGATAATATTATCAGACTATTGGACCATGGGTCCCATTGGTCCATGGTCAATGACCTCATCATTAGTCGCCGCCGAGTGACTCACCTCTGATGATGGACAGCTTGGCATTGACGTTGACCTCGCCCTCGCTGTTCTCCGCCACGCACTCGTAGATATTCTCATCCCGCGGCGCTCGTAGAGGCTGGATCCGAAGCACGGCTCCGGCGCCCTCATCGAACTCTATAGTCTTTGTCAGAGAGAAATGGTATAACGTTAGAGCTATCTGTTTCTGAGATAAATCTGTTTCTGAGACAACCTAACTATACTTCTAGAATAAGGCTCAACCACTCCAGGTATAGCGCCTAGGGACCCCTTCATTTCACATATACAGTACCAGTCAAAAGGACTTTTGGGTTTTCTTTATTTTTCTACATTGTAGAATAATAGTTAAGATGTCAACACTATGAAATAAGACATATGTATTCATGTAGTAACCAAAATATATTTTAGATTTGATATTCTTCAAAGTAGCCACCCTTTGCTTTGCACACTCTTGGAATTCTCTCAACCAGCTTCATGAGTTCTGAACTGTAATATGGTCTGATTAACAATATCGGCAGGCCAATCTTATAGCCAATATGCTGTGATAATGTATTAGGCCTACTGCCCAAAACTCATTCATACAAAACTCTTTATGTGAGGTTAATGTAAAAAAAAATCTGAGCAGTAGATCTCGGCTTGCTTTTTGACTGCGAACGTGATCTTGACTCAGAAAAGGTTGAGGACCACTGCTTTAAGACATGAAGGTCAGGCAATGCGGAACATTTTAGAGAACTTTTGAAAGTTTCTTCAAGTGCAGTCGCAAAAACCATCAAGCGCTATGATGAAACTGGCTCTCATGAAGACCGCCACAGGAAAGGAAGACCCAGAGTTACCTATGCTGCAGAGGATACGCTCATTAGAGTTACCAGCCTCAGAAATTGCAGCCCAAATAAATGCTTCACAGAGTCCAAGTAACAGACACATCAACATCAACTGTTCAGAGGAGACTGTGTGAATCAGGCCTTTATGGTCGAATTGCTGCAAAGAAATAATAATAAGAGACTTGGGCCAAGAAACACGAGTAATGGACATTAGACTGGTGGAAATCTGTCTTTTGGTCTGAGGAGTCCAAATTTGAGATTTTTGGTTCCAACCACTATGTCTTTGTGAGACGCAGAGTAGGGGAACAGATCATCTCCGCATGTGTGGTTCCCACCGTGAAGCATGGAGGAGGAGGTGTGATGATGTGGGGGTGCTTTGCTGGTGACACTGTCAGTGATTTATTTAGAATTCAAGGCACACTTAACCAGCATGGCTACCACAGCATTCTGCAGTGATACGCCATCCCATCTGGCTTGCGCTTAGTGGGACTATAATCTGTTTTTCAACCGGACAACAACCCAACACACCTCCAGGCTGTGTAAGTGCTATTTGACTAAGAAGGAGAGCGATGGAGTGCTGCATCAGATGACCTGGTCTCCACAATCACCCAACCTCAACCCAATTGAGATGGTTTGGGATGAGTTGGAACGCAGAGTGAAGGAAAAGCAGCCAACAAGTGCTCAGCATATGTGGGAACTCCTTCAAGACTATTGGAAAAGCATTCCACTTTTTTTGGTTACTACTTGATTCCATATGTGTTATTTCATAGTTTTGATGTCTTAACTATTATTCTACAATGTAGAAAGTAGTAAAACATGAGGAAAAATCCTTGAATGAGAAGGTGTGTCTAAACTTTTGACTGGTACTTTATATATTTTTTTGCTGCAAAGCTTCAAAATATGAGCCAGGACATCACTATGCTAGTCCAGTGGCAAAGTCTTAAGAAAAGGTAACCATAGGCTGAGGTTTGCTTTTAGGCTAAGGTATTTAAATGTTCAAAGCCGTACATTAAGAGAATTATGATAAGATATAAGTACCTTTTTAAAACACATACACTCATTCTCAGCCATGTTTACTAATAATCAGAACATAACTGTCCGAGTGTGCTCATATTGTACTCTTATGTTGCACTGTATTGTACTCATATGTTGCACTGTATTGTACTCTTATGTTGCACTGTATTGTACTCATATGTTGCACTGTATTGTACTCTTATGTTGCACTGTATTGTACTCTTATGTTGCACTGTATTGTACTCTTATGTTGCACTGTATTGTACTCATATGTTGCACTGTATTGTACTCATATGTTGCACTACGCATGTCATTTCATCGTTATATAAGGGAGAGAACGAACACATTGGATCGATACGGGTGACCGTGTGCAGTGACGTGCTGCTGTGCTTTTTGTCAGCCGAAGGAAAGGTTCGGCGTCGAGCCACGATAACTCTCAAACCCACCACACTAATGAGGAACAGTAACTGTGACTGAGTGCACATCCCAGTCAATATCAAAGCACAAAGCTGCTGGAGGGGGAACGCAACGATTTCTGACCTCCTTCGTAAAATGACTGTTTAAAAGAAAAGAAACAGCCATAATTTGACCCAGAGCTCAATCGCTGGATAAATACCCTTGGGTTTGGGTTTGTCTTTAGTACGCGGCGGAAGGAGAACGCAAAATGCAAAAACAGCACGGGTTGGACTGCTTTTGCCCTCCATGATGATATTTCACTGGCTTATTTATCCATTTTTTGTCATGCTCCTCTTCGTGCCAGGGTTCCATCTTCTCCCCCTCTTCTCTCCTTCCCAGCGCGTGTGTGTGTGTGTTCTTCCACTGCTGGCAGAATTGTATGACACTTCTCTCATTCCCTTCTTTTTCTTCTTCTTCATTGTGCTCCACTTCATGCCAGGGTTCCATCTTCTCACCTTCTTCTCTCCTTCCCAGTGAGCTGGCAGCGTTGTTAATGTGAGTGTGTGTGTGTGTGTGTGTGTGTGTGTTCACTGAGAGAGTGTGTGTATGTGTATGTTTGTGTGTGTGCGCGTGTGTGTGTACATTGTCGGCGCGAGGAGCGAGTTTTAATTAAGGAAACACTGAGCATCAATCACGACTTCAGAGCCGGCATCTGGGCTCACGCAGGGACACACAACAAACAAACATCAGAAATAATGCAACGCGAGCATAGGGGAATGTAGACCCGGCAGCCGCCACTACTAACGTTTCATTCAGCTAGTCACTCAAGTGCAAGAGGACAAGTAGAGTGTATTGGCACCGTGCAAAGTCATGTCACTCAACATGCGCTGGTGTCCTACAATTGATGCCTGGTTAAATGCAAACCCTTGTCTGTCATGGCAACTAATTGTGGGGTAGTTTGTGTGCTAGTACAAGGAAATCTGAAGGGAACGATCTACCGAGCTAACCTTGGTTGAAACAGAAAAGTGATACATCCGTGTCAAGTGAATCAATAGACGTGTTGCTCAGTTGGTAAGAGCACTCGCAACGCCAGAGTCGAGGGTTCAATTCCCGCTGGGGCCGCATATACCAAAATGTGTGCACTCACTGTACTGTAAGTTGCTTTGGAAAAAACTTGGTATAGACTACGTGTATTCATATAGGGGGGTGGGGGGGTGTGGGGTTATTCATAATTCCATACCCTCTCCACAGCAGTATGGGGCAGTGTAAGGTCACAAGCCTTCAATGTCTCACCTCAATGCGTTGGGAGTTGACCTTCTTCCCCTTCTTGTTCCAGCTCACCCGAGGCTTGGGGTCTCCCGTCGCCTGGCACACGAACGAGACCACGCCCCCGGATACACCGATCTGGTCGACGGGAACTTTAGTGAACCTTGGTGGTGCTGGAGACAGAGAGAGAGAGAGACAGAGAGAGAGACAGAGAGAGAGAGTGAGAGAGAAGAAGAAGGCATTCAAACAGATTTAAGAGAACAAAGTGATGCAACAGCAAGCTCCAGTGAAGATAACCCAATTCATTACGGGGCCAGTTGTAGCTGTAAATGAAGGTAATTACATTTCGAAAAGCTCGTGTGCACACACTTTCATTGTACGAGAAGATAATAAAGTCTTGAGTGGCCTTTGGAATTCCTCATATCGTCCGCTGTATAATGTCACGGTTAGACACACCCACTCCATGTGCTGCAGAGAGAGCCTATGGAAAACTGCAGTCTGCAGACGGGAGAGGCGAGGGGAATCATGGCGCTTGGATGTATAGAGAGCCGGTGGAAGGAAGGGAAGCGAGCGGCCGTGCATCAATGCAGAGGTAATTACACTACAGACAATGCACACCCTGACACGCTGACGCCAACATGAATAATTTAACGGAGCAATGAATAATAAAGCGCCCGCAGAGCAGCTTCTGTCTTGATTTTATGCCCCCCCCCCCCCCCCATACATAAACGCACACACGCACACACACGTCCCTCACTGGCCGAGCCAGACGCGCACACGCAAACGCCAACCGAAGAAAGGGATGGCGGGATAAGAGGATGACGAACATCCATGCCAGGAAGGCTGCGTGCGTTCGTTGTTGGGCATTCCAATCGGCTGTGGGGGCTGACAGGAGCTTTAGGCAAGATAGGAGAAGTGAGAGAAGTCGTTTGTTCCGCATTACAAATCAACTTAACGCCTCGCTTCCCAGGTTTCTGAAGTTTTTTGTATTTTTTTACCTAACATCCCTCATCTTCACTGAAAAACTCTAATCAACAATAACATGTTCGCCATCTTCCTAATATTCTCTGATATTACCAGACTTGGCCGGGAGGACGACGCTACTTTGGAGTTTCTTAGCTCGTTTTCTGGTGGGTCAGATCTCACAACAACAAGCCGGGTAGAGGAAACTCTCTGGGGGAACTTGTTAACTCGGGGGCGTAGGGATGATCAAACGTGCAGGGCGCGTTCATGTGGATTAATAATTAACGGACCGTGGGCAGGCAGGCCCGCTCTCTCTTTACTCTCTCTCCTCTCCCTGGGCCCCTATAAACACACACGGAGGAGAGCTCTGCTGCATTTGATTAGGGACAGGAGAGAGAGCTGGAGAGAGAGAGGGAGGAGGGAGAGGGCTGGCTGGCTGGGAGGGAGGGAGAAGGAGAGACAAAAGGTGGATGAGTGGGTGGGGTAGAAAATGAAAATATATATATATATATACAGACAGCAGAAGCGTAGCACAGAAAGTTCAACATACTCCAAAAGCTATCCCTATCCCACACACCTCCACACTCCCATCACAGACCTGTACATGAGTCAGGAAGAGTCCAATCGACACCGAGCGAAAAGTGACCACATCGGTCTTTGCTGTGGGGTGACCAGTCTCTCTTGAGGTTCCCTACAATTTTCCTAGGCCGCATCCCAAATGGCCCCCTATTCCTGAAATAGTGCACTACTTTTTGACCAGAACCCTACGGGCCCTGGTCAAAGGTAGTGCGCTAAATTCTTAATAGGGTAACATACGTAATAGGGTACCATTCAAGATGCAGCTCCAGCGATGGGAGGCCGGCCAAGGTGTCCTCTATACGTGATGCACGTTGCGGCTCAACAACAAACAATACAAATGACGCGATGGCGAGAGATGAAACGAGGCTCAGGCTGATGACCCGTGGCAGCCAGCCAACAACGCCACAGAGAATATTCCGACAAGCAAGCAACAGCCTTCTCCTATGGTACAGTAATACTGTCCACTGATGAAAGGAACAAGAGATACGATTGTGGCATTTCTCCCTTAGAAAAGAAACAGAGGGGATTCACCTTTTCCGGCTATCTTGTCGGCGTCTTGACGAATTGATCCCTGTGACTGTCGAATGAGTAGACACGAAAATATTGACTGCAGAATCTTGCTGGATCTCAGTGATTGTATCTTCCTTTAGCAAAAGCTACAGGTGCGTGGCTTTCAGCTGCATTTTGTTCAGCATTCCTGCACTATGCTCACCTTAGAGACTATGACTCCTGGGCCCGTATTAAAAAAGAGAAGATCGAGGATCAGCTTTTTAGCCTTTTAAATCATAATACATATGATTATATAAACGGGGGTAATTGATCCGCTTTTTGAATAGAAGAGATATTTACATGGGCAAGCTGTGAGTAGCCTCTATACTGGCCGGCTCCGGTTGGGTCCCCAGGCCCAGTGCCCATTAGACCAGCCGGTTAATCAGGAGCTTTCTCCTGATCTCCACCATTAAATAATACTGTGGGATTCTGGCTTGAAATATACTTATTCATGTCACCATATTAGAACATATGAATTACTTTCTATGTATAAGAAATGTATATGTTAAGGGGTCAATGGGAACCTTGTGGTTCGAAAGTCACTGTGTGAGACAAGGGGACGTATGGAATGTTCATAGCCGTTCAAACATGTTATTGCAGAATATTAATATTTCTAAGGAAGGAGGCGAAGAGTAACAGTCTAGTTTCAGTTCCTGGCAGGCCATTTTCAGTTTCAGTTCCTGGCAGGCCAGTTTCAGTTTCAGCTCCTTGCAGGCCAGTTGCTGTAGAACTAGAACAAGGAGGTGTGTGGAACTCAACTAGAGATTTTTTTTTAATTTTTAAATTTTATTTATCCTTTATTTTACCAGGTAAGTTGACTGAGAACACATTTTCATTTACAGCAACGACCTGGGGAATAGTTACAGGGGAAAGGAGGGGGATGAATGAGCCAATTGTAAACTGGGGATTATTAGGTGACCGTGATGGTTTGAGGGCCAGATTGGGAATTTAGCCAGGACACCGGGGTTAACACCCCTACTCTTACGATAAGTGCCATGGGATCTTTAATGACCTCAGAGAGTCAGGACACCCGTTTAACGTCCCATCCGAAAGACGGCACCCTACACAGGGCAGTGTCCCCAATCACTGCCCTGGGGCATTGGGATATTTTTTTTAGACCAGAGGAAAGAGTGCCTCCCACTGGCCCTCCAACACCACTTCCAGAAGCATCTAGTCTCCCATCCAGGGACTGACCAGGACCAACCCTGCTTAGCTTCAGAAGCAAGCCAGCAGTGGTATGCAGGGTGGTATGATAAGATAAGGTCAACAGTTCAACGCATATGGATTTTTTTTTTTTTTAAATGACTCCTGGGCCCGTATTAAATAATATAATAATAATAATTATTATTATTAAGACTAATATTATATATATATGATACACTTTATATTCCAGTGTCAGTTAAGTTGCAGCTCTCTTCGATTAGTTAGTTGTGTTAACTACAATCATTACATACAGAGAAGAAGAAATCTCTGGGAGGGGGGGGGGGGGCAGAGGACCATGACAATACCAGTATGAGGAACAGACTGAGTTCCTGCCTAGCAACAGACAAGGATTGTTTATCTTAGACATGCAAGAGGTGACTCCGCCTAGTCGAAAGGTATCAACGTGTGCTTGTATGACTTGTATGTTGTGCTTGCAGCTGAGGTACCCAGTGGGTTGAATACACTTGGTTTGAGTTTTTACTGTTTGTTCAAAACCAATTACCAATACCAAGCTACTCATGAGGTTCTCTCTCCTAGGTTAAACCCACAGCAGAAGCCTTCAGAGAGTGAACGAATAAAGGGGTTGAAAAGAGATGGGGAACAGGGAGGAGAAGAAAAAAAAGGAGAGCAATGGAGAGAGAAGAGAAATCAAAGAGAGGGATGGGAAAAGTAGAAACGGAAAGCGCGAGAGATTGAGGAAAAGGCAGCGAAGCCTTCAGAGTCCAGTGAGCTAACAGAGCAGACGTGAAGCTCCTACACGCGTCACTCCTGGCCTCAGGAACTGTTTTATACCCAGCTGAGAACAGAGGATCTGACAGAAAGTTGGCTATTATGAAAAGTAGGTAGATAGTGTGTGTGTGTGTGTGTGTGTGTGTGTGTGTGTGTGTGTGTGTGTGTGTGTGTGTGTGTGTGTGTGTGTGTGTGTGTGTGTGTGTGTGTGTGTGTGTGTGTGTGTGTGTGTGTGTGTGCGCGTGTTTGGATGACAACCGAGATCAGCATAATTAACCTTTTAATATTTTCAATTGCCTCCTGCCTCAGGCATACCGCTGGTGGTTATTGCTGAATTCAACCCTTTATTCAGCGTCTGAACACCACTGTCACGCAGGCAGTAATTGCATGATAGAAATTGGCTATTGAAAATAAATTGCTTTCTCATTCCACCATGATAAGCAACATCACTACTAAACAATATGATACTGAAAATTCAACCAGAATACAAACACATTATGATCTAGGTATACCCTGGATGTTATCTAGGCAATTTTACTGTAATGCCTGAAAAAAAGTCCACAATAACAAACCGGTGTATCACTGACAAGTGGGTTATTGGTTTCAATAAGTATCATTAGATGAATCCTATTTGGACTTTCGTTACTCCTGTTTCTCATTCCACCTCAGCTGAGCTGTCCCTCATTATCTCCCTCTATCCCAGGCCTCTTTCAAATCGAGAAACGTACAGCTTTACACCGATAAAGCAAACGGGACCCCAGTTTATCTTCCAAGCAGGAGACGGCATCGGTGGCGGAAATAACCGGAAATGTGGGTAGTGAGCTATCTTCACAGGGACATGGAATGGAATGTGTATTGAGCCAACAGCCGCTGCTAGCGGGGAAGGCTAACCCATACTGTGTAAAGCAGACACTTGTTTTGCTAATGTGGTATCCCTCTACTGACTGGTACGTTCTGCTCGCCCGGATAAGAGAAATGACAACGCCTCCTTTCAAATAGCCTTTCGCTCCATGTGAGTGCGAGTTCCATTGGCACTACCTCCAGATTGCCATTTAGTAGGTAAATTAGGCAATAGTAGGGTTTGGTTAAATGCGTAACACTGCAATCGATGAAAAGCTTTTTGGAGAATAAATAGGACCCATTATGATGTGGCTTAGGAAAGAAGAGGGCGAAAATTGCACCTCATCTACCCATTGAATGATTGGTGAAAAAAGGGGTGATGGGTAGAAGCCACTTGTCTGTCATCTTGATCAAAATAGGCACCTTTTACAGCCGATAACACCTTTTACAGGCTTATTTGGTGGTGAAAGGAACATTTGGACATATTAGAGGTGCTATTCACCACCTAATTTGACCTTCCTCTCTAATACTCCAGAGGCCAATAACAGTGGAGGAAGGTTAGAGTGATTTTTGTGTCATTTTTTAGTAAATGCTGCTGGCTTAGAGAACAAAAGAAACTGCTATACTTGAGGGCCACATAATCTTTACAACGCACACAACCAAACATGCACACCATAATTACTAATGTGTACAAATTGGATTAGCCCTGTCAGCATTTTCTGACAGGACACTATCCTTTTTCATTGCTGGACGGTAATACATTTGGTCAGTAATGAAGAAGAAATGTCTTAGGGACAAAAACATGAGTTTTCAAGTAAGCACCACATCGTTCCTAACCTACGTAAGCATAGATATTTGTGGTTCAGCTGTGTGAGGTAGGCCCACATCCACAGATCTCAGCATGCTAGCTCGTCACTTGTTACAGCTACCCGACTGGCTAGGGCCTGGCTTAAGACCCATCCACCCTCAACCCCCCAACACCCTCCAGGCCTCAAAACATCAAGCCCCCATCAATCAGGAACCAATTTTCACCGGCTGCCCAGGCAAGATCTATCGCTATGGAAACTGGCCTCTGTTTCTATACCCCTGCCTCTCTTGCTCTTTTGTCTCGGGTTTCTGTCTCTCGCACACTCTTTGCTCCTGGCCAGGGCCAATCAACTGCTGTGACGAAGAGGTTGAATCAGGAAGCAGAAGAACGAAAGAAGCAGGAGCACGGGTGTATGGGAAAAGAGGTGGTTGGTTGGGCTTCCCGGCCGTTTGCTCCGATACCCCACTGCGGAGTTACATCGGTGGTGTAAACTGTCATGGGAACCACTGAGATGGAGGTTTGATGTATGAGGATAACCCAATTTCCCCATTCTAGCTGTAGCGATGCTGGAGGACGTATGGCTCCTGATCCTCCACTCATTGACTGGTGTAGGTCCCATGTTAGACCTTTGCTGTTGACAGATAATAGCTTCCACCGAGTCCCACCAATAAACAATTGTCAGCCCGTGCTAATCCTGTGCCATGCAGTGGAGTTTCTGAGGGCTCATTTGGCATCTCTCACCACCCGATGTACTGTAATCCTCGCCTTGCCTGGCGAATCTAACGACTTGATGAAACAATTGCTTTTTCAATTAAGGCGGGGGAAGAGGGGTTAATTGGGATTTGCTCTCGGGGCCAGGGGGTGGATCGAGTCACCTTGGATGCAGTCATTCACAAACTGAGCGTGCTGACTGGATTGTCAGACCAAACATCCGAGTGGGCCATCTTCTTATTCTCACTCCAGTCCAACTGGGCCAAGGGGTTGGAGCTACGGAGGCTCAGGAGGCCCAGACTGAGGAACCGCAAGATAATAATGATCCTTTTATCTTCACGTCTTCCCATTGTCTCCTTCCGTGACGTATCATAAAGTGAATGTGGGCAGTCTACACTGCAAATGAGGTCGCACAGTACACAGTAGGCAGGCCAACAAAAAACGTACTGCAGGATGTGGGAAGGAAATGCGAGTTCTCAGAGTGTTAATGCCCAGTGGTCTCCCAACCACACGACTGTCGAAGAGGCTGAACTGGAAAGTGGTTCGCTCATAATAGCTCCAAATTGGTCCCATTGAAACCATTGTTTAGTGCACAGACTAAAAGAAAACAGCTAAGTATACCTTACCTCGTTGGAAATAAATCTGTTCAATTCCGGGGGAGGTGACAGAAAATTAAGTTGAAGAGCGCAGGCAATTTCAAAATGGCCATGTGCAATAGGAACAATTTTGTGTCATTCTGAGTCTCTTCAGGCAACTGACACTTGGTGACTCCACCTGAATGAAAAGAACACCTGCAATTGCTGAGAGCCAAAGACAGCTCAGGGCCACATCTTGGGTCAGAACGTGTAACGAGAGACACAGAAAATGGGTCCGCCTGAAAGGAGAAAGAGATAAATCCACTACATCTTCTCACCGAAGAATAACTTTAGCGGAGGAGAAGGAAAAAATACAAAGACACAGCCTTTTGTTCATGACACAGGGTAATTGGAAACGTTCTGGGTTTTTTTCATGAAAAAGATCACTGTCTTTGCTCAATTCAACAAGGCATGGGAACAATCACGAGGTTATTACTTAGTGTACTTTTTTAAGTCCGTCTACATTTTGACAGCTACACTCATACTCAACCTGAAGACCCAAAGTCAGCGCATGGAACCAATCAAGCGCTCACCCGGGAAAAGCCATGACCAAAACAAATGTTGTTGACAACATCATGAATGGTAGAAATGTAAAGTCCCATATTTTGGAAAACTACTGCATATCCATCCAGAAGAATCTGCTCTTATTTAAATAACATGGAGGTCAAGTATAAAATGTAATTATATTATTGCATTTGCAAAACCTTTGAAGATGTAAACTTGAGGAGAGGGCTCATCAAAGTGTTTGACACATTACAATTTCATGCACTTCAATCACCTGCATTGTCTTGTCCAACTACATCACTCAAACTAATGGACCAAATAACCAAATGAAACTTGGCCTGTGTCTACACCTGACACTTACATGCGTCCTCTGCTATCAGAATACGAAGATCGCATTGAAAAGACAGATTGTGTTCAGATCGGATTTCTCCTCAGTCTGGACGCAATCAGCCCTTACAAAAATGTATTTGTTGCAGCAAACTTCCTGCAAGTTTGTGGCAAATTTGCTGCAAACTAAGGAGCGCGCCGCAAAATGTTGCCAGAAGTTTGCAAATGTTTGTCACTAGTGGTGAATATGCGGCAAACCTTTGGCAACAATCATATTTATTACCACTAGTGGCAAACACTTCACCAGAGGTTTTTTCTGGCAAACAATTTTCTCAAGATTATATTTGAATCTGTGGCAAACCTGTGGCAACAATATTTATTATCCACTAGTGGCAAACAGTTTACCAGAAGCCGTATCTGGTGAACACATGAGTTCCTAGACCAGTAACCGTTGACAACTAATCAGGGGGGATTAAAAAAAACAGTTGGAAAATGGAAACCAAGCTAGCTATCTACCAAAGTTGTCCTGTGAGTATCTAACTTATTAATTAAACTTCCTAATAAACATTGCAATGGTGTTAGCTAATTGATATCCAGTTATCAATGTCATGTTTTATGGGATAGAGTGAAATACATTTTGTTGATACCAGTTTCAATCTGTCAGCCCCACTGACTGGCTAGCGCTTAGCTATCATATTTTTGCACAATTAATGTGATAGCTAGCTAGGTAATTAATGATTTGCCTAAACACATTTTTTTTAGGTGAATACGTTGGGGTCTTTTAATACGAATATGCATGTTAATATGCTACTGTCAATTTTCAGTAGCATGTTAGCTAGCACCACAGCTAAGGTAGCAACAATATGAGCCGACTTGACATCAAAGCAAGACTTCAATTTTGCAGATGGATACCCTTCCCCTACCATGAGGCTATCTTAGGAGGCGGCTGCATCAACACCCTGGAAATATGTTTGTGGTGCACTCACTCATAACACGATTTTTATGTGATAAATGATACTTCAAGACTGATAAGGTAAGTAAACGGATGTATTGCTTTCATAAATGTAGCTCATACAGTCATTCGTTGTAACAATTACATATTTCATTTCTTTAAACTAGTAGCTAGCACATCTTGATCATGTGTTGTCCCTTCTCTCTTTCTAGAAACGATCAGTTACGAGGCAAAAAGACCGACTAAGGCGTTCAATCAAACTGAGAACAGAGAAATATGTGTGCACCAGGTCAAGGCTTATTGCATGCATAGCTTTGAGATGTAAGTTGACAATAATAAATGATGGAAAAATAATATGAATTGTCATATTAGGCATTTATGTTGCTTTTCTTCCACCCAAGCCTTATACACCTGAGTCAGGAAGAAGAGACCACTAGTAGACAACTGTCTCTTAATGATGAAGTCCCCAGTCTAGATTGAATATCATAATTAGTTGATTAGTTTGAACAATTGTGTTAAGGCTAGGCTGGAGAAAAATATTGTAGACTGTGGCTCTAGGAACAATTGGCCACACATTTAAAAGGTAACCAATTGAAGTTTAAAAGATTGTAAAAATGGTAAAAAAAAAATGTCATTAAATATCACAAAATTGGGGAGAAAAGGGGGTAAAACGTATTTTTTTTTAAGCCATGAGGTAGAAGAAATTGTCCGTAGAGCTCCGAGACAGGATTGTGTCGAGGCACAGATCTGGGGAAGGGTACAAAAAAAATGTCTGCAGCATTAAAGGTCCCCAAGAACACAGTGGCCTCCATCATTCTTAAATGGAAGAAGTTTAGAACCACCAAGACTCCTTCTAGAGCTGGCCACCCGGCCAAACTGAGCAATCGGGGGAGAAGGGCCTTGGTCAGGGAGGTGACCAAGAACCCGACCTCAGACTGGGGCAAAGGTTCATCTTTCAACAGGACAATGACCCGAAGCACACAGCCAAGACAAGGGAATCCAGACACAATGTGGACATGCTAGACACATTTAAATGTAGGCGTAGATGCACGATGTGTTCTGAATTCCATGATCAGAACTCCATGATCAGAACTCCCATGATCAGAACTCCATGATCAGAACTCCCATGATCAGAACTCCATGATCAGAACTCCCATGATCAGAACTCCCATGATCAGAACTCCCATGATCAGAATTCGAAAAAGCTGCACGAAATGTCAAGTCTAGACACGGTCCTCGGAAAAAGGGCAGAATAAGCTTCGGTGCTCATAAGACGAAGCAACAGAGTTGCACCCACTGTGTCGACAAGGACATGTGTGTTCTGCAATACATGATGTACCACATAACAACATTAGAAGTCAACATCACTAAATGCTGATAGTTACTAACAGTGTATGCGTAACTGGCCTGTGAATGGTTAAACAACAATTTAACACAAAACTATACGAGGAATAGGGTGGAGAGTGAGAATACCAGAAAATGACTCTCTCCTGCCTAAGGGGCCTGAAATGTTTCACTTGGCAACTTCAAAGGAAAATAAATCATTGAACACCGCCCCCCCCCCCCCCCATCACTTTGGGCTCTAGTCAATTACAATTAGGCGGTCCAGCCAGAACACTAGGCTAGCACAGCCACTCTTAAGTAAATTGCACAGAGGACAGGGGGCATAAATAAACGTCGCAAATAAACATCACAGTTTTCAATTGTCCTTGCTTGTTTCACACAAAAAAAGCACTTGTACTCTCCCAAAAATGAGATATGCTGACTAGAAACATTTTTTCATGGAACAGTAACATTGTACTTATACCCATATGTTTATGTATATAATACTGTATATATACATTCCAAGAAAATGTTAACATTGGTTGGAGTAGAGGGCCTCATTCGTTGCTCAATATTGTTGGGGAATTGACGAGCCGTCCAGAGTAGAAGGGGAAGAGGCGCTTTTTATGGGGGAGGGAGGCGGAGCAACTGACCGCAGAAGAACAAATACGACTGTGCAGCCAGTTGTTCGGCTATTTCTGGACGACGGCACTGTCGCCCGTGGTGTCTGGCAGTCGGGCTGTTTTTGGACGAGACGGACGGAAGGATAATGGTGGCCCTGGGTGCTGTGGTTAGACACACTGACACACCCTGGACGGAGGGACAGGGCCTTTAAATAGCGTGTGTGTGTGCAGGAATCGAGAAATGTGGGAATCAGGACGCCGCCCCTTTTGGAAAGGAAGAGGGTAGTCCCACCCTGCAGGGATCAGATCTGAGGAAACACACGCGCACACAAACACAAACAGAACAAAAAACACGCGTCGACCAAACATGCATCCATTTCTCTGAATTTGAAGCGCAAAAACAAGGAGCAGAGCTTGTGATTGGTCAATTGAGCGGAGTGACCCGCTTGTTTTGCTAGGTGACCCCACAATCTCCTCTAGTACACAGGCAATTTAGAAGATGAGGGACCGCTATGCTCTTTTCCCAACAAGGCTGTCAGCAGGGGGTTACACACACACACACACAGTGATATAAACCAACGCTTTATTACAGCGGGGTAGCTAGATTTATTCAACAGCCTTTTTTCCCTTTCTGATTAAAAACATCTCCTCCTCGGTTGTGATTTATGAGAGTGAAAGGAGTAGCGAGGGAGGGGGAGAGAAAGGGAAAGGGAGGGGGGAGAATGACATCATGCTTTTAGCACAGGCCCCCCTTTGATGAGGTGACATCCACGTGCTCTGCGTGTGAGAGAGAGAGAACAAGAGAGTGGGAGGTGTTGATGGAAAGAGAGAGAGAGAGAGAGGGGGGGGGTAGGAGGTGTGGATGGTGAGAGTGAGAGAGAGCGAGAGAGCGAGAGAGAGAGAGACAGACAGACAGACAGACAGACAGACAGAGGGAGGGGGAGAGGGGGTAGGAGGTGTTGATGGTGAGAGCAAGAGAGAGACACAGAGAGAGAGAGAGAGAGAGAGAGAGAGAGAGAGAGAGACAGAGAGACAGAGAGAGACAGAGGGAGGGAGGAGAGAGAGAGAGACAGAGACAGAGACAGAGAGAGAGAGAGAGAGAGAGAGAGAGAGAGAGAGAGAGAGAGAGAGAGAGAGAGAGAGAGAGAGAGAGAGAGAGAGAGGGAGGGAGGAGAGACTAATGTGAGGCTCTTCGTCCCCCCACGATGAGCAGGTGGGAGAAAATAAAGTTGGATGACTGCACCCCTGGGCCACTCTGGGGTGTGTGTGTGTGTGTGTGTGTGTGTGTGTGTGTGTGTGTGTGTGTGTGTGTGTGTGTGTGTGTGTGTGTGTGTGTGTGTGTGTGTGTGTGTGTGTGTGTGTGTGCGTGCGTGCGTGCGTGCATGTGTCAGGCTTCATCACACATTAAGCCCACAGGTGCATCGAAACAAAAAGGGTTGGGAGGAGAGAGGTAGAGAGATGGAGGGAGCGACAGACAGATTGCTTAAACGAGGCAGGGGGGAGAAAAACAGGAGTGAGACAAAACAGAAAAGAGGGGGAGGGTGGGGGTAGCTCTGTCAATCAGTGGGAGAGGTGTGGTGGCTGGATCCAATCTCATCCAGCAATCAGAGGAGGGAGAGAGACGGCGAGATGGATGGACTGTGTGTGTCTAAGTTTTTTTTATGTCCACCTCAGTGTGCATATTTATGTGTATGAGAAAGCATGTACCTGAATGTGAATGTGCGTGTGTGTGTTTGTGTGTGCCTGTTTACTGCTAACAGGACCACGAGGGGGGCCGGTGAGCCTGGTGGATCGGGGGCATTGTGGGAAGTGTGATTAGAGGTTGGGGGTTGAGGGAGGTGGTGTGTGTGTGTGTGTGTGTGTGTGTGTGTGTGTGTGTGTGTGTGTGTGTGTGTGTGTGTGTGTGTGTGTGTGTGTGTGTGTGTGTGTGTGCGCGCTGCCTGCTAAGAGACTGCCGTGCATTATTAGGAGGGTTGAATACAAAAGCTCTGCTCCATAAGCGACGGAGTGATGGAGAAGGAGGAGGCTGAGAGAGACAGAGAGGTTGACAAAGAGAGCTATCATATCCGCTGCTGGAACCTGATGAAATGGGGCAGAATCTCCATACTGACAAATTGCAAAAAGGAGAAAGATAGAGAAAAGAAAGAGATGGAGGGATGTTTGTGTGTGTTTGTGCATGTACAGTTGAAGTTGGAAGTTTACATACACATTAGCCAAATACATTTAAACTCAGTTTTTCACAATTCGTGACATTTAATCCTAGTAAAAATTCCCTGTCTTAGGTCAGTTAGGATCACCACATTATTTTAAGAATGTGAAATGTCAGAATAATAGTAGAGAGAATGATTTATTTCAGCTTTTATTTCTTTCATCACATTCCCAGTGGGTCAGCAGTTTATATACACTCAATTAGTATTTGGTAGCTTTGCCTTTAAATTGTTTAACTTGATTCAAACGTTTTGGGTAGCCTTCCACAAGCTTCCTACAATAACTTTTAAAGTATGCTTGGGGTCATTGTCCATTTGGAAGACCCATTTGTGACCCAGCTTTAACTTCCTGACTGATGTCTTGAGATGTTGCTTCAATATATCCACATAATTTTCCTCCCTCATGATGCCATCTATTTTGTGAAGTGCACCAGTCCCTCCTGCAGCAAAGCACTCCCACAACCTGATGCTGCCACCCCCGTGCTTCACGGTTGGGATGGTGTTCTTCGGCTTGCATGCATCCCCCTTTTTCCTCCAAACATAACGATGGTCATTATGGCCAAACAGTTCTATTTTTGTTTCATCAGACCAGAGGACATTTCTCCAAAAAGTACAATCTTTGTCCCCATGTGCAGTTGCAAACTGTAGTCTGGATTTTTTATAGCGGTTTTGGAGCAGTGGCTTCTTCCTTGCTGAGCAGCCTTTCAGGTTATGTCGATATAGGACTCGTTTAACTGTGGATATAGATACTTTTGTACCTGTTTCCTCCAGCATCTTCAAAAGGTCCTTTGCTGTTGTTCTGGGATTGATTTGCACTTTTCGCACAAAAGTACATTAATCTCTAGGAGACAGAATGCGTCTCCTTCCTGAGCGGTGTGACGGCTGCGTGGTCCCATGGTGTTTATACTTGTGTACTATTGTTTGTACAGATGAACGTGGTACCTTCAGGCGTTTGGAAATTGCTGAACCAGCCTTGTGGGGGTCTACAATTTTGTTTCCCATGATGTCAAGCAAAGAGGCACTGAGTTTGAAGGTAGGCCTCGAAATACATCCACAGGTACACCTCCAATTGACTCAAATGATGTCAATTAGCCTATCAGAAGCTTCTAAAGCCATGACATAATTTTCTGGAATTTTCCAAGCTGTTTAAAGGCACAGTGAACTTAGTGTATGTAAACTTCTGACCCACTGGAATTGTGATACAGTGAAATAATTGTGATATTGTGATATAAGTGAAATAATCTGTCTGTAAACAATTGTTGGAAAAATTACTTGTGTCATGCACAAAGTAGATGTCCTAACCGACTTGCCAAAACTATAGTTTGTTAACAAGAAATTTGTGGTGTGGTTGAAAAACTAGTTTTAATGACTCCAACCTAAGTGTATGTAAACTTCCGATTTCAGCTGTATATGTGTGTGAGGAAGAGATAATGTGTGTGTGTGTGTGTGTGTGTGTGTGTGTGTGTGTGTGTGTGTGTGTGTGTGTGTGTGTGTGTGTGTGTGTGTGTGTGTGTGTGCATGATCCTCTCTCCCAGCTATTTAAACAGCACACACTCAACAAAGTGAATGAGTGAATGAGAGGGGGAAAGAAGTAAGGAGGAGAGGCAACAATAGATCAAGTTGTGGACAGACAGGTAGATAGACAGGGACTGATTCCAGACACGAGGAGTGATAGATATACATCAGCCTATGGCGTGAGTGTGTCATCAGTCTCTACTCCAGACACTGGCCACAGAACAAAAAACAGACACAAAGAGCAAAAGGACCAATCGTTAACAGATACTCAGACAACTCTCTATACGCTGTAGAGACTGTATGCATTCTATCATGTACTGTGTTACCATGCACGCACGCACGCTCAAACATACACACACAAAACAAGCAACAACAAAAAAAGACAGAGAAGAGATGAGTAGAATATTGGGGAAAGAAAAGGAGATGGAAGAGGAGAGGGAGGAAGAGGAGAGGGAGGGAGGAAGAGGACCAGAATGTGACACATTGTCATGCAGTCACACACACACAAACACACACACACACACACACCACAGACCCTCCCAGCCGTACACTGACTCAACTGGATTTAAACACTGTGAACAGCGAGAAAGTGTCTCTCTTCTCCCTCCATCTCTCCCTCTTTTATTTCTCTCTGCACTCCCTTTGTTTTGTTTTCCTAATGCGTCTCTAAATCCATCTTAGCGGAGAAATGGTGCAGAACAAATCCGAACGGGGAGTTTCGGGATAAGAGAGCCGACGATATTGAAAATCGGAGGAGCGATGGTGTTACGTCACAAATGGCACCTTATGCCCTATGTAGTACAGTGCTTTTGACCAGGGCCCATAGTGAATTGGGTGCCATTTGGGACAAAGCCATTGTATGGTGAGAGATGGGACGACATACAGGTAGTGTCACGCTGGTATCAATGATTCGGGAGACAGGCGCAGTAATGCGTAATAGTTTTTTAAATTAAGGCCCAAATTACGGCGTCCCGTGTAAAGGCACGGGGACGAAGACCAAACCGACACGTAACAAAACACAAGGTAGAACCCAAAACAAAAGAGCGGGGAGTACCTCGAAATAAATAACACTAGTGCACAATGATTATCACACGGGACGAGACCCGTAATCATCTGCGTAATCCACAAGGGCACGAAAGCCCAAAACACATAGCACAGGTACTCACATGCACCAATGGACATTGTAACAATAAAACAAAAGGCACATATATACAAGTATAATCAGTGGGAATAGGGGCCAGGTGTGCGCAAGGAAAGTTCCGGAGGGATCCGTGACAGATGGACAGATAGACAGACATACAACATCTGACGCACAACATGTCATTAATTAAAGTGAAAAACACATTAAATAGGTCAAAAAGTCAACTCAAACTCGGAACGTAGGTGATGTCCCAGTAAAAAAACTGAAAGTGCATTGGATTTGAAAAACAATGTGACATTCATATGATTTCTACACTATAGTGCTGACCAAAACCAAACTGTGAAGTTCCACATATTTTCTATCCACATGGTCCTTTTCAGCCCGGTTCCAGCAACTATGGTGGATGCATAATCAGGCCGGCTCAGTACAGCATGGTTTAGAATGGCTCGGTTCGGCCCAGCATTGTGAATAGCCCTCAAGACATACAGTATACACGTTCTCTCACACACACAAACTATACCTTTCCCACCCACACACACACACACCACACACACACACACACACACACACACACACACACACACACACACACACACACACACACACACACACACACACACACAAATATTATAGTAGTACTCACATAGGGCATGGGAGCCAGTGAACAGCAAACAGAGCAACAGAGCGCAGAGGGGCAGCAGGGCCGGCAGAGAAAGGCAGGGTGGACCGCCGGCGGCCATCTTGTTCCGGGGGCGACTTTTGACCTGGCTGGAGAGCCGAGGCCCCACAAGAAGGAGGCTGGGGTCTTCACACAGGACGTCTTGGCACTCTGCAGGGAGGAGGAGAGGAAGAGAGGAGATGATGAGCTAGGATGTCGCCAAGTGAGCATTCAAGCGTTTTAAAAGGGAGTCTGCTTCAAAGCCTGAGGTGATGTCACACACACACATCCCGGTCGCATACAACACACGAATCTTTACTTTGTTCAACAATGGATAAATTCCAAACCTCTACTTCCTCTCTGAAGGTCACCATTGTGTCAGTAAATGCACACTGCTGAGCATACATTACCATACATGTTCCTATCAGCTGTGTTGCTAGCTAGACAACACAAGGCTCATATGCATGGACAGCATTTATGACAAGACACACACCACCGTCACATAGACTGAGAGTGGCAAGGAAGCAGGAAACCATCTCCAGAGCTGTTCTGCCCCTATCCTAATAAACTGCTTTTCACATCTCATAATTAGCTGGGGCTTTAATCTCTCGATCTTGTCATTATTTGCTTATCGGCACATTGTGTAATTATGGGGGTACCCGCCGATATTTCAGACAGCGTGTCTTTGTTTTAGTCAAATTGCCATTAATCCCCACATGTGTCCTGAAGGGCACCCTATACCCTTCGAAGTGCACTACTTTTAACTGGCGAGTTACGGGCCGTGATCAAAAGAAGTGCACTATAAGTGTAATAGGACGCCATTTGGCACGGATCCCCTGTGTGCGCACGGCGGTGGCGCCCAGCAAGTGGGCCCTCGTTGATATGTCTGCCACGTTTAATGCCCGAGCACAGTTACACACTTTAATTAAAAGAGGAGGAATTAAGAGAACACAGAGGGGAAGAGAGAGAGAGAGAGGAGAGAGATGAGTGATTTTTCAGGATCCATGACATGAATGGAGAGGAGGCTGAATACCTGGTGTGTGTGTGTGTGTGTGTGTGTGTGTGTGTGTGTGTGTGTGTGTGTGTGTGTGTGTGTGTGTGTGTGTGTGTGTGTGTGTGTGTGTGTGTGTGTGTGTGTGTGTGTGTGTGTGTGTGTGTGTGTGTGTGTGTACACTGAGATGCTGTGCTTGGTAGACAGAATGGGGCTTGGTAACAACTGCCATTTTGGAGCTGCGAAGGTTCTAAAAGTTCCAGACTAGTTCTGTGGGGTTCTAAAATGTTTGGAGACATCAAAATAACCACTACCACTGGGTTGACCACCTCTTCCAATTACCCATTGGTGTAGTCATTCATGTGGTCAATCCTCAACTGCTGTGTGACCACAAAACATTCACTGTGCATCAGATGCCATTAAAAGTACTCAGTGTTCCACTTCCAACGGGACAACCCTGATGTCTCTTTTCTTTCAGCCACGTGAACGTAGCTTGAGGGAGGATTGTTTTGCAATACACACCTCCAGTCAGGCAGGCCGCAGCTATACTTGCCGTGTAACCCGGCACCCCAGACGACACGCCACACCGCCTGCCAAGTCTTCACCCGCCTAGCCGCAGGGCCCATCCCTCCACACACACATACACACATGGAGATACCCACGCACACAGACAGACACACGAGCAAGCGGGCACACCCACATACACACACACACTTCGAGACTCATACACACACACACACACGTACACACAGCGTAAGCACACACACTCCGGGGAGGAGTCGAGTCGGCAGAGCTCCTTAGCTCCAACAATGGGCCTTTTGTGGCTCTCCGCGCCAAAGACTGGGGGCCGTCAGAACCTGAGCTCATCGCTCAACACACACACTCTCAGTACACGCTTCTAGCATTCTTCTTCCCTCTCCTCTTTCTTGTTTGTGTTGAGAAACAGTCTTGTGTTGTTTTTTTTCTACTTCAGGGCAGGTGATGTCAGTTAGAGAAAGGGATAGGGAGAGGTAATGAGAGGGGTGGGGGGGGGGGGGTTATGGAGGTGTGGAGGGGGATGGTTTGCCGTGGCTTATTGTTCTAGATGTAAACGGTGGGAGGGGGGGGGGGGGTTGCACCGTGTTTCTGGATCTCTCCAGCAGGAGGCTGAGCCTCGCCTGTCTGAAGCCCGTAGGAAGTAGACATTGTGTGGGGTAGTGATTTATTGCGCTCCCCCTGAGCTGGCTCTCTGCCCCCAGGCTCAGGTTACAATGCAAAATGGCCTATTGTTGTGGAGAAGTATCATCACCTGAGCAACCTGATCACATACACAGGCTCACACGAGAACAAACGCGCAGACACGAGAACACACGACGTACATGCACACACACACAGACACACACTTCAAATGAAAGACGGATAATAGAACGATAATATCTCAAAAACGACATAGACAATACCTAGAAATCAGGACTCCACAATTCCACAATGACTAGCGTTGTGTGTAGACTTGCAGCTGTCCATAGAGACACGAGAATCACACTCGCACACTCATGGTCGGGTGGTTGAAGCACAGCAGCGCAGCACTTCTCTGGCTACTAGCACCTCGCCGGGAGAAGAGGAGAGGAGGAGCTCTGCTAAAAGTAGCCACGGCTTCCCCCGTGGAGCTGGAGGAGAGGTGAACAGTGCTTCACAGTCAAGTGATGCTCACACCCATCGATTGGTAAAACCTTGCCGCAAACTGCTTCATCGAGCGCAGGTGGAGTGGAAACCGTTAATCGCTAGCTAGCGGCTAACGCTCACATTTCACTTTGTTTCAGATTTGTCCTTGAGTAGCTCCGGGAAGGTTTTTCTTGTATTAGGACGGTATTGGCAACTCATTTCACAATATATGCTTGTATTATGTTTTATTGGGATAGGAGCGCAAATTGCTAGCTCATTGACATATTTGGCCTACTAGTCTGACTCGCACTTGTGTCTGTAACAACATGAGCGCTAATCGCTAACACTAGCATTGCACTGACTTCAACTGTCCTATAAGTATATGTTTTCACTGGCTACACAATAGCCTAACTCTGATTTAGAAAGAGTCCAAATGGCCAGGCGTCTGAGAACCGTTAACATGCTAAATGCAAGATATCCAGGGTCCTGCATGAAATGCTTTATCTTGGCCAGGTCGCAGTTGCAAATGAGAACTTGCTCTTAACTGGCCTACCTGGTTAAATAAAGGTGAAATTAAATTAAATAAAAAAATGAATTATCGAGCTTTGTAACCATCTCCAGAAGGCTCTTGTCCCTGACGGACTCGAATCTATCACATACAGTAATAATAAAATCCAGAAACAAACACATACACTCAACAGCTGACCAATACAGACCGCTATATTTCAGATATGTATCTTTCTCCACTGGACCAAGTTTCACTCTCCCTGTCTCTCAATGCCTCTCATTCCCTCACACCACCTTGGAGAGCCAAGATGGCCGCTGTGTTTCTGGGGTTTCTGCAGCAGTCAGTAGCAATCAGGGATGCTCTCTCTGACACGCAAAGCCTCCTAATCCAGCACTTCACCATGCATTATTGATGCTAACATATTAGACTCGGTCTGGAGACGAGAATTATGGGTAAAGACAAGAAGGGGAGGACCAAGTCAAAGCCGGCAGGGAGAGAGCAGGAGCCAAAGCACAGCGTGGAAATACACTCAAGCATGTGCACTTACACATACACAAATGGAGATGCACACACACACACGTACACACACACACACACACACACACACACAAACACTGTGAAAAGATGTGAAATAACATTAATGAGAAAAAACAACATCTCTCCGCCCGAGGGGCCAGAAAAACATGTCTCTCCAAGACGAGCGGATCTTGCATCAGGTTACCGTGCACAGCACACACATACACACACACGCACAGCCTTAACCACCGATAACCAACTCACGGGGAGACAGCTACTTTTGATGTGTGCGGCTTTAAATAACACATTCCTTAGGCCTGTTGTCCTGAATAAAGTTCAATGTTGGTGCTAGTTTAGCTCCCCCGTGTAAAATGTTGTTCCAGCGCAGCATCCATATTCTATCCATGACCCCCCCCCCCCCCTCCTTGCGCAACAGGACGCTAGCTTAGCTGAGCTGGTTCAAAGCGACGCCACCGGGTGATTATGAAACAGCACAGGGGTTGTTGATCCTCCAGGGACTACTGCAGACAGGGCAACAGGGTGGGGTGTGTGTGTGTGTGTGTGTGGTGTGCAGGACAACCACCCTTCTTAGACTGGGACAGTGCGGGCAAAGATAAGGGTAGCAGGGAGAGCGAGAGAGAGAGAGAGAAAGAATTGGGTAACAATGAGTGTAGTTGTGTGTATGTTGTTCACTTGAGCAGAAGATGGACCTGCCATGATGGGGACTCTGAGAGGCTCTGAGATGGGTCTACATCAGCAACTCACTCTGTGGAGGCCAAGATAATGCTAGTGTGTGTGTGTGTGTTTGGTTGAGTAGTGGTGGCGTCTTGGGTGAGTTTACTGTACGGTCAGGATGGGGGTAGTAGGAGACGCGGAGCAGTGTGTGGGGGTCTGAGAAAAATGCTTGATTGTGTGTCCAGACCTTTGACAGAAAAGAAGAACTCAAGAGTCGAGACTAGACTACCACATGAATACCACTCTATCAAGGCAAACACAAGCATCCCGGATAGACAGCAACATCTAATTCCCGTTGTCAGCCAGAGAAAGGGGCTACATAACCATTAAGTGAAGTGATGCAAATAAATGCAATGAGGCACGGAGGAAGACCTTGTTGATTGGACCAAATGGGACGTAATGTCAGACAGGGCCACTTAACAACACAGTATCGAGAGCTATATAGGCGAATCTAATGAATAGCACAAACTGATGTCTAATTTTGTCTGATTAAAAGACAAAGGATGTCTATTTAATGATTTTAAACAGTTCCTAGGCTCTTCGCAATAGTCTGGAGACAAAATAACCAATGGAAACTGGATTGATGCTTTCTAAACTTCTCTGACTATACGGATAATTCTCAGCAAGTGTGACACTTCTTCTTCTTTTTTTTTTTTACAGCCTTCCCTAAAGTCCAGTGTGCGCTCATCCCTGTTTACGTCAACAATGAAAAGGTGTTGTTAAAGAGTGCGTGCGACGTCTCACTCTAAATATCGCCGTTTGAGCGTGTGAGCTTTCGCGCCGCCACTTTTCCCCGCTAGCATTTAACTCAGGAGTCTTTATTTGATTCATGCAGACCGTGAGCACAGATCATCTTCAGCTGTAGTGAAGCTAGCGGCTGCCGCAGACAAAGATCTGCTTCGAAGACTGTAAACGCTACACAATTCCCTCTGGGAACAGACGTCAATTCAACGCCTATTCCACGTCGGCTCAGCGTGATTCCATTGAAATGTTGCGGAAACAACGTAGATTCCACCAGTGTGTGCCCAGTGAGTTATTGCTTCCGGGTATCAAAGCTCTCCTCTCTCTCTTGCGCCTCTCTTGTTCTCCTCCTGTCGTAACTCATTTGCTCTCCATCCATCATGTTTGACTTGACTAACTCCTCGCACTGTGCCGTGTTCATGAACACAGTGTACCTCGTTCAAAACAGGCCAGTGTTTGCATTTCGGTCATTTGAGAAGATGCGCTTATCCAGAGCGACGTACAGTCAGTACCATGATAAGAAGCATAAGGATAGGTGTGTTTCACATGCGCCCGCACACGCACTTCTGTGGCTCAGCTAAAAATCCCATCGGGCTCATCCTCATTCACCCCCCCCTCTGTTTACCCTTTTCCCTCTCTCTCCCTACCTCATAAGCACGCATACTTAAGAAGTATGCTTTCATTGCAGACGTTAAGTGGGAATCGTATTAATGTGCATGGATCATTGTAAACGCCAGTGCCTGTGTGGCTGTCTGTCCCCCCTTCCTTCCCTCCCTCCCTCCTTCCTCACGGTCTCCTACTCCCCCCATCCCTCGTCCCTCCATCACAGCTAAACCTGCACATTAAGAAGGCCCTTCTCAGACTATTAACCCTCGATGCTCCACACACCCACCCAGTGTCGCCAATTCCAGTACAGACAGCAAAACGACGTGGATTGACTGAAATTGACATAATACCTTCACGGAAATGTCTCCTACAAGCCCACTGTCTTGTTGCGTCTTAGTGCCGACACTACAGCTATAGAGTTGTATTGCTTCGTATCCTTGTGCTGTGCTGTAGCGTTAGCCACTGGCGCCAACGTGTGACCCATCTGCCGCACAATAGCCATTGACAAGACACAGCCTCAATTGGAACCCTGGGTGGACGAAGGTCCTTTCACGTATGTAGGGTGCTACAGACGGACTCTAGTGACCTCATTAAAAGATACCCAATAACCTTGCCTGACAACAACCCTCTTTCTCGGAGGAGCGTTCCCATGAGCCTTTGCTCTTGTGTCAGGTCTCTCCAAAGAAGTGGCGTTCAGACGGCGGGGAGCGCTGGCTTGACACCTCAGCGCCACCGCCGAGCCAACCTCCAAGCAGCTCCTGGGGCCTTGGGCTTTCATCGGGAGTTAGGGCTTTTCTGTATTGATTTTGCCTGTTGCCACAGCCAGACAAAAGAGGTTCACTGTTGCTGAGACTATAAAAACACTTCCCCTCAGAGGGAAGGAGGACACAAAATGGCTGACAGTTGCTCGTAGTTCCAAATGTTTTAAACCTGCATTTTGACACGCCAGAAGGCGGATAGAAGTCTAATTTCTTTCATACAGGCTTTGCTTAAATGGCTAAAAACGCAGGTATATATGACACAGAGTTGTTATATTCCTGAGTAAAGTGGTAGGCCTGCTTTTGCTGCCCTCTTAACTTAACCTCAGTGAGGTTGAGCACACAAGGTCTGCGAGAGTGACAGCGTGGAATTGGGCAGAGCTGACCCCTAAATGTAGGCATTATTACTGCCCACTTTGTCTACGACAGAGGGCACACTATCTGTCTCTCTGACTGACCCTGCTATGACAGCCTGGTTTGGCAGCAAGAGAGAGGGAGTGGGAGGAGAGGAAATAGAGCGAGAGAGAGAGAGAGAGAGAGAGAGAGAGAGGGGGGAAGGGAGGAGAGAGGGAGAGAGAGATAGGGAGAGGGATAGGGAGAGAGAGAGGGTGAGACACCGACACCAAGAGAAAATCCTTACTTCGCCTGTTCTGCTTTCTCCTCACCAGTCGCCCTACCCTACAAGCATCACAAAGGGCAGAGGTCACCGTCCAGCTCTTACAAGCATCACCTGGGCGGGCAGCGGAACGAGGAAGGACACATTATAGATGGGTAGCATTGAATTACGACACACTGCAGCGGTCATGGAAGGAGGCAGGGGGTACAGAGACACATTAGCACTTAACAAAAGGGGTAACGTCAAGCACTGGCAACCTGCCAAGACTGACAGACAGACATCAGAATGACTCTCAAAGTGACAGCCGCCCAGAGAGAAAACGAGACTTAGAGGGCAACGGGACTGTTAGGGATGGAGGTGGAGATGGAGGGAAGGAGATGGGAAGGAGAGAAGGAAGACACAACGAGATTATGGTAAGCAGGTGAGACGGAGGGGAAATTGGCCTGAGAGAGAAACTGGAAAGAGTCTCACACAGGGGTTGCGCCCCCCATCTGTGTGCTCCAAAGTTTCCTGGGGGGCTCACGGGACCTTCCTTGATTTGAGGGGTAAAAAAAAATGTCTGTGATTGCATTTACTTCTCTATAACGACACAGAAATCCGTGATGCTTCAGGCTAGAAAGAATCGGTAAAATGCCAGAGAAAGACACTACGCTGATTGGGGATATCTTTGTCTCTATGACATTCAGAAGCTGAGCTACAACATTCTGAAGTCGACACGTCAAAGAAATTGGACTTTCCTTGGGAATGAATATTTTACAATGTGTGACTCTGTCGCTATCAATTGATCTATTCACTTTTTGCAAAAGAGGGATATCGGTTCCTTATCCATTATTATTATTATTATTATTATTATCATCATCATCAAATAGTCTGCCTAAAAGATGTCATGGGTTTTGTTAAGTTAAGGATCCAACACTTTTTTTTAAATGTTCGCCTAAAATGACATACTCAAATCTAACTGCCTGTAGCTCAGGACCTGTAGCAAGAATATGCATATTCTTGATTCCACTTGAAAGGAAACACTTTGAAGTTTGTGGAAATGTAAAATTAATGTAGGAGAATATAAAACATTAGATCTGGTAAAAGATAACACAAACCAAAAACATGTTTTTTTTTGTTTCCATCATGTTTCAAATACAAGAGAAAGACCATAATGTAATTATTCCAGCCCAGGCACAATTTAGATGTTGGCCACTAGATGGCAGCAGTGTACATGCAACGTTTTAGACTGATCAAATGAACCGTTGCATATCCGTTCAAGAGCTTCCTGCCCATGTCAGACATGTCTATGTCCTGGGATTTTTTGTTGTTGTTACTTACAACCTCATGCTAATCACATTAGCCTACGTTAGCTAAACCGATCCCGTAGAGGTTAACCTATGTAGAACTGAAGGAAATGAGCTTCAAAACAACTACATTTTTGTACGTCCCTCATATTAAACAAAATCAAGCAGATTTCAAATGTGAAAAAAAGGGGAACTGCCGGAAAAATTAGGGAACCCCTGAATTAGAATACAAAAAAAAAATGGTATTGGGATAGGGGTCGCTTGATATGTATAAATAAATCCTGGTGTGTGTGTGTGTGTGTCCATACATGTTTATGTATGTGACCGTGTGTTTGTGTGTGTGTGTGTGCGAGCGTGTGTACGTACAGTATGTGTCGGTGTGTGTGTGTGGGTGTGTATGTGCATGCATGTTTATGTATGTGATCGTGTGTGTGTATGTTTGTGTGTGTGTGTGTGTGAGATTTATCCTATCACAGGGACACAAATACAGTGCCAGTCACTATAACTGACAGTTACAGCAGCATCCCTGCTTTCCTGGTTCATTAGTATTCCGGCCCAGCTTTGGCCCTCTTTATTCACCGCTAGGTATAACCGGGTCCTGGGATGGCAGTGTGTCAGCCGGGCCCGACCCGAGTGGGGACGTGTCGAGCTATGCGTCTGGTCCAGGTGTCAAGGCCACCCATCCATTTACAAGCAGAACCGAGGATAGCAAAAACGTCTAACAGTGAATACAGATGCATGTGCCATTAATATTACTGTCATTGTGGGTTCAAATACTATTTGAAATCTTCCAAGTACTTTTTTTCTCTCCAGGCTGCCAGGAGTGCCAGATGGGCGGGGATTTGCAGTTATGGGACTATTCTATTGGTCCATTAGTCAGGCAAGCTCAATCAAACACAGACAGAATAGTATTTGAGTCCAGGTCTGTCTCTGTACACCGCTGAATCAACTAAAGGATTTAATTATATTTTCCTGAATGGGGCCAGGGTTCTATGAGAGAGAGAGAGAGTGTAATGTGAGTGTACTGTTTACTGTTAATTTTTATTGCTTATTACACTTTTGTATTTGATCTACTTCATTTGCTTTGGCATTGTTAACATATGTTTCCCATGCCAATAAAGCCCCTTGAGTTGAATTGGAGAGAGAGAGAGAGAGAGAGAGAGAGAGAGAGAGAGAGAGAGAGAGAGAGAGAGAGAGAGAGAGAGAGAGAGAGAGAAAGCGAGCGAGAGAACTATATAAATACTAGTTAATCAAGGACATCCATCTCTTCGAAGTTCAAAATTGAATTGAAAGAAATAAGCCTGCTAATTTGTCAGCAATTTGGGTCAAATCATCAGCGATTTGCTTGAGCACCGCTTAGCAACCTAGCTAGGGGAAGATGATCAAGAAGGTCCTTTACACAGCAGAAACTCATATTAGAGTAGAAAAGCAAATACAGTGGGGCAAAAAAGTATTTAGTCAGCCACCAATTGTGCAAGTTCTCCCACTTAGACAAAATGAGAAAAAAAGATCCAGAAAATCACATTGTAGGATTTTTAATGAATTTATTTGCAAATTATGGTGGAAAATAAGTATTTGGTCACCTACAAACAAGCAAGATTTCTGGCTCTCACAGACCTGTAACTTCTTCTTTAAGAGGCTCCTCTGTCCTCCACTCATTACCTGTATTAATGGCACCTGTTTGAACTTGTTATCAGTATAAAAGACACCTGTCCACAACCTCAAACAGTCACACTCCAAACTCCACTATGGCCAAGACCAAAGAGCTGTCAAAGGACACCAGAAACAAAATTGTAGACCTGCACCAGGCTGGGAAGACTGAATCTGCAATAGGTAAGCAGCTTGGTTTGAAGAAATCAACTGTGGGAGCAATTATTAGGAAATGGAAGACATACAAGACCACTGATAATCTCCCTCGATCTGGGGCTCCACGCAAGATCTCACCCCGTGGGGTCAAAAAGATCACAAGAACGGTGAGCAAAAATCCCAGAACCACACGGGGGGACCTAGTGAATGACCTGCAGAGAGCTGGGACCAAAGTAACAAAGCCTACCATCAGTAACACACTACGCCGCCAGGGACTCAAATCCTGCAGTGCCAGACGTGTCCCCCTGCTTAAGCCAGTACATGTCCAGGCCCGTCTGAAGTTTGCTAGAGAGCATTTGGATGATCCAGAAGAAGATTGGGAGAATGTCATATGGTCAGATGAAACCAAAATATAACTTTTTGGTAAAAACTCAACTCGTCGTGTTTGGAGGACAAAGAATGCTGAGTTGCATCCAAAGAACACCATACCTACTGTGAAGCATGGGGGTGGAAACGTCATGCTTTGGGGCTGTTTTTCTGCAAAGGGACCAGGACGACTGATCCGTGTAAAGGAAAGAATGAATAGGGCCATGTATCGTGAGATTTTGAGTAAAAACCTCCTTCCATCAGCAAGGGCATTGAAGATGAAACGTGGCTGGGTCTTTCAGCATGACAATGATCCCAAACACACCGCCCGGGCAACGAAGGAGTGGCTTCGTAAGAAGCATTTCAAGGTCCTGGAGTGGCCTAGCCAGTCTCCAGATCTCAACCCCATAGAAAATCTTTGGAGGGAGTTGAAAGTCCGTGTTGCCCAGCAACAGCCCCAAAACATCACTGCTCTAGAGGAGATCTGCATGGAGGAATGGGCCAAAATACCAGCAACAGTGTGTGAAAACCTTGTGAAGACTTACAGAAAACGTTTGACCTCTGTCATTGCCAACAAAGGGTATATAACAAAGTATTGAGATAAACTTTTGTTATTGACCAAATACTTATTTTCCACCATAATTTGCAAATAAATTCATTAAAAATCCTACAATGTGATTTTCTGGAATTTTTTTCCTCATTTTGTCTGTCATAGTTGAAGTGTACCTATGATGAAAATTACAGGCCTCTCTCATCTTTTTAAGTGGGAGAACTTGCACAATTGGTGGCTGACTAAATACTTTTTTGCCCCACTGTATGTGTTAGGATAAAAAATACAATGACATGTATGTCTTATAAGGTAAGGCCAACGTCAATTTCCTATCAGTGTGTGGACAATAAAGTGTTCCTACTCTATACTGTAATACTTTATTATATTATATTATACTCTACTCTACAGCATCAATATTTTAGGATTGTACAAAAGCCGCTTGCCCATATCCATTCAATGCCTGTGCCAGCTAGCGGGCAGAGAGATTTGAAACTGAGAGACTCAACACATGCAATTACTTCCCTTCAAGAGATTCTCTGGCGCGTTTCAATACTTTTTAGAGGGTCGTTCTGAAAGTAGCGCCCACCCAGCCAAAAGTGGTTCCCGAAAATGGTGTACTACGTCACAAATGTGCTGATATGTGCGCCACGCCATTGCTCTCTCTCACGCTCTACTGTGTGTGCGTCTTGCTAGCTGTCACTCAAATGGCGAGGGGCGGAAGTTCATTGGCTGACACTCTAATTGCTAAGGGGCTGGCCCAAGTGGGGTTACATGTAGGGAAAATGGTGCCACACAGCTTCCAGAAAACAGTTGATTTCAAACTAGGGATTTTGTGGATAATTCAGGTAAAACCGTAATTCTGGTCATAGATTACGCATGTATGAAAAAGTGGAAGGTTTAAAAAAACACTTACTATTCGCCAAAGTACCGGAGCATGTCTTTAACATTCACGAGGAAGACTTGGACCAACGCCAATGGGAGCGCGACAAATTCTTCAGTGCTAGTTAGGCTATTCCCAGGAAGTAATTGTTTGTTGATTCTCTCGGTTTCAAATCTCTCTTGCATTGCACGCAATGGCTTGATTTGGCCTGACAATAGCGTGATAGGGAGACCGCGTGATAATAGGCACTGGCAAATAACAGCAGCAACTGTTATGGCAATGAATAGTGCTTAGAGTTGTATACAGACAGACAACACAGACTACATCCCAAATGGAATGGCACTATGTTCCCTTCATAGTGCACTACTTTCGACCAGGGCCCATAGGGCTCTGGTTAAAAGTAGTGCACTATATAAGGAATGGGGTGCCATTTGGGACTCACCGACAGCCTAATTTGAGGTGTCAGCTGAAGAGTAGTTAGAGGGGGGTAGTCCTCGTGTCTCCTGCCTCCAGCGAGGCTCTATAAAAGAGCAGAGACAGATGGTCAGGTTAGGTTGGTGGCTGCCTGTCACCTTCTCCTCTATTTTCCTCCCACCATTCCAGGAAAACACCTGGCCTGGGCCTCCCTCGTCCGCAGCTGCAGTCAAACCAAGAGGAACCTTGACTTGTAGCATTTAGCATGACTATATATCCCTGGATATCTTCTCTTTCTAAATTGTCGATGAAATCTAAAATGGCTGACACGGAGAGTCAGGAATATATACAAGTAGGGCGAGTTCTGGAAAGTTCTGATCCTGAATTAGCGTTGGTAGAGCGAGTGAGAGAGAGTCGCATGACCCGAGTGTAACTTGGCTTGTGGCGATGCCAGGGAAGGCGGGGGGAGGGAGGGTCAGGGGTTCAGGGGTTGGGCGGCCATGGCATGGCCTGGGTTAATGAATTCCTACATAACAAGTGTCCAGTGTTCCTCCTCCTCTGTCGTAAAGGGCGGTGGTGCCGAGGCTGGCTGGAGAGGCAGACACAAGGTTATTGTTGGAGCCCAGGGCCACGTGGGTAAGGAGCCATGAAGACCGCCAGTGTTCCCCACAATGTCGCTCAGGGTCGAAAACCAAACACTGTCAAAAATATGCGCACACACACACAGGCACATATGCACATGGACACATACACACACACAGTAGTGAAGTCATAAAACCATGCAGGCATGAACATGCCCACACACACATACACACCCACATGCATACCTGCACATGCACACCAATTAGTGTAGGCACACACACACACACACACACACACACACACACACACACACACACACACACACACACACACACACACACACACACACACACACACACACACCACCCCTCGTTGTAACTCTCAAAGTCACAGTTCATTCTCTTCTCCCCTGAGACCCCCCTCCACCTTCCCGAACCTCCCCCCAGCCTCAAACCTCCCTGGTTTCTCTGTTGCCAACTGAGAGGTTCCAGAGAGGGGTCAGAGTTGAGGGGTCAAGCAGCTGGTGAAGCTCTTAAATGGTTATTTTGTTTATACTACACAGCATTCCTTCACAGCATGGGCCAACACATTCCATTCCTGCCTCGTTTAGGTCCAAAGGACAGGGCTTGGAAAGGAAATATCACAAGGATGTTTGGATTTTTTTCGGGGGGGGTAGGAAAAAATCAGAAGACACAGGTGAAGTGCGGTATAGCACTGCTTTTAGAAAAAGGGATTTCGGAACCCCATGCCTTGCTCATAAACAAGCTCTCTGGCGTTGCCACTTTGCACTTTGCCAATCCTGCGATAGCCAGCCTTTCTGCTGGGAAAGTGAGATTGTTGCTGCGCCATGGCGAGAGCTGTAACGCACCAGACTATAGTTAGAGAGGGACAGAAAAAGAGAGAGGGAGAGAATAAGAGAAAGGGAGAGAGGACGACCCACAGGGCAAAAACTGGTTGAAATAATATTTTTCCCACGTCATTTCAACCCAAAAATGTCATGCGATGACGTTGAATCAACGTGGAAAACTGATTGGATTTAAAAAGTCATCAACATATTGGAATTTTCGTATTTTTTTCACCCAACTTTTAACCTAAATCCAATGATATGGTGAAATGTGTTGTTGATTTCATGTTCATTTCACATTAGTTGACAACTCAACCAAATGTAAATCAGTTGTAAATCAAATGTAAACCAAATGTAAATCAAATGTAAACCAAATGTAAATCAACTGTGCCTAGTGGGGAGCGAGACAGAGCAATTGAGGAGACTTTATCTTAACACTCATTCATTTTGACTAAAGACAGGTGTACGTTACGTGATTTTGGCCCCAATTTAGCTGTCCAATACACGTTTTTTGATCGGAGAAGCAATCTGAGGGCTACCGATTTCGTCTTTGAGCAAACCCAGACGTCCTGATGTTTGATTTTATCGGCACAAAATCTGCAATGCTCATGTCGTGTGAGATGTGCAACAACAAGTTTTGAGAACGGAGGTCATCAATAACCAATGAGAGCTCGCCAGAGAAGAAGCCAGTGAGATGAGGTTGTTTTGCATCAACCCAGAATGTATAGACTCTCGAGCAGGAGCGATGACTACTACTAGTACGCGTTTGTACTCGCCTTTAACCAAAGCCAAAGTGTCAAATCGTCACAACTCTGAAGTTCACAAGCAATGTCATTCAATTCAAAATGTTGGCTAGATATTTCAACGTGAACGTCTGACAGAAAACATTTGAGGCTGCTTTGAACCACAGCTCGTTGTCGTTACTTTAAATGGAATCACGTCATCACATCATTGTTTTCGCGAGACAGCGTGGTATCAAGAATCCTCACGACCAGGTGAAGAATTTTCTAGTGTGTCTTCAGTGCTACCCATTGTCAGTTTTACTGAAGGCCTGGTCTACATTCTTCAGTGTACGTACCACTACGCTGGCGAGACAAAAAAAAACGACAGAAAATACAGTCTTTTAAAGTGTGAGGATCAGCGATGTTAGAATTTTGAAAGCCATGTCGTGTGCAACCGGCTTAAAGCACATTACAAAGAATACACACAGATAGAGGGATGGAAAATGAGGGACATAAAAGAGAGAGCTCCCTTCCTCATCACTAGGGCAACCTGACATGTCTTCCTAGCCAGCGTGCACACACACAGACACACACACACACACATACTCTATCCCTCTCACACACAACCATCGCCCAAAAACTCCCCAGGCCAAAACGTGCCCTTAGGGACGTAGTAGTGAAAGAAACGAGGTGCGTTCCTGCAGGTGTCCAGGTAAGAGAGACAGGGCAGTGCTGAAGGAGCATTACTCTAATCCCTCTCTATCAGCCATGCTCAATTGACCCGGCCTCACTCATATTCCTGGAAGGACCCACAGAACTCACACAGAGAGAGGCAGAGAGTGGGGAGAGGGAGCGAGAGTACTGTTCGCCTCTGCCATCTCAGAAAAAAAGCGGAAAAGAGAGAAAATAGAGAGAAAGAAAGTGCAGTAGATGAGAAAGAAAGAGGGGTGAGCAAAAGAGAGAACGAGCGAGATAAAGACAGAGATTGGAAGAGAGAAAAAGAGAGAGCGATATAGCCCACATCTGTCCTTTGTCCTCTACCACTCGGTGTAACCACATCCAGGTCAATCAGATGGATCGATGCCACACACAAACACACACACAGTCTAGCTGGGGGGCACAAGCTAGACTTATTACAGACGGATCCATTTTTCATTACGGTTACCATTGTCCCAGCCGACCAAGGTCTGAATGCCAGTTGCTATCGGCTACAATTAATAATGGAGGGAAAAGTGCCTCATCATGACCATGATTTAGGAATGAATCTATAGTTATCTGCAATATCACAACAGGATTCTTTTAAGTGAGCATAATGAAGAACTAGCTCAAGAGCTAATATTTCAAGGCGTTCACTTTATGGGTAGACTGTAGTAATAAAGAAAGCAGAAAGCATCTCGCCTCATCTGGTGTAGTCTGTTCCACTAAAGTGAATTGTGCCAGCTCTGCCACAGCCTGTCTTGCCTCTGACTAGTTAGTACCCAGCCAGTTCGAACCAAAACGAGTGGACTGCCTTCAATGAAAATCATACGGGATTTAAATCCCTTAAATTAAAACGCACTCAGTGGGGTGTCTTGCCTGTAGCTTGTTGCTAGGTAGGACCACCTGGAGTACAGGAGGTAGAAGGATCGACTCAAGGTATTCACCGGACTGAAAAACAAAATGGGGGCTCCAATGTTGGAAAGGGGGTTTAACGAATTCAGCCGTACTTTTTTTTTCCAGCGCGAGGGAGACAGCCGGTTGGCTTGCTTTCAAAGGGGCATAAATGGAGGGTAGGTTGTGCTCGAGGTGAATGCTTGTTTTCAGTGCTACCCATTGTCAGCTTTACTGAAGGAAAAAACTGCAAACACTTTCCAAACCTCCGGGGTCTGAAATACCAGGTCAGAATCCAAGTTCTAATCACACTTGGCCTGCACTGCACTACAGTCACGATTCTCTTCTAGTGTTTATGGAAGTGTGTGTGAGAGAGAGAGAGAGAGAGAGAGAGAGAGAGAGAGAGAGAGAGAGAGAGAGAGAGAGAGAGAGAGAGGAGAGAGGAGAGAGGAGAGAGGAGAGAGAGAGAGAGAGAGAGAGAGAGAGAGAGAGAGAGAGAGAGAGAGAGAGAGACAGGAGGGGGAGAAGGGCATCATTAAACTATCTTGGAAGTAGGACAAAAAGAAAACTCAGTATTTGACTATGAATTGTGTTGATTGATAGCCTAGTCCTATGGCAGGGTTCCACAACTGGTGGCCCATGGGCAGGTTTGTTTGCCCCCCCAAGTTTAATGACTTTATAACATTTTCATTGTTGGATATAAAAGATTGTAAAATACCAGGAAATCAGCGCCAAGTGATTTTAATTTTGGAAATATGTTCCCAAGTATTCCCATGCATGACAGAGAGACACGTGATCGTATACAAATGTAATGTTTGAAATGATTGTTTTAGTCAAATATTATAATTGTTTGGCCTTCGTGTGGTCAATTTGCAGTCTACTAATAATTTCTACTTATGTTCCGGCCCCCCCGACCATCTGCTCTAGACAAAAATCGACCCTCGGCTGAATCTAGTTGATGATCCCTGTCCTACGGTGTCGATTCTTTCCCGTCCTCTTTGTTTGAGGAAGTCAATTTGCTGAAAAAAAATGTGCATGTGTGTGTGTTTAAATGAGTGTTGCCTGCCCCTCCAGTGTGCCTCAAGCTGTTCAGCTGTCGTCAAGCGAGCTCAGCAAGATGCAGGCAGCTCCATATGGCACGCACAGCCCTTCCATCTCTAGAGACACACACAGTCTGTGTATGAGTATGTATGTGTTGTTCTGTGTGTTTGTTTCGTTGTGTGCATTCACACTGGAGGTAGTCTGAAAAGACAGCCGTGACCTGGGGCCCTGTATATCTGAGGCCTGTTTGGGCTAAAGGTGTCTGCAAACTAGATTTGGTTTGCTCCTAGCAGAACTCTGCCAGGTGAAGGTGCCTCGTAAACTCCCTTAAAAGACCTTCTCTTGAAAAACAAGGAAAAAGTGTCAATAGTACTGTTTGTTCCTCTTGAGACGATGTAGCCAGTATACACCTCTTCAAAATAGTCTGAATTAATCTAAGATTACTCAAGAAATCTGTAACTCATTTCTAAAAAAAAAATGTTTACCTTACTCGTGCAATTTTACATCTAACTAAGATGTTTGGTGTTGTATTTCTCAAATGAAAAAAATGTGCATGAAAACGAGTCTTCTCTCGTTAAATGACAACAAACACTTAATTGAAGAATCCCTACTGTTGACCCATCACCGACGAAGGCTACCAAACTTCGTCTTGCCTCAACAACCAAAATAATTGTGTGCACGAACAGAAAAAAACCTTGTCAAAGACCAAAACGAACAAAAACGTCACAAAATGGCGTCATAATACCACGCACAAACTGTTTCAAACTGTTTCTGAGGGGAAGCACGTGGACACATTAAAGACGCACTATGCATAAATCGCTCTGCCGTTTTTTGGGTCCTTAAATTCAAATAGTTTACCTAATTTCACTTTATGTGACAAAACAAGCATAATGTAGAACATCTATGTACCATCTAAACCGCTGTAAAATGTATTTTCGATAACCAAAAATATTGTCTTTTCAGCTGTTTGAAGTTGGTGTAAAAGAACAAAAGTAAAAGACGCAAAAACGAAACTTAATAACGTGAAGCATAAAAATTGCGCACACAGAACAGATCTACCGCTTCTTAAACTTCCTTTCAATGAGAATGACAGACCTATAACTCGCATTTCTATGTGAATTTGGTCGGGTTGCCCAAAATTTACATATTGCAGCTTTAAGAGGTATTTCCTTACCCCGTGTCAGCTTGTGTCTGCCTGCGTCCACTGCGGTGACAGAAGGGGAGATGAGAATGAAAGAGGCCGTTGCCAAAAGCAAAGGCACCCCTGCCAAAACGGGCTCTCTGGAATTTTACAGGCTTGCCTATTTCTAGAGCAGAGGGCCCGAGCCACCGAGTACACCGCCTGCCAGCCTGCCAGCCAGAGAGAGCTATTTGGGTATATGTGTGAGAGATATGGCTGTGGATGATTATCATGTATTATTCTGAATGAAGACTAGGGATACATCTGCAATGGCACTCTATTCAGTATGTAGTGCACTCCTTTTGACAAGGATCCATAAGGCTCTGATTAAAAGTAGAGCACTATATAGGGAGTAGGGTGCATTTCATACACACTCTGGGTATTGCTGTCCTGTTGTCTTTGAATCCTCCATATTGTTGAGGATGCAGACATATTCCTTGTCCAGTACACTCCTACCTCATTTCGACTCTCCTCACAATCTTATATTGTTTTCACTATATTGCTGTCTGTTAAAGGGATAGTTGGGGATTTTATCAATGAGGCCTTCTCCAGAGTAAGATGAACTTGTGGATACCATATTTATGTCTCGGCGTCCAGTATGAAGGAAGTTGGAGCTAGTTTAGTGAGCAAATGCTAACTAGCGTTAGCGCAATGACTAGAAGTCTACAGGAACAGTTAGCATGCTAGCTGTTCCCATAGACTTCCAGTCATAGTGCTGAAACTAGGCAGCAATTGCGCAAATGATAGAAAGCAACTCCCTTTAAACTGAAAGCACAGGCAAAAATGGTATCCACAAGTTCATCTGAAGATAAAGAGCCTCAATGCCAAAATCCCCAACTATCCCTTTAAGTATTTTTTATGAGAACAGGCCTTCAACCGGCCTACTTGGTTATAGGCCTATACGGCAGAGAAAATACATCATATCAAGCTTGAATTGTCATAAAAGGTGAAGGATGACAAATCAAAAAGACATAAACAAGCAGGTTTCATAGAAAACAGGGTTGGCCTTCACCTAGTGACACAGAGGTTAGCTTCCTGAAGCTAATCTTGTATTTTTCTTCCCTCAGGCTGTGTCTACCACCTCCCAGAAACCCTCTCTACTCCCATGGGGCTGGGAGCTGTGTGTGTGTTGGGAGGGGTTGTGTGTGTGTGTGTGTGTGTGTGTGTGTGTGTGTGTGTGTGTGTGTGTGTGTGTGTGTGTGTGTGTGTGTGTGTGTGTGTGTGTGTGTGTGTGTGTGTGTGAGAGGAGAGAGGAGAGAGAGAGAGGAGAGAGAGCGACAGAGCAAGAGAAAGAGAGAGGGACAGAAAAAGAGAGGCAGCAACAAGAAAATTGAGCCCTCCATGCTAACAGCTAGCTTAAATCCATTACTACAGTAAGTGGCTAGCTAGCTATTTTGGTTAATGTAGCTCTTATGTCTAGTGGCATTATTTGACCATGAATTTATAAAAGCAGCACAAATTACAACATTTTCAAGCACTGTGTAATTAAAACTGTATGCAAGGGTAATGTGTGAGCATGAGTAGAGCAGAAGTGTGTGGGTACGAGAGTGATAGAGTGAAATAAGTGCTAGGCACTAACAAAGCTGCCACAAACCTTTATTAATTCTTTGCTGCAGAAGAATTCCTGTATGTGTGAGTATTAGGGCTGTCCCCGACAAAGACAAATCTTGGTCTACCAAGAGTTGCCTGTTCTTTCAACTAATCGCTTGGTTGAAATGTTAAAACGTGTATTTTTCAACATCCTATGTGTTTTAATCAAATCAACTATATGCGCTGATCTTGTCTGATGCTTTAAGCAAACTTGTTTGATGAAATAATTAAGATACACAAACGACTAGAGGGTGTCCAACCGCTATTGATTTCATTGTGCCGGGCCTGGCTCAGACTTTCTGCGATGTGTTAAAAAAAAAAAAAAATGAGTTACTGTGTGCCTAGCATCCGTTGTCTCTCTCTCCTCTCTGCTGCAGCGACCACCACAGAACATCAACAGTGTTTATCGCGCTGTCCGTGTTGCTGAAGCTACAAGATAATTACAGCCATTTCTGACTGAAAAGTTTCGTTACCAAACTTCCAAATTTGTTTAGGAAAAACGTTCCCTATTCCTTCAACCCTTGCTCTCTTTATGTGACACATGTATGTATCGCATGCACATGACAAATAGGGTCTGACCTATAGCATATCATAATCACATCGATACATTGGTTCTAACACACTCTGAACACAGTTACACGTGACAGCGAAATGAATGCAGAGGACGTGACAAATTCACTGGGGAATGTTTACTGCTTGCGCATAAGGTAAAGGGGAAGTGAGCTGTGTGGAATACATTTGACTAGTTGTGGAAAATACATGATCATGAACAAGAAAAATAAGGTCAGGAGAAAGCTCTGCGTGCATATTATGTGTGCCAAACAGGTGCAGTTCGATTACAATATCATTTTTCAGACCAATGATAAGTGGGGCGGCAGGCAGAGCGTTGGACCGAAAATCGAATCCCCGAGCTGACAAGGTAAAAAAGATCTGTCGTTCTGCCCCTGAACAACCCACTGTTCCTAGGCCGTCATTGAAAATAAGAATTTGTTCTTAACTGGTTTGCCTAGTTAAATAAAGGTAAAATAAAAACAAATAAAGTACCAGAGAGTCTGTTGTAATGTTATTGGAAAAAACGATTTAAAGCATTCATTCGTGAATACAATTTCTGAAATGGAACAGTTCAGGCTGATTTATTGCTACGCCAATTACTCAATGGCGGCTTTGTTATTTTATTTTAAAACTAAAATGCTTGATTGCATTTCTTATCATGAATGACTTGTACGCTGTGCGATGACATAAAACAAATAAATGACCGATTGATACAGTAGCCTATAGAAGTATTGAAATATCGGCCTCAGTAAAGTTACGGTATTAAGACTGAACAGGATGCTCTCTTAGGCCTACAGCTCGATGGTGGTTGTACAAGACTACTATACAAAGGCTACTAATGATAACGACATTACTCATTATTATAATTATGACCATTATTATAATAGTAATAATGACAATAAGAAGGAAATCAAGGAAAAGGGAGGGTTATTATTCTTAGTATTAAATATATTTTTTCTGACAATTTGGAACAGTGTAAACAACATATATACATTATAAATAATGCCAGAGAGGCTGGTCTAACAAAGAAAAGTATAAAGCCTTTATTATAGCATAGCAAATATTAAAAACAGCTGCATTTTTGAAATTGTTGCATGAGACTTGGTGCTCACGGAATCAGTAGGCTATTAAACAAACACTCAAACAGGCAACAGAAGCAGGATCTGTTTTAATTATGTAGATATATATATGGATGATTTATAAAGCCAGGCACATTTAACAGTTAGACTGTTGATTATAGACCTAACTAAAGTTGGGGTTTCCTCTCTCCTCACTTTTCTTAGACAATAAGGCACGGGCTGTTTTCTCCTCCTCACTCCGCTGCTGCCCCCAACCGCATTGTTCTCAACACCAATACGCTGTTGCTATTAGGCACATAGCAACATGGCCTAGGAAAAGGCGCCAATTCAACAGCACACTGATGTGTTTCAGAACTGCGGACAGCGACCACTATCCAACGCGGGAGAAAGCGCATTTGTTATAATTTTTTTATTTGTGTTGCACCATTGTTCGTACATAATATAACCATATACAATTTACAATTTCATATACGATTTTAGTAGCGAGTCTTAGACTGACGGACTGTGCCATCCCTACGGCCTGCACAATGTCCACTGTGTCCATTCAGTCCACTCAGACAGGCGCAAATCAGACAGATGTCTTGTACACTATGAAATACGTTTTGCTACTGCTCGACTAAAGACATCTCGGTCGAGCAACAGCCTATCGACCAAACAATCGACCAGTCGACTAAATGGGGTCAGCCCAAGTAAGTACAGAGTGAGTGTAGACGTGTGTGTTCACCAAGGCGGGGGTAGGTCAATGAGGGAGTTGTGTGTGTGTGTGTGTGTGTGTGTGTCAGACGGGGGTAGGGAGGGAGGCTGGAGTGCAGCTGGCTGCCGTCTCTCTCCCGTGGAAATGTGAACCAGCTGTGCCATTCTGGGGCTCGATCTGCTCCAGGAGATAACACAGAGCCTTTTGTACCCCTGCTCTGTCCCCTCTGACATTCTCCCCCTCTGCCCCATTCCTCATCCCCTGCGTTCTCTCTCCTTATCTCCTCCACTCTCCCTCCCTCTTTACCTCATTCCATGTTTTCTCTCTCCCTCTGCCTCTCTCTCTCTCTCATACCTTTCTTTCTTTCTTTCTCTCTCTCTGTTTATTTCTCTCATGCCCTTTTTTCTATCTCTCTCTTTCTCTCTTCCCTTATCTCCTCCACTCTACCTCCCTCCCTCCATCTCTCACTCTCCAGTCACTCATTCGTCATTCCCTTCCTCCCTCCCTCTCTCCCTCCCCATGTCAATCAGGCACAGTAGACAAGGGCAGCTCAGTGAGAGGGCTAACTCTCACACCCTCACACACAAACGCTATCGGGGAGGCGAACACACATACAGACGCACGCCCAAACAAACTTGAAATGGACACACGCACACGGAAAATAAACAGGGCTGTCAACAGAACATTGCGGCACTCGACAATTGCACCGAGGGGATAGTGTTTCGGGTAATCGCAGGTCGCAAATGAGAAAAATGACAGTGTAGTCATTGTTTTGCTTGGTCGTATTGGGAGTATGTAAAGATCAAATACAGCATGACATTTATGCGAATTATTAATTAATCCCAATTGAATTATTCATAGAGAGAGAGAGAGAGAGAGAGAGAGAGAGAGAGAGAGAGAGAGAGAGAGAGAGAGAGAGAGAGAGAAAGTAAAAGTCCCTACTGAGGCACATGACACCAGAGGACAACTTTGTCTCTTAGGAAATCACATCTTATCTCTGAGGTGTATAGTTGCTACACTACACCGGTGTCGCCACACACACACGCACGCACGCACACATGCACACATATGGGCGAGTGCACACACACATGCATGCAGTGAGTGAAAACATACCACCCTCACTCTTTTCATCAGCCCTGTCCGTTGTCCCAAAACTCATTATGGCTTCCATCTTGCCTACACTACCCCCCTCCGCATTCCTTAGCCAGAATAAATGACCCTGCTTAGGAAGGCATTGTAATGCGTGTGTGTGGCAGTGGGCCTAAAAGGGTGAGGATATAATGTCTACACACACACAGTCTCCACGGTGGAACAACAAACCCCTGTTAAGCCAGTGTGTGGGAGAGGGATATTACAGACATGCCACTGACAAAAAGACAGCCGACGACAAAGTACCACATAACTACATTACCCATAATTACTCATCATGTCCACTGTACTTACTGGTTAAGCCAGGCTAGTTTGTTACCCAGGGACAATTCAGCACTTAAAGGCGACGCTAAGCTACCTAAGCCACAGCAATAACACTGCTAACATAGCTGCCGTAGCAGCATTAATGTTACATCAACACAAATACACACACTGACGCCAAATCCCACACCAAATCTGAAAAGATTTGGCATGGGCCCTCAGATCCTCAAAACGTTCTATAGCTGCACCAATGAGAGCATCTTGACTGGCTGCATCACCGTGTGGTATGGCGACTGCTTGGCATTTGCCGTAAGGTGCTACAGAGGGTCGTGTGTAAAGCTCAGTACATCACTGGGGCCGAGCTCCCTTCAATCCTGTCACGACTTCCGCCGAAGTCGGTCCCTCTCCTTGTTCGGGCGGCGTTCGGCGGTCGACGTCACCGACCTAGCCATCGCTGATCCATTTTTCATTTTCCATTGGTTTTGTCTCGTCTTCCGTCACACCTGGTTTCAATCCCATCAATTACATGTTGTGTATTTAACCCTCTGTTTCCCCTCATGTCCTTGTCGGAGATTGTTTTATTGTATGTGATGTGCAAGTCATGTGTCGGTGTGCGACGGGTTTTGCACCCACTTTTATAATTTTTTTTGTATATTTTGGTTTTGGATTTTTATGAGCACTTATTAAACGACTCCGTTGATACCAAGTTCCTTTTCCTGCGCCTGACTTCCCTGCCACCGACACGCACCCCGTACAAATCCAGGACCTCTATATCAGAGGAAGGCCCTAAAAATGGTCAAAGACTACAGCCACCCAAGTCATAGATTGTTCATCCGCACGGCAAGCGGTACCAGGCGTCTAATCTGAGACCAAAAGGCTCCCGAACAGTTTCTACTCCCAATCCATAAAAGAATCTAGTGGCTACCCGGACTATTTGCATTGGCCACTTTTTTTTGGGGCACTGACTGTCTTGCGCTGGCTTGCACACTCACTGGACTCTACCCACAGACTCACACACTCACGCATAAACACACGTTCACAGTCTTTCACACTCTTCACATGAGCTGCTGCTATTCTATTTTTTATCTATCCTGATTGCCTAGTCACTTTAACCCCTACCTACACGTACACATTACCTCAACTACCTCGTACCCCTGCACATTGACTCTGTACTCCTTGTATATAGCCTCGTTATTGTTATTTTATTCTGTTATTTTTGACACCTGCGTACACACACTGCAGAGTTTCTCTGACTAGACGGAGTGGCGTCACTGAATGTCATCCCCCCGTAGTTGGCGGCGGCTACTTAACCTTGGCGAAGGCGTTTACATTAACCTTTTAAACGAAGGGGGTTAACGTAAGGCGAGAGAGCCGTTTACTGTAGCCGCAGGTGAATTCATTACGCAGCGTACATATCTGCATGGTTGCACATCGAACTCTCCCGATTTCTCCTCTGTTCCTGGAAACGAGGAAGAGGGGGCAAGGAGGACACACAGACAAGGAGAAACACCGAGAGGAGGCATACACACACGCACACACATACACACACACACACACGAGGAGACACACACTGTTAAAGCTCTTGTTCTCCACAAGCCCGTTTATAACCTTCAATTAACCTCCATCCTAGAGAGAGAGATGTGTGTGTTTGTATGTAATGTGTGTGTGCCTGCTTATGTGTGCATGTGTGTGTCCCTGCTGAAGTGTGTGTGTGTGTGTGTGTGTGTGTGTGTGTGTGTGTGTGTGTGTGTGTGTGTGTGTGTGTGTGTGTGTGTGTGTGTGTGCGGCAGCTTACGGGTGTGTGCCGAAATGTGTCTGTTATGTGTGCGTATGAATGTGTTGAGCACCAAAATCAATTTGACTAAACCCCTTCAATCAATTGTAGGCAAAGCCCTATTCAAATTCACCACACATTTCCCCCCCCAGGACATGGATAATGAATATAAACCAAAGCTTGTTCAATCTAAATAAGTAACTACTTTAAAGAACATAGTCAAACTAAACAGGTTTGAGTTCTTACATTTTCGCAAGGGCTTTATATGATATTTAAAATCGCCAGGAATTATTTGTGCTTTATCTTAATGACTTAACACAGAGATAAACAGCACGTGACACACACAAAATTAGTACTTTGTTTTGCATTGTGCCTATGAACACCCCTGAGCTGTGTGTTATTCACAATATATCACGGGTTCTCATGCCTTAATGTTTGGATATAAAAAAAAAATTATATATATATATATAGTCACAGTGAAATATGTTGTTTTACAGGGTTAGCCGTAGAAGTGCAGCATTCCTAGTGCAAATTAGGTTTAAGTGCCTTTGTCAATTTTCACATAGACGGCTCGGGTACGCGAACCAGCAACCTTTCGGTTACTGGCCCAACGCTCTAACCGCTAGGCTACCTGCCGCCTAATATCGAACATCCAGTGTAGGGATTAGTTACGTGGAAAAGTTATATATTACATATAACTCATTACATTTAACAAAAGTAATGTGTTACTTTACAACACATTTCTTTTGTAACACTGCTAACATCTAATATCTATTATGACCCTGCTAGCTGGTTCTTCTCTTCATTGCGGGCAGACAGCGGGTGACAAAGCGGGGAGATTTGTGACCCCATGAGAGACTGGTGAGTGTGGCTGACTCTGGGTGGTGTTGGGCCCGGATGCATGACGCTGCATGGGGATGTGAGCCAGAAGACGTGTGCTATCGGAAGCTATTCAAGGCTCCTTTGGAAGGCACTGGAATGCACTGGGTGAAAGGATGAGCCTGGATCAAACGCAACACCTAAGTGTTGGTCCTACGTTTCATGATCTGAACTAAAAGCTCTCAGAAATGTTCCGTACGCACAAAAAGCTTATTTCGCTCCAATTTCGTGACCATGTGTAACCACGCCAGCCCAGGACCTCCACATCTGGCTTCTTCACCTGTGGGATTGTCTGAGACCAGTATTTATGTCTGTAATAAAGCCTGATTGTCTGAGCCTGGCTACCCAGGCCCACCCATGGCTGTGCCCCTGCCCAGGCATGTGACATCCATAGATTAGGGCCTTGTGAATTTATTTAAATTGACTGATTTCCTTATATGAACTGTAACTTGTCGTATTTTGCATTCATATTTTTGGTCAGTATACTGTTAACTTGGGTCGTGGGGGTGAGTGCAACATCTGAACACCTGCTGTGTTGCCGGTGCTGTGTGTGTGTGTGTAACTGTGCGGTGATACATCTGAGGGCAGGAACAGATGTTGCTTTGAACGCGTGTAGGGGAACACATGCGAAGACAAACACATTGGCACTCACTCACCCGCCCGTATGTGGAGTACAAGAACTCAAGCAGCACACACGCTGAGATATGTGCAAAAACACACTCACACACAAACATAAACGCCCACCCACAGTCACACACTTACACTAAAAAATAGCACTTCCCGGTTCCCAATAAATCTTGGCCTCTGTCTTATCTGCCCATAGCCTTCCTACGTGTCATGAGGCCATCTCACACAAACACCCACCCCCACCACCACCAACAACCTGCATTTGCAAGTCAAGTAACCCCACTTCACATTCACTGGAGACAGCCCAGAGCAGATAACGTCTGCCCTGTGGCTAGCGGCAGCGCTGATTGATAAGAAGCTAAATGAACAGGCACAAACTGGGGGGTGGCTTACCGCCTGTTACAAGTTGCAGGGCTAGGTAGACATGGGAAAAGGGCATAGGTGGGTACAAGGGGGGGGGGGGGGGGGGGGGGGGGGGGGGGGGGGGGGGCGTCGTGAGAGACTTGAACGAACCACGAAGACCTTAACGTTGGCTGTTCGATGTTTGTCTAATGTTTTGGTTCACGTTAACATCCTCTGCATCTTAAAACACGACTGGTGCCCTGCTCTCGATGTGGACGGCTCCATATTGCCACTGACAACTACCCCGGACCAGAGACTTAGAGCCAAGGGGCTCGCGGCAGCAAATCCCCGAACAGGAGCGGCGACCATCTTGGAAAAGGGAAGTTGCAGTTCAGAGTATATAGTGCTGTGAATGTTGGGGGGCAGAAACCTCTCTTTCTACACTTTCTATCTTATTTTGGGAACCCCCTTATTAACATAGCAGGTAAGAGAGGTATAATGAAAACAATAGGCAGACAGAGGGGTGCCAGATGAAAGGAGGAGTGTGAAAACAAAGAGAGGAAAAAGCAAATGAAGGAGATTTGAAAAACCCAAATTCCTCCTGTTGCTGCTTGTGTTTTACCCTTTCCCTTGTCGCCCGAAGCTCGGGTGATAAAAATAGCTAGCGAAGCAACGAGCACCTAGGAAAACACACTCCCAGCCCCATCACTGGGGGATAGAAGCCAGGGTTGTTACTAAGAAGGCCCTGAGTCAATATGAGTGAGGCGGCACAAACAAATTAACAGAATCAATATAAAGACCTGGGCCTGGTTACTATTTTTCTCAAGAGCTTTCTCAATGAAAGAGAAAGTCATTTGACCTATTGGAAACATTACACAGAGGTCTGGATAGCCTTAAACCCCCCCCCCCCCCCCCCCCCCCCCCCCCCCCCCCCCCCCCCCCCGAAATGTTAGGAATTCTTCGACAGTTGTTACACGTCTACGCCTAAGAGATAGGGAATCGATGGAAAATGTGTCTTGACTAGAGGTCGGCCGATTAATTAGGGCCGATTTCAAGTTCTCATAACAATCGGTAATTGGCATTTCTGGACGCTGATTACGGCCGATTACAATGCACTCCACGAGGAGACTGCGTGGCAGGCTGACTACCTGTTACGCGAGTGCAGCAAGGAGCCAAGGTCAGTTGCTAGCTAGCATTAAACGTATCTTATAAAAAACAATCAATCTTAACATAATCACTAGTTAACTACACATGGTTGATGAAACTAATAGTTTAACTAGCTTGTCTGGCGTTGCATATAATCAATGCGGTGCCAGTTAATTTATCATCGAATCACAGCCTACTTCGCCAAACGGGTGATGATTTAACAAGCGCATTCGCGAAAAAAGCACTGTCGTTGCACCAATGTACCTAACCATTGTAACGGGTGCGTGCTGGTGGCAGGGACGTCAGGCGCAGGAGAGTGAACTTGGTATCAACGGAGCAGTTTAATGAATATACAAAAAACTCTGAAAACCAAAATATACAAAAATAAAATAAGTGGGTACAAAACCCGTCGCACAATAACATACAACAAACAATCACCGACAAATACATGAGGGGGACAGAGGGTTAAATACACAACATGTCATTGATGGGATTGGAACCAGGTGTGACGGAAGACAAGACAAAACCAATGGAAAATGAAAAATGGATCAGCGATGGCTAGAAGGTCGGTGACGTCGACCGCCGAACACCACCCGAACAAGGAGAGGGACCGACTTCGGCGGAAGTCGTGACAACCATAAACATCAATGCCTTTCTTAAAATCATTACACAAGTATATATTTTTAAACCTGCATATTTAGTTAAAATACATTCATGTTAGCAGGCAATATTAACTAGGGAAATTGTGTCACTTCTCTTGCGTTGTGTGCAAGCAGAGTTAGGGTATATGCAGCAGTTTGGGCCACCTGGCTCGTTGCGGACTGTGTGAAGACCATTTATTCCTAACAAATACCATAATTCATTTGCCAGAATTTTACATAATTATGACATAACATTGAAGGTTGTGCAATGTAACAGCAATATTTAGATTTAGGGATACCACCCGTTCGGTAAAATACGAAACGGTTTCCGTATTTCACTCAAAGAATAAACGTTTTGCTTTCTAAATGATAGTTCCGGATTTGACTATATTAATGACCTAAGGCTCGTATTTCTGTGTGTTTATTATATTATAATTAAGTCTATGATTTGATATTTGATAGAGCAGTCTGACTGAGCGGTGGTAGGCAGCAGCAGGCTCGTTAGCATTCATTCAAACAGCACTTTCCTGCGTTTGCCAGCAGCTCTTCGCTGACTTCAAGCCTATCAACTCCCGAGATTAGGCTGGCAATACTATAGTGCCTATAAGAACATCCAATAGTCAAAGGTATATGAAATAAAAATGGTAGAGAGAAATAGTCCTATAAGTCCTATAATAACTACAACCTAAAACTTCTTGTCTGGGAATATTGAAGACTCATGTTAAAAGGAACCACCAGCTTTCATATGTTCTCATGTTCTGAGCAAGGAACTTAAACGTTAGCTTTCTTACATGGCACATATTGCACTTTTACTTTCTTCTCCAAAACTGTGTTTTTGCGTTATTTAAACCAAATTAAACATGTTTCATTATTTATTTGAGACTAAATTGATTTTATTTATGTATTATATTAAGTTAAAATAAAAGTGTTCATTCAGTATTGTTGTAATTGTCATTATTACAAATCTATATATAAAAATCGGCCGATTAATCGGTATCGGCTTTTCTGGTCCTCCATTAATCGGTATCGGCGTCGAAAAATCATAATCGGTCGACCACTAGTCTTGACAGTTCATGTGGTAAACTGAGGTCTCATAGGTTAAAGCAAAGGACCTGAGGTAGTGAAGAAGAAAGAGAGAAAGAAAGAGTGTCCTATCGCGTGAGATTCTAAGTGTGTTTGTTTGTGTACAGCATGAGCAAGAAACAGGATAAACAGAGGAGAATTTAAAGAAGTGCATCTAAGCCCTCACTTTGGACAAAATAGTCTGCTGAATGGCATATATTATATTAAGACGGTAGACACCACTCCCTGCAGCAGCCCTTTACCCCATCAAACCTCTCCCTACATGCCAGTAGTAAGAAAAGCCCAGCCCCCCCCCCCCCACATTCCTCCACACAACGAGGGGGCCTGATGACTTCCTGTCCAGCCCTCACTGACTGACACACACACACACACACAAGTGGAAAACGAGCACCAGGCCAACATCAGGATTCCTGGAAGAGAGGTGTGTGTGTGTGTTTATTATTAGTTGAGTTTTATTTACAGAGTGGGGAGAGGGGTGTAGTTGGCTAAGGTACAGTACTATTACTCTGTGATTTGGGGAAGGCGGTTGCTCTGAGATGGCTCTGAACAGAGACATCACTGCATGTGCTGTAGCCTATGTAAGGCATTTGTGCGTGTCCATGTGTATAAGGGTCCGTGTGTGTCCTGTGAGTGTATGAAGTGTGTGTGCATATACAGTGTAGGAGCACATAGCGTGCTTTGCGCATCAATTTATCTGAGTGTATCGAGCGTGCATGGGTGCTCTACTGTATTGCCTGCCAGCCCATGTGTCTGCATGCCTGCACACGTATACACGTGTACATCCCTCCCTGTTTCCCTGCCACCGCCAGTCACTGCTCAGACACAGAGAAGGGATGTGCTGAATTGTAATCTGGCGTGAAAAATTGGCTGAGTGTGTGTGTGTGTGTGTGTGTGTGTGTCTAGCATGTGTGTGTCTTGCACGTTTGTGTGTGTGTGTGTGTCTAGCGTGTGTGCCTATGTGTGAGTGTTGCCTCCTCTTCCCCACATTGTCTGGAGGTTAATCCTAGCAAGAGGATTTGACTGAGAGCCAGCCAAGAGACCAAGTAGAGGACACACACACACACACACCACTTTCATCCTCGGCACACAAACTAAACACGGAGAGTTGGTAAGGGCTCCTCTCTCTGTCTCTTTTCTGTGTGGATGAAAAATGCATAAGGGCTCGCTGGCTATTTACGTGAAGCCACTAGCCATTCCACCTCACTTTACATCTGAGGTGAAGAGGAAGCGGTCGCATGAAAAGCAGACGAGCTGAGAGATGCTCCACTCAGAACCAAACCAGGCCTGCGGGGGGAATATGATTGCAGTCCATCATCTTTCAGTCATTAAAATGTCTCCCTGTGCCTTTTAAATTGACTGTTCAACCTTAGGACTCTGCCCTCGTTTGCTTTGGCCTCACCTTGTCGGTGCGGAATTTAAAATAAGGACCACATCCAAATTGACGAGGAATCTTTACAGTCCGCGACCTTCGATATTCAAATGTCCAAATGTTCCTGGACTGGAGAGTGGTTTAATTTGTCCGCGCCGGCTTCCTCGTCCATTTAGTTATCGTTAATCAGCTTAGAGAGGACAAAATGGCAGCCATCGCCGTTACTCATCGACAGAGCTAACAAGGACAAAAAAGTCAAGGCAGAGAGAGCCAGGAGTATCAAACGAGAGAGAGAAAAGAGAGTGGATGATGATATTTAGCTTGTAACGGCTACTGAGCTCCTTTGATCAGTATAAAAACAAAGATGACGGTTCTGGACTCTTTGACTGCTGTTAATTAAGTAGGCGAGGTGTTGGATTATTCAGGATGAATGATAAGATATGGAGTGAGTGAGGCGTGGGGTGCCGTGCTTTGAATCACAAAGTTTCACAGGGCACTGTGGACGCTGAATTTTTTTAACGCTTTGGATGTGTCTTTTTGTGGTTGTGTGTGCGCGTGTGTGTGTGTGCAGATCTCAATCTAGGATTTACCTGTACTCAGATTTCAGAAAGGACCAGGTAGGGGGTTGTGTAATAGTATATAATAGTTTGATTAAAATATTTACATGTTTTGCAAGAAGAACAACTTGCCTAATAATGCTGTTCACATGGACACATCTGAAATCAGGCTGCCCTGATGGCACTCTGATAAACGCAGAAAATCGGCAATCAAAACGAACCTTCTCCCACATGACAATGTTCTTTGTTTGGAAGCATATTTGATTCTGAGTTTGGACATATCAAGTTTGTAAACTACTTCTAAGATGCATGCATGCAGACAGTTGTTGGGGGTTACCTGCCTTGTTTAAGGGCAGAACGGCAGGTTTTCCACCTTGCCGGCTTGGGGATTCAAACCAGCGACTTTTTGATTACTGGCCCAACGCTAGGCTACCTGCCGAGCATTGAAAGCCATAGGCCTTAGCTAGCAAATCAACATACACTTCCCAGCTTCTTGATGTCTGTATGCTTTTCCAGCCTGCAAAAGAGGCAAAAGCACTTCTCCTTAAACGCTCTAACTTTCAGGGGAACAAGGAAATCCATTGATGGCGGCAGGCTTCATGTCGTGAAGGTGAACATTATTTCGGTTACTGTAATCGAATTTCACTCATGTTACTATTTTCTACTTGAGCGCCATCCAAGAAACCCGGGGAGGAGGAGACCCAGAGAGGGGATTGAGCAAGAGCAAAGCTCAGCGGAGGAATGCAGAAGGAAAATAAAGAGCTGAAAAGAAGAAAAATTAAGAAGAAGGGAGAGAAGGGAGAGAGGAAATCAATACCTTCTCTTGAAGAGAGGCCTATAATCTGTTTACCTTTATTGTACTGATCAACAACATCTACATAGAAGATGCAATCTCTTCTTTTTATCAAATTGGGCACGGTCTCTTTAAGACCCATATAAGACTGTCTCTTTAAGACCCAAAATATGATCTTGACTGGAAGCGACGTGAGGCGGGGAGACAAGTGAATTAATATTTTCTTTTGGTGACAACAGCTTTGTAATCAGCAATATTTTGGTTTGCATATTATCACAAACAAGGTACTAGGGTAGTAAATTGATGTTGGCTTCAGCTGTAAACTAGCAAGTAAAGTTAGCCTAAAAAAACTGGAATCTACTGGTATCTTCTTGCATTGTAAAGTGCTCTAGCCTGTACTGGACATTGTTTTGGGAACAGTAATTAACAGTTTCAACATTTCTACATGCCGTGTTGCATTAATCAAGTGTGTTAACTTCTGTGCAGCATAATGTGATGCAGCCCAGACTCCCAGTAAGTTCAGTGGTTCCTCATGGCAGGCTAGAGCTAGCAATGAGTAAGTAGAGCAGGCCCGGTGCTCTCGCGCTATACGGAGACATTGGCTGCGCTGATAGACGGACTTGATCCTCACTCAATCAGTCGACGATGCGAAACACATTTGACAGAAGCACTGAACATTATTTATTTTTTTTAATCTAGTACCGAACCGTTTTTCATCTCCGAGTATTGAAAAAGTCTACGGTCACATACTCCAGCTCTGAATCTTGTAACAACAAATGTCTCTGTTTCTCAACGCCCGTCAGAAACCATGACATTGGACAGCGGTGTAAGACCTTGGTACAGCAGCTGGGCGATGGGGAGAAACAACAACACAGCCACATGAAGGGGCGAAGGGGGGGAATGTTTTGCAAATGGCACGCCGGGAACATTTGTGGAATGCGGTGGAGCACCGCAAGACTTTGAGAAGCTGCCACTCGAGGCCAACTGAAAGGGGAAGGGTGTTGACTGGATACGCTAACAGTCTAACAAGGTTAACTCTGGAAAATTGCTAGCATGCTGTCGAGCATTCAATATTCCTAGCGTAATCATTGGCTTGCCACAGAGGACTGTTTGTCCCAATGTCTTATAAAAGGGACTATCTTCCCTAAGACACGTGCAACCTATATAGCGACGTTACCAAACTGATCTAATTGAAATCACTTTCCCCCGAAGGGCCTGGCTTCTTCGATAGCTTACAGCAAAGATTTCTGTTGGTCAGAACATTGGTTTTCCGTGAAATACGAGTTGACGTATGAAGGACAAAACTGACAAGAGTTTGGTGACAGTTGCTGCCCGTACCATATCACAGGACATCTAGTAAATCTTGATACGGACAACAGGAATGAGTAAACTACGGTACCCAACATGCTTCACTTTTTCCTCGTGAATGCTGGGAGTGATTTGACAACTCTATAGGGGGGGGGGGGGGCTCTGTGGCAGTAAAGTGCTTGGCTGACAATATCACTGGCGGAGAAGTCAGGCTAATGTCAGGAAGCATCATCCAACTTCTCCAAGTTGAGAGTTTCACAGAGTGAGGAGTGGATGAGTTGCTGGTTCTGATTCAGACAAAAGCAAAGCAGCTGAAAAGAGGAAGAGCATGGTGGGTTAACTTGGTAGCCTACCACTAACTACAGTTGAAGTCGGAGGTTTAGCCAAATACATGTTAACTCAGTTTTTCATCATTCCTGACATTCCCGGTCTGATGAAGCAAAAATAGAACTGTTTGGCCATAATGATCATCGTTATGTTTGGAGGAAAAAGGGGGAGGCTTGCAAGCTGAAGAACACCATCCCAACCGTGAAGCACGGGGGTGGCAGCATCATGTTGTGGGGGTGTTTTGCTGCAGGAGGAACTGGTGCACTTCACAAAATAGATGGCATCATGAGGGAGGAAAAGTATGTGGATATATTGAAGCAACATCTCAAGACATCAGTCAGGAAGTTAAAGTTTGGTCCAAATGGGTCTTCCAAATGGACAATGACCCCAAGCGTACTTCCAAAGTTGTGGCAAAATGGCTTAAGGACTACAAAGTCAAGGTATTGGAGTGGCCATCACAAAGACCTGAACTCAATCCTATAGAAAATGTGTGGGCAGAACTGAAAAAGCGGGTGCGAGCAAGGAGACCTACAAACCTGACTCAGTTACACCAGCTCTGTCAGGAGGAATGGGCCAAAATTCACCCGACTTATTGTGGGAAGCTTGTGGAAGACTACCCACAACGTTTGACCCAAGTTAAACCATTCAAAGGCAATGCTACCAAATACTAATTGAGTGTATGTAAACTTCTGACCCACTGGGAATGTGATGAAAGAAATAAAAGCTGAAATAAATCATTCTCTCTACTATTATTCTGACATTTCACATTCTTAAAATAAAGTGGTGATCCTAACTGACCTAAGACAGGGAATTTTTACTAGGATTAAATGTCAGGAATGATGAAAAACTGAGTTTAAATGTATTTGGCTAAGGTGTATGTAAACTTCCCGACTTCAACTGTAACAGCGTTTTTAAAGCATCAAACATATCACAAAAAGGCGCTATGTCTATGTCATTTGAAAAAATGTAACTGCGCATGTGAAAATAGAAAAACATTGAAAAATGAAAATGTTTCTGGCCTTTCATCATTATTTGTAGTGACCATGAAACATCAATTGCTTTTGATGTCATTCATTTGTATGCACTAAGGAACAAAAATACACCGGGTAGATTCCCCACTGAACCCGCAAGCAAATAATACCTTCCATTGAAAATACACTGTGGAGCACCTGTCATTCTTATCAGAAAGCTCACAGTAATTCCCATTGGTAGAGTCTAGGAATAGGCCACAACCTCAGTAGAGATCACGCCAAGACATAAGAAGGTAGCAGTCGCAATCGACGTGCAATAAGCAGCGTAGGAGAAACACACACACACACACACAGCAGGCAGTTGGAATGAATTAGGCCCGAGAGTTGCGAGATAGACTGTCATTAAACGGTGCAATGGAAGCGATTACAGGCTCCCTTTTTACATTGCATTGTTTCCTTCCTTGATGGCTACGATTAAGCTGACGGAATGGCTCCTTCCTTCTGCTATGTGGGGGATCCTCCATTGTCCTTCCAATGCACCTGTTCAGTAAGCCCACTACTAATAGCCGTATGTGCCGTGCCCACCGGCAAAGCGGAGCATCATTAAAATCTGATTGGACCACATCAAAGGTGAGTTCTAGCTCTCTCCCCTTCTCTCTCTCTCTCTCTCTCTCTTTCTTCATTCGCTCCTTTTGTCTCCACCTCTTCTCTCTCTCTGCTTCAATCACTCGACTGATCTCTCTCTCGTTCTAATGGCCGCTCTCTGTTTCCTTCCTCCTCTCTCACTCCCTCTCTCCACTTCTCCTTGACAGAGCTGGCAGCTTCAGTCTCTGAGGATTCTGTGCTTCCAGCCCCCCCCCTCCTCCTCCTCTTCCTCCTCCTTTCTCTCCATCTCTCGCTCCACACAGAACAAGTGGGAAAAAGAATCCGCCTGCACACTGCACATCCCTGGTTCCTTCTCTCCCTCCATCCTTCCGTCCCTCCTGCACCCCCCAGTGTGCAGAGCCCACGCAGCCCAGGCAGAACAGGTCAAGTGCACGCAATCGCTTCAGCTAACCAACTGAGATCAAGTGAGATCATACTCTCCGAGTAAAAATATCTCATGGTTCTGGCCTCGATTCAAAGGAAAATAAGAACTGGTTTTAACAAAGGGTCCTGGTTGGGTCTTTGTGGTGAGCTTGTGAAACAATCATTCGGGGGGTGTTTTGATGTGCACATGTAGGATACATATGATTCACTGTGCATACAACTGTGAGGATATTACAAAGGCCCGGTGCTACGGGTCTTTTTTGTCTCTTGGCGCTAAATGATTTAACACTACTGGTCCAATTTCAACTTCTATTATCAATAAGTAAGGGTGACATTACTGGGGGCCAATGTCACCTTCGGTGTAGTCCACCAGTGCGGACAGCCTTGTCACATGCTATAAGCTGGAGGGGGCTGATGGATAGCTAGCCCAAACACTGGCTCGACTCCCTGACCCCTAGAGATGAATAGGACACAATTCTCCATTGTTCACAACTCCACTGCTCTGTGGAGTAGAGGAGAGAAGGAAAGAAGAGGGTAACTCCGTGTGAATACACACACCGCATGCACAGGAGCATATGCACACAGAGAAAAACACACACACAGTGTATTGGTATTGTGATGAAAGGACACACTGTCCAGGCAGATACAGTTGAAGTCGGAAGATTACATACACCTTAGCCAAATACGTTTAAACTCAGTTTTCATCATTCCTGACATTTAATCCAAGTAAAAATGCTTGTCTTAGGTCAGTTAGGATCACCACTTTATTTTAAGAATGTGAAATGTCAGAATAATAGTAGAGAGAATGATTTATTTCAGCTTTTATTTCTTTCATCACATTCCCAGTGGGTCGGAAGTTTACATACACTCAATTAGTATTTGGTAGCATTGCCTTTAAAATGTTTAACTTGTGTCAAGTGTTTCGGGTAGTCTTCCACAAGCTTCCCACAATAAGTCGGGTGAATTTTGGCCCATTCCTCCTGACAGAGCTGGTGTAACTGAGTCAGGTTTGTAGGCCTCCTTGCTCACACACACTTTTTCAGTTCTGCCCACAAATTTTCTATAGGATTGAGGTCAGGGCTTTGTGATGGCCACTCCAATACCTTGACTTTGTTGTCCTTAAGCCATTTTGCCACAACTTTGGAAGTATGCTTGGGCTCATTGTCCATTTGGAAGACCCATTTGCGACCAAGCCTTAACTTCCTGACTGATGTCTTGAGATGATGCTTCAATATATCCACATAATTTTCCTCCCTCATGATGCCATCTATTTTGTGAAGTGCACCGGTTCCTCCTGCAGCAAAGCACCCCCACAACATGATGCTGCCACCCCCGTGCTTCACGGTTGGGATGGTGTTCTTCGGCTTGAAAGCCTCCCCCTTTTCCCTCCAAACATAACGATGGTCATTACGGCCAAACAGTTCTATTTTTGTTTCATCTGACCAGAGGCATTTCTCCAAAAAGTACGATCTTTGTCCCCATGTGCAGTTGCAAACCGTAGTTTTTGGAGCAGTGGCTTCTTCCTTGCTGAGCGGCCTTTCAGGTTATGTCAATATAGGACTCGTTTTACTGTGGATATAGATATTTTTGTACCTGTTTCCTCCAGCATCTTCACAAGGTACTTTGCTGTTGTTCTGGGATTGTTTTGCACTTTTCGCACCAAAGTACGTTCATCTCTAGGAGACAGAGCGCGTCTCCTTCCTGAGCGGTATAACGGCTGCGTGGTCCCATGGTGTTTATACTTGCGGACTATTGTATGTACAGATGAACGGGGTACCTTCAGGCGTTTGGAAATTGCTCCCAAGGATGAACCAGACTTGTGGAGGTCAACAATTTTTTTGCTGAGATCTTGGCAGATTTCTTTCGATTTCCCCATGATGTCAAGCATAACGGCACTGAGTTTGAAGTTAGGCCTTGAAATACATCCACAGGTACACCTCCAATTGACCCAAATGATGTCAATTTGCCTAACAGAAGCTTCTAAAACCATGACATCATTTTCTGAAATTTTCCAAGCTGTTTAAAGGCACAGTCAACTTAATGTATGTAAACTTCTGACCCACTGGAATTATGATACAGTGAATTATTAGTGAAATAATCTGTCTGTATACAATTGTTAGAAAAATGACTTGTGTCATGCACAAAGTAGATGTCCTAACTGACTTGCCAAAACTATACTTCGCTAACAAGAAATTTGTGGAGTGGTTGAAAAACGAGTTTTAATGACTTCAACCTAAGTGTATGTAAACTTCTGACTTCAACTGTACATAGTTATGCAAGCTCACACACAATCAGGGCATCTTTAGAACTAGATTGGACAAGCATATTTGTGCTTCAATCAACAGGCTAATCTTACACTACTACACACAGGTCAGGAGTAAGCAAGGGTTTTAAAACTTGTTTTTCCACCGAATGAAAGATTTGACTTCAACAAGTTTCTCTTAATTCTTAATCCCGTTGACTTCGAAGTCATTAGTGCTTTTGAAGTTAATTACAACATATGTCTTCTTAAAAACATGGCCTGAGAGTGTGGCTTTGATGACGGCAGATCTGGTGCGGCCACAGGGCTTGTGTTCACCAGCTTTCTCCAATCCCATGCAGTCTAGTCATAGTCATTGAAGCCAATGGGCACAAACCACATCTGAGGCCCTACACACCAACCACGCTCAAATCCCCACTGTACTCATAAACCCCAGGGTTCAAATCCACTTAACTATGACTCCACACACTGCAATGTGCCTCCAGAATTCCAGCTTGTTGGCGGAAGCAGCCCTAGCCAAGCTCTATCATAGCATTGACCCTTTTTTACTTTAAAAAAAAAAACTCATCACATATGTTGCTGCTACTGTTTACTATCTGTCACTTAATTCTTAGTTATATGTACATATCTACCTCGGTTACCTTGTACACCTGCACATTGACTGGGTACTGATACCGCTTGTATATAACCAAGTTATCGTTACTCATTGTGTATCTATTATTACGTGTTTAACTTTTTTTCTTACTCTCTGCATTGTTGGGAAGCCCCCATAAGTAAGCATTTTATTGTAGGTCCACGAAACATGTGACAAATAAAATCCGATTCAATTTGAGATACAGTTGAAGTCGGAAGTTTACATCCACTTAGGTTGAAGTCATTAAAACTCGTTTTTCAACCACTCCACAAATTTCTTGTTACCAAACTATAGTTTTGGCAAGTCGGTTAGGAAATCTACTTTGTGCATGACACAAGTAATTTTTCCAACAATTGTTTACAGACAGATTATTTCACTTATAATTCACTGTATCACGATTCCAGTGGGTCAGAAGTTTACATACACTAAGTTGACTGTGCCTTTAAACAGCTTGGAAAATTCCAGAAAATGATGTCATGGTTTTAGAAGCTTCTGATAGGCTAATTGACATCATTTTAGTCAATTGGAGGTGTACCTGTGGATGTATTTCAAGGCCTACCTTCAAACTCAGTGCCTCTTTGCTTGACATCATGGGAAAATCAAAAGAAATCAGCCAAGACCTCCACAAGTCTGATTCATCCTTGGGAGCAATTTCCAAACGCCTGAAGGTACCATCTCAAGACATCAGTCAGGAAGTTAAAGCTTGATCGCAGATGGGTCTTGCAAATGGGCAATGACCCCAAGCATACTTCCAAAGTTGTGGCAAAATGGCTTAAGGACAACAAAGTCAAGGTATTGGAGTGGCCATCACAAAGACCTGACCTCAATCCTATAGAAAATTTGTGGGCAAATTTGAGTGAGCAAGGAGGCCTACAAACCTGACTCAGTTATACCAGCTCTGTCAGGAGGAATGGGCCAAAATTCACCCGACTTATTGTGGGAAGCTTGTGGAAGACTACCCGCAACGTTTGACCCAAGTTAAACCATTTAAAGGCAATGCTACCAAATACTAATTGAGTGTATGTAAACTTCTGACCCACTGGGAATGTGATGAAAGAAATAAAAGCTGAAATAAATCATTCTCTCTACTATTATTCTGACATTTCACATTCTTAAAATAAAGTGGTAATCCAAGCTGCCCCTAAAACAGGGAACTTTTACTAGGATTAAATGCCAGGAATTATGAAAAACTGAGTTTAAATGTATTTGGCTAAGGTGTATGTAAACTTCTGACTCCAACTGTAGGTAACGTTTACAAAAAAAAAAAAAAAAAAAAGAAACACTTTATTTTTTATTTTTTACAAAATTAAAATCACAGTGTAGTTATCACAAAACTACTACTAACAGGTTCCGATCATCATTATAAATGATATTTTTTTATTATTTTTTTACAAATACCTAATGTAACAATGCTGTAACGTAGCTCCAAGGCCGGCAGATGGCTATTGAGTTCTTTCATCGTACAGTCCGGAGGCATTGTATGCAGCCAGCTATACACTCGTATCCCCCGTCGCCCGGTTTTTATATAAAGCATTCTCCATTCAGGCTGCAAAAGTATTGATTCCTCCTTAACTTGATTTAATGGCGAGAAGGCAAAAAAAAAAGGGTAAATATGGGTACTTTCTTTATGAAACACCATTTTCCACCATCGTGCTAGAGTGACTAATCCCTAAGAACGCTAGTGCCAGATGTTGCATATTGTGTACAGACAATCAGGTTGCAGCAGTCTGTTGTTTACCCCTGGCTGAACGCAGGGCGCAACATCAGAAAGTTGCATTAGCCACTCCAGCATGATGGGGAAAATAGGGTGTTTCAGTATTTTCCCGCCTTCTCGCCATTAAATCGAGTTACGGAGGAAATGAACGCCTTTGCAGGCTGAATGGAGAATGTTTTATGTATGCCCTGCTCCGCCAGGGATACGAGTGTATGGCTAGCTGCATACAATGCCTTTGGACGGTAAGATGAAACGACTCAATATCGCCATCTGCCCGGCCTTTGGGCTAGCTGTAATGTTAGTAGGAAGAGATATGCATCTTTCAAATGCCACGGATATAAAGCGCTCTGCACATCATCATCGTTAAGAGTTGGGGAAAAAGGCAGAATGTGAGACAGGGAAGAGAGAGCAGCGAAGTATAGCAATACTTCAAGAAGTTAAATGAGAAGGTGGTGAAATGCAAACTTTACAGCGGCAGAACTCATACGGGTCTTACCCGTATGACCCAACATGTTGCTCGCAGCAGTATGATAAGGGACGAGTGAGAAAATCACAGCGCTGATTACAGAAATTATTGCACTTGCTATGCAGCCATGGTAGACGATGTCGGCTTCAATGCGCTAATGCCATATCTAGAACCAGACTACAAGATGCCATGTTGAAAAACTGTGACCGTCCAAATGGAGAAATTGTGGGACATGAAGTCCCATGTACTGACAACAGAGAACATGGAGGAGAGGCACACAGCAGAGAACCTACCATTGTTGCTGAGAGGCCAGGACTGTGGTAGATTGAAACTACACTTCCCCCTAGCGGGGGGGAGCACCATATCGGAATTGTGAATTCACTTAATTTTATGAAATCTTCTTGTAATTTGAACAATAAAAATGGGCAGTTTAAATGTTAAGAACAGTTGCACATTTGTCACATCCCTATATAACAGTACACCACGCACACACACATCTTCAATTACATTTCCCATCCGAATAAAGCTAGTATCATACACACACAAACACACTTCACCTTGAGTTACAGCCCCGCTCCCAATACAGCTACAGTATACCCTTCTAAAAAAAAACATATTGGTTATGTGTCGCAGATTGTGCACGTAGGGAAAAAAGAAAATCAATAGGTTTGCATGAAATTCCCTCTTTGAAGTCGGTGACGCACTTGAATGGGATAAAATAGCTGACTTCAAAAGAGGCCGTAGGTTTGCTCAAGGTTCCTTCTAGCTTCTACCTGTTTAAATATAGTACAGCTACGTTGATATTTTGAAGGGGGGGGGGGTGCAAGGAGAGGTTTTTAATATATTTGTCATGAGAGCTGAAATAGGTTTTTAAAAATCTCATAATCTCTCAGACTGGTCCAAACCGGTCCTAAACGTTTTAACTGCCCTCAACTCTAATTTTGGCCAAAATGCCAATGTCAGAAGACAGATAAATCTCCCCGTCAACTGAATTCCTAAATGGCCATCCTACCTCACGTCCCTCCTCTGTTGTCTTTAATATTCAGTTAGCATCCATGAGTGATGAACAAAGGTAAAGGCCAGCGATTGATCACTTTTACAGCCATTACACCCAACAAGACCCTACTGTGATTTACAATGGAGGGGCCCACCTCTTTATTCGTTTCCGGGTAGAAGTGCCTGAGGACTGATTGTTCCCACCACACAGCTACAGCTGGAGGATAGGCAGATACACTGGCTCTGTGTGTGTATGCTAGCTAACAACATGCTAACATGATAGATATGGTTGTGTCTCTCAAGAGTAGCTAGTCAAAACAAAGCTACAGGCAACTGTAGAGTTCCATCGTGCAGCAAAGGGAAACACTGATAGAGGTTGTCAGCGGTGAGAAAACACAAACATACACAAGAAAATGAATTCAAGTCTACACTTTCATATTTATTTTTTTAACCTTTATTTAACTAGGCAAGTCAGTTAAGAACAAATTCTTATTTTCTAGGAACAGTGGGTTAACTGCCTTGTTCAGTGGCAGAACGACAGATTTTTACCTTGTCAGCTCAGGGATTTGATCTTGCAACCTTTCGGTTACTAGTCCAACGCTCTAACCACTAGGCTACCTAGTTGCTACCTATACCTCTTTACTTTACAAACTACACCCTGTAGCACGCTAGGTACAACCCACCGCACAGAGATACATTGACAGATAGATTAATAATCTGCTTGGCAGAGAGTACGGTTGTATTCAAGCACTCTCCCTCTGGCATTGCCACTATAATATGGCCCTGGCAGGGGCTCTGCCACAGCAGTTGGCAAGTGAAGCGGCAGGCGGCCATCTTGGGCAGAATGGGGTTAAAAGCAGTCTGACATGAGGAGAGAGAGTTTGGCTCTGGTTGGTGGAGCTGAAGCCAGCCTGTCTCTATTTATCTCTCTCTTCACCCATATGGAACCGCAAAGGAAGAATGGACTGGGATCAAATTCATTAGCCCACCTTTATCTCAATGCTAATGACAGCTAGCCCCTCGCGTATCTCTCCATCTCCCTTCTGCTTCTCCGCCAGGCTCTCTGTCTGTCTGTCTGTCACTCTCTCGCTCTCTTTCTCCATCTTTGTCCCCCTCTCCATCCATCTTTTCACCCCAGGGCAGCTCCCATGCTCCGCCTGTTGCCCCCCTCAGACCTGCTTTTGTTTCTCCTCGTGTTCTCCCTCTTCTTCTCCACCTCCCCCCAATCGCGACTACAGATTGGGGGCTGCGCGATGACACATGTCATGTGGGGACACGCCCCCCCCCATACCCCACCATGGATGGAGAGGGTGTGCCAGCCTATGTGCTCAGTCAAAGAGAGTTCGGTAACGAAGGGCGTCCCGCCAAAACGTCCCATTTCTCTGACCGTGTTATCCATGGAGTTCCAACTGCCTGATGCATGTGTGTGCGTTCATGTAACACCACTTCTGCAACTCCCTCTTCCTGCTTAACACACCTCTCATATCTAGCCTCCATATTCCTTCCTAGCATGTGTAGTACCAGTCAAAAGCTCAAGACAAAGGGTGAGATTGGAAGAATCGAAAATCGAAAATCTAATATATTTAAAACACTTTTTTGGGTTACTACATGATTCCATATGTGTTATTTCGTAGTTTTGATGTCCTCGCTATTATACAATGTAGAAAATAGCACAAATAAAGAAAAACCCTTGAATGAGTTGGCGTGTCCAAACGTTTGACTGGTACTGTATATGAGAAGGCCTCTACATCTCCCCATGCAGTGCTCAGTGTGAGAGCTCCCTGCCTCGCCAAGGTACACAGCAGGCCTTAATCCACCAATGCCTGCTCCGCACGCCCTTTATTTGTTGACGCTATCACCTCGCATCAACCGGCAAATAGGCAGTGCGAGATAACAGCCCCATTTATTTCCTTGTAAGCTTTCCCTTCCTGTTCTCCCTCCCTTGTTCATCCAATTCCCATCCCTGCAGATAAATCAGCAGTCTTTCTTTCTTAGAGCACCGCTGCTCAATGGCAAAAGGCAAGGTCAAAGCAGAACGCTGAAACAACGCTCAGGTAACGCTCTAGCAACGTCGGAAGCCCACAAATTACAGGTGTACGGCGAGGTATCATTCGTCTTGTTCTCTAATCTTGACACTGGAAAAAAGAGGGAGCGCGACAGGGGCCCTCAATCAGCTACTCTAGCTGCCACAAATCCCCACTTTTGTAACAAAAAAAGTGTAAAGCGGTTTACCGTCAGAGACAATCTCTCCTATTAAAAAAAAGAACGCATTTCCCCCCCCCCCCCCAAATGTATTTCAGCGTGCATAATAATAAATAAATAAGAAGGCTATATAGATACCCCTCCCTCTGGTCCCATAATCTCCAAAGCGCCGTATCTCTCTGATTGCTAGGTTGTCATTCTCCGGCGGTTCTATCACTTTTTAATCAGGATTATCTCCACTGACACTGAGACACAAGAGTTAATTTATGTATTTTCCCCATCATTCTTCCCTTCGCAATTATGTTTAGCTAACGCTGCAGAGATTGGCTACTTCTCAAAATTCGGGGAGGCAAGAAAAAATAAAGACAAAAAATATATGTTTTATTGTAACATACACCAGATAGGTGCAATGAAATGTGTTGTTTTACAGGGAGGAGACACAAAGGATAGACAGAGGAAAGGTTGGCGTGTGTGAGGGGCCTTGGTGTCACTGTGTATCAGGGGGATATGTTGCTACCTTTCATATGTGTGTGTGTGTGTATCTGTGTGTAGCCAGAGGTTGTGGACAATCCAAGGCACACACAGGGATAGCAGCAGTGCTCTAAATAAGAAAATAAGAGCTACAACTATGCCTTAATCCCACCTGACAGGGTAAAGGTTGGGTCCAAACAGCCAAGCATTTACCACAACAAATGTCTGGGACAAACAGTCTGTTAGCTGTCCTCCTGAATACAGCGGGGCCGCCCGGTATTTACATAGAAATGTCAACCCTGAGCTGCCTGCGAGGGCGGCTCGCCTCCGAAAGGTGTACTTGCTTCCAGAGCGATGCGCATGACAAATACTTTCCTTTCTTCTAGTCGGCAAGAGACAAGCCTGTGATTCGCAGCAAAGGCGAGGGGAACAAAATGCATCTCGACTCGCTCTTTTATACGCACCACTGGTGCAGTGTAATTTGTGTATACAGACTAGAGTACATGCCTTTTGAAAACCAGGCGCACGCTGCCACGCTATTAGAAGGAGCTCGATCTCCCAGTTGTAATTACAGTCTTTTGATTGGAGCTTTGACGGGAAAGGGGGATTATTAATACAAAATAAACGGTTTCAGTGTGTCAGTCTGAAAAGAGACGGAAATGAGAATTACGAGAAATCGTGAGGAGGCGTTTTAGGCACACAACAACAGCCACTGTATTTGCAAAAAAACAGCGTCTGCATACAAATCGAGTCAAGCTCGATAGGATACCAGAAGGACTGTACACCTTCCGGGTACTTCCAATTGGACTTGTTTGAGGCTGACATAGGGGGCTCCCTGACTGCTATGCTATTTGTCATAACCAGATGAATATCCCCCATGTACTGAGATGAACAAATGACTTGACAGAAAGGTTCTTACTCCTGTTTAACCCTAGCCATCCTTGAGTGATGTGCCGTAACAGCCGTGAGATGCGAACTCATTCCCCCCCTCTCTCCTCCTTTCCCTAGCCCCCGCTCTCCCAGAGTCCCATGTTTCCATGCTTGCACTACACACAATTACTTGCATCCATCAATTATCTGCCAACTCCCATTGGTCATTCCCTCTTTTTCGCTATAACAACACCCCCTTTCCCTCACTCGCTCAACCCCCCTTCCCCCAAAGTTCCCCCATTGCCATTCTGTTTCCCCTACCAGATGTCCGCCGGTTTGGGGGAGAACGACAACAAAAGAGGGGCTTTTGAATGCGCCCGGACCTACCCATCTTGCCCTGGGCTTTCTGTTTGGACACAAAAGCCAGAGGATTAACAGCTTTTCGCACATGAAGACCCCCATCTCCCTCTCTCTCGCTCTTTTTCCCTCCCCTACCACTTCTCCCCTCGAGGCTTTTTTTAGCTTCTAAAGACTCAACGCTCAAACACCCCCCCTTTTAACCCCTATCTTTACCACCCCTCCCCCAGCTTGGGCAGGCTGTTACTACTACCTGACCCAATCTTCCACTACTGTTGCCAGTTTCTGTCTAAGTATAGCAGTAGCCCCACTCCCAAGTCTGAAGCGCTATTGGCATCACACTCTTCGAAAGAATGCTAGAATGGGGCTCTCCAGGGCATGTAAACACAGCAACATTCCCACTTTCTATAGCACTGAAATGCTAAAGCCGAGGGAAAACAAAGATTTACTATGTTTGGTATGCATTTCGAATGTCACATGTTGGCATTCTAGCGAACCTCGTACATTGCTAATAGAAATGTTCGAAGTAACGTGTAATGAAGTGCCACGTCGTGCATTAACAGAGTGTCTGCTTTTTGTTTGTGACTGAGGAGAAAGTTTGTGGCACTTGTCACCTCAGCGACATTCATTCGTCTAAGCAACATTAATTTTGCTCTGCGAGATGCGTGAAAGACAGAAAACAAAGGTGTGCTTATGTACAGTCGTGGCCAAAAGTTTTGAGAATGACACAAATATTAATTTTCACAAAGTCTGCTGCCTCAGTTTGTATGATGGCAATTTGCAAATACTCCAGAATGTTATGAAGAGTGATCAGATGAATTGCAATGGATTGCAAAGTCCCTCTTTGCCATGCAAATGAACTGAATCCCAAAAAAAACATTTCCACTGCATTTCAGCCCTGACACAAAAGGACCAGCTGACATCATGTCAGTGATTCTCTCGTTAACACAGGTGTGGGTGTTGACGAGGACAAGGCTGGAGATCACTCTGTCATGCTGATTGAGTTCGAATAATAGACTGGAAGCTTCAAAAGGAGGATGGTGGTGCTTGGAATTATTGTTCTTCCTCTGTCAACCATAGTTACCTGCAAGGAAACACGTGCCGTCATCATTGCTTTGCACAAAAAGGGCTTCACAGGCAAGGATATTGCTGCCAGTAAGATTGCACCTAAATCAACCATTTATCGGATCATCAAGAACTTCAAGGAGAGCGGTTCAATTGTTGTGAAGAAGGCTTCAGGGTGCCCAAGAAAGTCCAGCAAGCGCCAGGACCGTCTCCTAAAGTTGATTCAGCCGCGGGATCGTGGATACCACCAATACAGAGCTTGCTGAGGAATGGCAGCAGGCAGGTGTGAGTGCATCTGCACGCACAATGAGGCGAAGACTTTTGGAGGATGGCCTGGTGTCAAGAAGGGCAGCAAAGAAGCCACTTCTCTCCAGGGAAAACAGCAGGGACAGACTGATATTCTGCAAAAGGTACAGGGATTGGACTGCTGAGGACTGGGGTAAAATCATTTTCTCTGATGAATCCCCTTTCCGATTGTTTGGGGCATCCGGAAAAAAGCTTGTCCAGAGAAGACAAGGTGAGCGCTACCATCAGTTTACCAACAGTAAAGCATCCAGAGACCATTCATGTGTGGGGTTGCTTCTCAGCCAAGGGGGTGGGCTCACTCACAATTTTGCCTAAGAACACAGCCATGAATAAAGAATGGTACCAACACATCCTCCGAAAGCAACTTCTCCCAACCATCCAGGAACAGTTTGGTGACGAACAATGCCTTTTCCAGCATGATGGAGCACATTGTCGTAAGGCAAAAGTGATAACTAAGTGGCTCGGGGAACAAAACATCGATATTTTGGGTCCATGGCCAGGAAACTCCCCAGACCTTAATCCCATTGAGAACTTGTGTTCAATCCTCAAGAGGCAGGTGGACAAACGAAAACCCACAAATTCTGACAAACTCCAAGCATTGATTATGCAAGAATGGGCTGCCATCAGTCAGGATGTGGCCCAGAAGTTAATTGACAGCATGCCAGGGTGGATTGCAGAGGTCTTGAAAAAGAAGAGTCTACACTGCAAATATTGACTCTTTGCATCAACTTCATGTAATTGTCAATAAAAGCCTTTGACACCTATGAAATGCTTGTAATTATACTTCAGTATTCCATAGTAACATCTGACAAAAATATCTAAAGACACTGAAGCAGCAAACTGTGTGGAAATTAATATTTGTGTCATTCTCAAAACGTTTGGCCACGACTGTATATGTGTGTCCTTCCTCCTGCATCCTTTGCTCTTTTAGAAAATGATCTCAATTTACCTTGAATTCCTTTACTTCCAACATGTTGGGGTGATCAACAGCATTGATTGAGAATGCACTGGGGGATGAGGATCCCCTTCGATACTACAGCACACAACTCCGACAGTGCGTCGGTGGGTCTGAGGAAGACTTACAATACTTCATCTTGGCCTACATTTATGACAATTCCTTATAAGACAAACTAAGACTTCACAAATCCCCCTGCCAATGGCTCAATGGGACAACCATCCAGTGTGGGCCCTAAGTGGAGAATAAATGGGCCAATCCCAACCTGCCAACATGACCCCCTCAGGCGTATGAATGGGGTGTCAGTGGCTCTCCACAACCTCCCAGGGGTCATAACTCTGGGTGGGGTGCCTTTTTCCTGACATAACCAGGTTTGTGAGGACGCCCCAAGGCGAAGGCTCCATCAATCTGGGAACACCAGCTGGTAATCATACTTAACAAGCTGGAGAGCGGCCCAGTGACGGAATCAGAGGGGGGGCATGAGGGACAGAAAGAGCCGAATCGCCTGGCTTATCCCAGACGGGGTGTTAATTACAACCTCTCCATGAAACACCAGTTCACATTAACTCCATAACCAGAAAGACTGAGGATTGGAACAGGAGGGGTGTGTGGGGAATAGCCGGCATAGGAGTCAAACAAGGGGGTACCCTTGCCCCCTCCCCAAAGTAAATAATGCATTATCAACACAGCATCATCAAAGGAACTGGAGCAAATCATTGGGGCAAACCCCCGTATCTGGGGACAAGGGATGTGTATGCCCTGGCAGTGTGTCTATGAAGTCCCTTTAGAGCCCCCCAGATGGACAAGAGGAAGTTCTGGTGCAAAGCAAGGTCAGAGCTTTAGCTTTATCTGTCTGTGGGCAGATTTAGGAAAAGCCAGCATGAGATAGAGAAGAGACTTGAGCCTCCCGTCCTAGCTCAGGCGTACAACCAAGTGTGATATGGATCAATCCTGTCGAGTTCGCCGCCACTATTCCTGTCTGTCTTATCTGGTCACGGGCTCTGACCCTGCGGCACCCCTAAAGTGAGCACTGCTTGTTTTGGGCCAACCGAGCTCAGGGGAGACTGGTGTGTAAATATAATTTTTGGAATCTCAGGGTTAAGGCAAATTCTCACCTCCAACAGGGGCCTGTTGCCGAGGCCAATCTACTGATTCAGACTCCGGTGAACACGTCTGAGCAAAGCGGTCAATAATTCCACAGCCCTAATCGCTTATCCCCTGTGGCCACAGTGCAGGTGTGAGGTGGAAAGATACAAGCAGTAACTGGAGCCTGGAAGATGGTCAGATTTTTTTCTACCCTACTTTTGGGCAGTTTGAATGGAGGCTACTCTGTCTACGATTCACCACTAAGATCTTGATGAAGGGTCACTCTGTTGTTTGTGTCGCACTGCTTTGCTTTATCTTGGCCAGGTCGCAGTTGTAAATGAGAACTGGTTCTCAACTAGCCTACCTGGTTAAATGAAGGTGAAATAAATCCAATTTTAAAAATAAAAATCTACAGCGCAAGTCATGATCCACCCGTTCCATTAACTGACTACGTAAAAGGTCTCCTCCCTTAGCGACGATTGAAACAACTAAGTCCGGGTATCAAAGGGAAAAGGCTACCGTTCAAAGACACAATACCTCCTCCATTCACCGCCAGACAAATTGCACCCGACGCCAGTTGAAGTGCACCGATTTAGCACTCAGGACAAATTAAGAGGAATAAACACAATTAGTAGGCCGAGGAAAGGCGGCAGGTGCTGCACACACGTCTCTCTATCTCTCTCTCTCTCTCTCCGATAACACAATAGAGTCCGTTGGTGCAGCTGCTATTAATGCTGCCTGTCACCATAGCGTCCAAAGCTGAAAAGCAACAGGGCTAATTGGAAAACATGTTACTAAAAATTTTCTTGTTTAATTTCAAATGCAATCAACATGGCACTGGGTGGTAAGACTCACCCAATAGGGAAAAAAAACAATTAGGTCTAGTACTACATGAAATTGTTAATAATACAATGATTTTTGAACTTGGTTTGACAACGCGACATGAAGGTCCTGCAATCTAACAGTATAAAGAACCATTGCCTTGTGTGAGTTCCTAAACAGGCCTCAAAGTGAGAGGCAGAAAGTCAAACAACTTAAAACTTAATTTTGTGCCCCTCAGTGTAATTACTATTTACTCTGACAGTGGGCCCGAAGACTAGAGTCTGGAATCACCTCCTTTGATCCTTTCAAAAATGGAGAAAAAGCACCATACTGATAAGTGGGAAATAAGAAAACAGCTCGGAAAGTAATAATTGCAAGGAAATGAATTTCACAACCCCAGGGAGGACACCTACAAAGACCTTTTTACAAAAATCATATCCGGGGCACAATTCAATTAACTTTTTCCCTTCCAAGTGAGAGAAAAAAAAAATATCCCCCAACGCTTCGGGGAAATCAAAAGTTTGTTCAATAAACAGAGTTTTCAGATTAAATGTTTTCATCATTGAGCAACTTTTATTCATTACAGCTCCTTACGGGCTTGTCCGTCATAAATGCATTGATTTGCGGTTTATCCGAAGGCAAATACAAAGTCTGTGACATCCTTTGGTCACGGTTAACTGCCTCTGCCTGCCTGGCAGCATTCCTCTTGCCTTTTCTCTTCTTTGTTTCCTAGCATCTGACAGTGATCAGTGGTGATAAATTGTTCAATTAAAGTGACATTAAGGATGCTGGACACAGTTGGCATGTGCCTCTTGGTATGCAAGGTGTTGTCCAATTACTCTAAAGGATGACACTTTTTCTCCCGTCTGACAATCAACATGTGGATCTCATCATTACAAAGTAGTTTATTTATTCTATCCAACAACAAGATGTAATATATTTAACTGCAAGCAGATTTCACAATTTAAAAAGCCTGGACGAAAACAATAATTCCAATGTTTTTCTGTTGACATAGACCTCAATATATGTATTTTGTGAAGCTATTAGATATATAGACACTGCATTAGAGGGTGGTGTAATATGTAATATATAATATGACAACAATATAGTACAAACATAAGTGTTTCCTTGTTATTTCTATGTATCAGTCACACTGATTCATTGTCTTTCTTTATTTGGGTTGAAATTAAGCGAGAGTTTGTTCAAAAGGAACAAAATGTTGCCTCTGGTAAGATTATAAAAGTGCTTAGATGCTAAATCAAGACCAATTGTGATTCAAATTCGATTCGTCCTACATAAAATAGGATAATTCAGCACTGCCTGCGGGCGACTGAACCGTGTCCAAAACTTTCCAGCACAGCATGCGTCATCAAAAGTTCACCGCCTCCTCACTGATTTATTGAACTGATGTTATAGAAGAGTCAAACAGAAGCTATGGCTCCACTTCAATCTTTTTCTGAGCTATAACTTGGAATAGGCCTAGATCTTTTATGCCCAATGATTTCATGACAATCAACCCTCAAATCACGCTTCAATAGCGACTCCTACAATTGAGCTCATCTCAAAAGGAACACATCATCAACATAATAACAAGTCTTGAGATAGGCCGTCCTTGGGAACGAAGTGAAAAGCGCATATCCCCGGGCACAAGCCTTCACCAATTGCCGCCTCGTATTGATATGGTTGTTTGCAAAGACTACATACGAGTCTCTAAACCAAAAATAGTCATCAAGGAATTCAACTTCATTGTCTCAATACATTTAAAAGGCTTGACTATATAGTGCAACATTGTAGCTTTATTTATTCAACGTCTTGCTGACTGTAAGTAAAATACAAAAAAACACTAATGACTTTCTTAGTTATGGTTGAAAAGATTAATTACTTAAGCAAAAAAAAGTACGTTTTGCTATAATAATACAGTTATAATATAACTTTGTCATACTGGTGTGAAATAAGTGTTTTTAAACTGTTTTCGTTTTGTGAAGTTGAACAAAGGCATCTGCGGGATGGAAGTAATGGTACGTTGAAGACTAACGTTACGTGAGAATTTTTTTTTACAGCCTATGGATAGTCACTTTGAATCAAACAACTATTTTTTCGTTCTCATTTCTCTAAAAAAAAACGATAGAAAGCCAGAAAATAAATAGTAAGACCTTACTTTAGTGGCGTGAGAAGAGTCTTTTTTTAAACCGCCCCCCTCCGAGAAGTTTATGGGGGGCAGACGAGGGACACTTGAAAATTCCTTTTCCCCTGCAAAAAAAAAAAGCTTATGTTGCATCCATGAAATAACGAAGTGGAGAATAATCATACATTTCAATTGGGTAAAAGCGTCGAGTCACTTTTATACGGGGAAAACCACCGCTACAATCATTCTCTTTCTTGCAAGTCTGTTTTCCGTTTTCATATCAGTCGCTTTCAGTAAGTAGATCGCCTCAATAGAACAAAAGTATATGATCCCAAATGCGAGCCGTGTGATGATTCCCATGCGTATCTGTTTGCTGCTGTGGTTTATCTCCACGTCCCAGGTTTGGGATTTTTCCTAAATCCACCTCATTCGACTGGCGGTGGGAAGACCCGTGTCGAGTGCCCCCATAGTCGAATTACCCCCCCTCCACACACACACACACACACAGACACACACAAAACGTACTGCCTCCTCTCTACACTCACGTGACCGCTCGCTTGTGAATGACATTACAGAGTGGAAACAGATGAGGATTTGGGGGTCGAACGTTATTTGAAACCTTCACGGTCGACCCTTTGGAGAAAAACTGGGCCAGGAGAGAGGGAGGGGTAGCGGTGTATGTGTATAACGTGGAAATAGTGATCTTAAATTAGCCAGTTTTCTTACATGTGTTCTCAAACAGTCAGATATGGTATTTTACACTACGGTAGATAGGCAGGACAGTAGGCTGCATTTGGACCCGATTCGCGCGCGTGCTTCTGCCCATTCCGTTCAATCTGAACAGCATAGTGTTCCGCAAAGAATAAACATGAATTATTTGCACATTAATTTGATCAAACGTTTAATTAAACTACCATTGCTTGTGGATAAATAACGGAATGTTGTAAATGAAATGTAAAGGTTGGCCATATTGTTGTTAGACAATAGGTCTACACAATTGAAATCGGACTTAATAATTTATTGGTTCGTAAAATATGATGCACATTAAGAAAAGTGGGTTTGTCAAAGGTTCTTTGCAGTTTACAAAAGGGTTCTTCCCTCTTTTAGTGATATTTAAAATGTAAGTGGCTGGTTAGAATATTTTGGGGCGTGGTTTGATCACAGCTCTTTTTCTTCAACAGTGAGTAAATGTCTTTCCAGTTGATCTAATCTGTTGTGTCATGACATTGCATTGTGAATATGACTATGGCCGTTAAAACCTGTTGAGGACAGAGGGCGCTGTTTTCACTTTGGGGGAAAATCGTGTCCAATTTAATCGGCCTCGTACTCAATTCTTGCTCGTACAATATGCATATTATTATTACTATTGGATAGAAAACACTCTCTAGTTTCTAAAACCGTTTGAATTATATCTGTGAGTAAAACAGAACTCCTTTTGCAGCAAACTTCCTGACAGGAAGTGGAAAATCTGAAATCGATGCACTGTTCTAGGGCCTGCCTATTAATGTCCTTGATATTTATTAGAATACATGCACTTCATACGTCTTCCACTAGATGTCGACAAGCAGTGAGAGAAGAAATGGAGTGTGTAACTTGATCTGGGGTCGAATAATAGCTCTTGGCATGACGTGTCACCAGTTTCCTGTTTTCTGGAGAGCGCGTGAAGGGACCTGGTTTTGCCTTCTGTACAGCTGTCGTTATGGACGACTAATATCTCCGGCTTTGATTTTATTTGATACATGTGACAATATCATCGTAAAGTATGTTTTTTCAATATAGTTTTATTAGATTATTGAAATTTATTCGGGACGTTAGGCGTGTTGCGTTGTGTGCCTTTGTTCAGGAAGGAGAGCTTAGCGCCACTTTGCTAGCTTTCCGTGCTAATTGACTGGAGAAGAGGACATTCTAAATCCAAACAACGATTGTTCCCGACAAAGGACCCCTTGTACAACATTCTGATGAAAGATCATCAAAAGTAGGACCCATTTTATGATGCTATTTCATATATCTGTCGAACATGTGAAATAGTCGTTTGCGCACTTTCTCGCTATACCTAAGCTGGATGTCGTAATGAAGTTATTTTTAGAATTCTAACACGGCGATTGCATTAAGAACTAGTGTATCTATCATTTCCTATACAACATGTATTTTCTAGTAACGTTTATGAATAGTTATTTGGTCAGAATAGTTGGAGTGTCATAAAAATATCCGCACATTCTGGGAAAAAGTAGCTACGATAGCACAATGTATAACCACTGATTTCAGCTCTAAATATTCACATTTTCGAACAAAACATAAGTGTATGTATAACCTGATGTTATAGGACTGTCATCTGATGAAGGTTTATGAAGGTTAGTGAAAATTAATATCTTTTGCTGGTTTATTCCCTATCGCTAACGTGCCTATTGCTATCGCTAACGTGCCTTGATGAATGAATGCGGTAGTGTGGTAGGCTATTGTAGTAAGCTAATATAATGCTATATTGTGTTTTCGCTGTAAAACACTTAAAAAATCTGAAATATTGGCTGGATTCACAAGATGTTTGTCTTTAATTTGCTGTACACCATCGATTTTTCAGAAATGTTTTATGATGAGTATTTAGGTATTTGACGTTGGTGTCTGTAATTACTCTGGCTGCTTCGGTTCTATTTCTGACGGTAGCTGTGATGGTAGCTGCAATGTAAAACTGATTTATACCTCAAATATGCGCATTTTTCGAACAAAACATAGATTTATTGTATAACATGTTATAAGACTGTCATCTGATGAAGTTGTTTCTTGGTTAGTTTGGTTGGTTCTTGGTTAGTTAGGTTGGCTTTGTGCATGCTACCTGTGCTGTGAAAAATGTCTGTCCTTTTTTGTATTTGGTGGTGAGCTAACATAAATATATGTGGTGTTTTCGCTGTAAAACATTTTAAAAATCGGACATGTTGACTGGATTCACAAGATGTGTATCTTTCATTTGCTGTATTGGACTTGTTAATGTGTGAAAGTTAAATATTTCTAAAAAATATCTTTTGAATTTCGCGCTCTGCCTTTTCAGTGGAATGTGGGAGGAGTTCCGCTAGCGGAACGCCAGAGCCAGACAGGTTAATGGTGTCTTGTGAAAGACTCACGTTTGGCCTTCTGTCAATTGAGTGCTGTTGTCTACATCAGTTCTCAATTTTGTCCTCAGGCAGCCACAGCCATTTCAGGGCTGGCACATTTGATTCAACTTGGCAATTAGCACAATAATAACGTCCATGGAAATTAAACTACATAATATGGCGTACCAAAATAAATAAACAATAGGTGCCAACTTTGCACAAGTGCAAACGTCATAAAATCAGTCCCATTAGCCTATTTCAAAACCAAAGATCAAAAAAGTTTACTCTCAATGAGAGTCGGTCATTAAATGACAGCTTCCTAAAGGCTCTTTAATGAGAGAGTTTTTAACAACAAAGTTGTTTAAAGACCAAAACCCAATGATGCTGTAATAGTGCTATGGTTGCACTTTTCAAATCAGCTGTTACAGATCCCCTGCCTGAATTCCAGTTAGCATGCATACATGACTGGTTCATCCTCTACAAGTACAAGTTGGTCTCCGTTGTTTGGCCCTAGGCTCTGTTCAAATCTGTTATAATTGATATGAACACTTTCAAATCGAATTATGTCAACACTTCGGTTTATTAGTCTTGAGGCTGTTGCCATCCGCAATGGATTGGACAAGAAAATGGAACAAGTGCAGGCTTGGCATGCCAGTTCTGGAGGAACAGCACTAAAAAAGGACATTTCTCCAATTTGAGGGTGTATTTGTGTAGTGAACTTTTCAAGGGGCTCAGATCATAATGGATGAAGTCTTTAAAAGATCCATCTCTAGTGTACATTCTGTGACAAACTACCCATGCGAGCACCCCCCTTCACTACTCTTTGTTTGAAACCCAGTGTGATATGCAACACTGTAAAAGGTCAAACGGGGCTAATCAATTTGAACACTGAATAAAACTTCGGTGTGATTTTATGTAGATTTTTTTCTCCTCCCCATCCTCCTTATTCGCTGTTGCCTAATTTAATCATTCCGATAAATCTTGGAGCGCTGCACACCGCTTTTCCCCTGGTGGCGTGGGGCTTAACATGGTAAATTTCACTGGGACTAGGGAAATACGGGTTAGTGCATGGAAGGATAAAGGAGCACTTACGTCTTGACATGTGCAATCCATAACAGAGTAATGAGTCGACTACATTGGGAGTTCTTATCTTCTGTTCTCTCTCTCTCTCTCTCTCTCCCTCTCTCTCTCTCTCCCTCTCTCTCTCTCTCTCTCATTGTTTTTGTTGAGCGTTCACTAAAGCTGTGTAACTGCATGTGATGCATGCTGCTGGAGAAAGTGGAAGAGATATAATTTTGATGTGATGTGTCTCATTACCAAATCATGCATATACAAGTGATGGAACAATACTTGAAAGTGTTGATTGCTTGAAATATTTGGAAATATTTGGAAAACAATTAACTATAAGCTTGGGTTACTATACAGATCTAATAATTGTTGTACTGTATCCATTAGAAAGACCTTAGTAACCCATTTGCTGCTTTCTATCCTAGACTATGGTGACATCATCCATAAAAAAACAATTCCTGTGTAACGATGTTCGTCTGAGGAAGAAGGAGAGGACCAAGGTGCAGCGTGGTACGTGTTCATGATTTTTAATAACACTGAACACTAGAACAAAAAATAACAAAACGGAACAAACGAAACAGTCCTGTCTGGTACAGACACAGAGACAGAAAACAACTACCCACAGAACACAGGTGGGAAAAGGATACCTAAGTATGGTTCTCAATCAGAGACAACGATAGACAGCTGCCTCTGATTGAGAACCACACCCAGCCAAACACACAGAAATAGAAAACATAGAACACAAAACATAGAATGCCCACCCCAACTCACGCCCTGACCAAACCAAAATAGAGACATAAAAAGGATCTCTAAGGTCAGGGCTTGACATCCTGGATGCCATTATAAGACACATCATTGCAAACTGTATGAATCACTAAATTGTCTGTCACTCCCAAACAGAAGATAACTGCGTATTGGTAACAATGTATTTCTTAAATGTACCAACTTACATTTCCCTGTATATAATAAGGAACACCTAACTTTATAATACACTACTCCTTTCGACAATGGCAGCAATTACAAATGCAAAGCGTACATCATGACAGGAATAATGATGATATGTGTAAATATGTATGTAGATATTATAGGTACTTAGTTTTATTAGTTGTATTAGTAATTTTTAGCAGTAGTTTTTATTAGTTGTAGGCCTATTAGTAGTAGTACATAATCTTTTTTTATGCTGTTAATGTATGTTTTAGTTTACTATTATTATTATTATTTCATTGTTTTTTGTATTAGACAGTAGTTGCCATATTCTTCTTCTTACGAAGTATTGCTTTTTTGTTTTGTTTTTCTTCAGAGCCTGTGAAGACGATATAATCCCAAAACGATCATATTTTAACAAGTTACTTCATGGGTCAGTTTGAGCCTAGTCTTGGACTAAAATGCTTTTTCAAAGGAGATTCTCTGGGAATCTGTGTTTGGGAAATTGGCACTACATGGATTATACAGTACTATAAATATGTAGTCCTTATATGCTTTCAAGCTTAGGGGGCCAGGGTGACATTCCAATCCAAAATAGTCACCACTTGTTACTCAAGGTCCAAGGCTGAGAAGACCTGATGCAATTATTTTTACATGTAGCCTTTATTTAACTAGGCAAGTCGGTTAAAAGCAAATTCGTATTTACAATGACGGCCTACCCCGGCCAAACCCTAACCCGGACGACGCTGGGCCAATTGTGCGCCGCCCTATAGGACTCCCAATCACGGCCGGTTGTGATACAGCCCAGGATCACACCAGGGTCTCTAGTGACGCCTCTAGCACTGAAATGCAATGCCTTAGACCGCTGCGCCACTCGGGGAACGTTGCTCAGATTCTCTCCTGTTCTGTTTTCAGGTGACAACACGTGCAGGAAAATGAAAGATCCTCTACAGTCCCCCTCCTCCTCTGTTCCTCTGTGTCACCCAGAGGGGTGGCAGCGGCAGCTGGCAACTTCAGTTACTTCGAGTTCCTCATATGGCACTATTTACTCCCCCTGTGATGGAGAGTTTGTCAGGTAGGTCTAGGAGAAGAAGAAGAAGGCCCCAGGTACAAAACACATTTATTTCCAGCCAAACGTCCCCTAGGGGCTCCCTCTCCCCGACACTTAACACTCAAATATATTCTCATCTTTTTTAGAGGAATTCGCACCATTTTCATCTTGGCGGATGGACACACAGAGAGCTGAGAACTGTAGCTTTGTGAGGGAGCAGACCTGGGGCCGCTGCTGATGGCTCGATTGGTTTCCACATTCACACAAACACACACATGCACGCCAGTGGCGTTCAGTGCAATTCAAGATTAGGGAGGGTGCTTTTTTTTTGTGCATGAATTTGCCCTCCAAAATTAAAGTTTATAACGTAGGTGCACAGGCCCGAGACAGTGACTCATTCAATACCGTCTTGAACACTTGCCTGCATCTAGCTGATCTGGGGTGTAAACCTTTTGTTCAAACAGCTGCAAAATGTGAAAGGACAAATTCAGGTATGTCCCTCCCCATTTCGTTGCATTTGCTTCCGTTTAAGAAACATTTTGCAACCGAATTGGCAAAATCAATACACCCCTGATCACCCACACACAGTTCACAGCTACATACAGCATCATCACTTTGCTCATTGTATAATTCCTTCTCGGATCTACGCGTTCTCCTCCTCTGACCTTTTCCCTTCGCTTGTGGACTTTAGTGCACAGCATAACAGCTGTCTGTGACCAGGTGCTAAAACCTGTCCAAGCCAAACCTTCATACCATAACTGCTAAAAACTGGGTTTCCCAAACTCGGTCCTCGGGACCCCAAGGGGTGCACGTTTTGTTTTTTGCCCTAGCACGACACAGCTGATAAAAAAAACAACTAATTATCAAGCTTTGATAATTTGAATTAGCTGTGTAGTGTCAGGGAAAAATACAAAATGTTCACCCCTTGGGGTCCCAAGGACCGAATTTGGGAAATGCTGCGCTAATCGCTACACAGCCTACATCGTTGTCACTATATTAACATTATAGTCAACAAACTATAACTAACACGTTAGTAAACCCACAATCCAATCAATGTGTACAATCATGCAGTACAGTGTACAACAAGCAGTTTAGCAATTACACCGGCGGTCCGCGGTGGCAATAAATTAATAAAACTGAAAGCTTACCTTGAGTTGGAAGAGTTGCAGTGTTGAATAGCCTTAGCCTGCTAGCTAACATAGCATTCCTCTCTGTTTGAGTCAGGTTGTCGAGTAGGTTAAATTAGTCGCATTAGCTAAGTAAGTGAAAGGTAAACTAAGAAGAAAAAATCTAGATTGAATTATTCCATTCAATTTAAGGGCTTTATTGACATGGGAAACATATGTTAACATTGCCAAAGCAAGTGAAATAGATAACAAACAAAAGTGAAATAAACAATAAAAACATTAACAGTAAACAATACCCTCACAAAAATTCCAAAAGAATAAAGACATGTCAAATGTCATATTATGTGCAAATAGTTAAAGTACACAAGGGAAAATAAATAAACATAAATATGGGTTGTATTTACAATGGTGTTTGTTCTTCACTGATTGCCCTTTTCTTGTGGCAACAGGCCACAAATCTTGCTGCTGTGATGGCACACTGTGGTATTTCACCCAGTAGATATGGGAGTTTATCAAAATTGGGTTTGTTTTTGAATTCTTTGAGGGTCTAATATGGTCATGTATTTGGCAGGAGGTTAGGAAGTGCAGCTCAGTGCAGCTCAGTTTCCCACCTCATTTTGTGGGCAGTGTGCACATAGCCTGTCTTTTCTTGTGTAACAACGGCCCTGGAGAAGAAGGACGTTTTTTACTTGTCCCCAACCGATCGTGTTTTTTTGTTTGTTTATTTGAGTTGTTTGTAACTTTTTTTTTAAACTTATTTTGTACATAATGTTGCCGCTACCGTCTCTTATGACCGAAAATAACTTCTGGACATCAGGACTGCGATTACTCACCACAGACTGGAAGAATCCTTTTTTTCCTTTAACGAGTCTGACGAGCCCGACGCGAATGATATACTGCTTTCTCGGGAACAGGCCCAGATCCCCGTGATTAGCGTGAAGAAGAGGCAGAGAAAAGGGGGCCAGAGGGCGGGCTGCCTTTTCAGAATTCGTAGGCGATCGAATAAACCTCCACTTCCTTACATTCTGCTAGCAAACGTGCAATCTTTGGAGAATAAAATAGATGACCGATGCGGAAGATTAAACTACCAACGGGACATTCAAAACTGTAATACCTTATGCTTCACGGAGTCATAGCTGAATGACGACACTATCAACATACAGCTGGCTGGTTATACGCTGCACCGGTAGGATAGAACAGCGGCGCCTGGTAAGACAAGTGGCGGCGGACTATGTATTTTTGTAAATAACAGCTGGTGCACGATATCTAAGGAAGTCTCGAGCTATTGCTCGCCTGAGGTAGAGTATCTCATGATAAGCTGTAGACCACACTATCTACTTAGAGATTTTTCATCTGTGTTTTTCGTAGCTGTTTACATACCACCCCAGACTGAGGCTGGCACTAAGATATCATTGAATGAGCTATATTCCGCCATAAGCAAATAAGAAAACGCTCACCCAGAGGTGGCGCTCCTAGCAGCCGGGGACTTTAGTGCAGGGAAACTTATATCTGTTTTACCAAATTTCTATCAGCATGTTAAATGTGCAACCAGAGGGACAAATACTCTGGACCACCTTTACTCCACATACAAAGCTCTCCCTCGTACTCCATTTGGCAGACGGATTACCAGGACGTATACTGCGTGCATGCGCTGACCAACTGGCAAGTGTCTTCACTGACATTTTCAACCTCTCCATTTGGCAGACGGATTACCAGGACGTGTACTGCGTGCATGCGCTGACCACCTGGCAAGTGTCTTCACTGACATTTTCAACCTCTCCCTGACCAAGTCTGTAATACCAACATGTTTTAAGCAGACCACCATAGTGCCTGTGCCCAAGAACACTAAGATAACCTGCCTAAATGACTACCGACCCGTAGGACTCACGTCTGTAGCCATGAAGTGCTTTGAAAGGCTGGTCATGGCTCACATCAACACCATTATCCCAGAAACCCTAGACCCACTCCAATTCACATACTGCCCCAACAGATCCACAGATGATGCAATCTCTATTGCACTCCACACTGCCCTTTCCCACCTGGACAAAAGGAACACCTATGTGAGAATGCTATTCATTGACTACAGCTCAGCGTTCAACACCATAGTGCCCTCAAAGCACATCAATAAGCTAAGGACCCTGTGACTAAACACCTCCCTCTGCAACTGGATCTTGGACTTCCTGACGGGCCGCCCCCAGGTGGTAAGGGTAGGCAACAACACATCCGCCACGCTGATCCTAAACACAGGGGCCCCTCAGGGGTGCGTGCTTAGTCCCCTCCTGTACTCCCTGTTCACTCATGACTGCACGGCTAGGCACAACTCCAACACCATCATTAAGTTTGCCCGATGACAAAACAGTGGTAGGCCTGATTACCGACAAAGACGAGACAGCCTATAGGGAGGAGCTCAGAGACCTGGCCGTGATCAAGACAAAGGAGATGATTGTGGACTACAGGAAAAAGAGGACAGAGAACGCCACCATTCTCATCAACGGGGCTGTAGTGGAGCAGGTTGAGAGCTTCAAGTTCCTTGGTGTCCACATCTCCAACAAACGAACATGGTCCAAGCACACCTAGACAGTCGTGAAGAGGGCACGACAAAACCTATTCCCCCTCAGAAGACTGAAAAGATTTGGCATGGGTCCTCAGATCCTCAAAAGGTTCTACAACTGCACCATCGAGAGCATCATGACTGGTTGCATCACTACCTGGTATGGCAACTGCTCGGCCTCTGACCGCAAGGCACTACAGATGATAGTGCAAACGGCCCAGTACATCACTGGGTCCACGCTTCCTGCCGTCCAGGACATCTATAGCAGTTGGTGTCAGAGGAAGGCCCTAAAAATTGTCAACGACTCCAGCCACTCTAGTCATAGACTGTTCTCTCTGCTACCGCACGGTATGCGGTACTGGAGCACCAAGTCTAGGCCCAAGAGGCTTCTAAACAGCTTCTACCCCCAAGCCATAAGACTCCTGAACATCTAATCAAATGGCTACCCAGACTATTTGCATTGTCCCCCCTCCCCCTCTTTTACACCGCTGCTACTCTCTGTTGTTATTATCTATGCATAGTCACTTTAATAACTCTACCTACATATACTTATTACCTCAACTAACCGGTGCCCCCGCACATTGACTTTGTACCGGTACCCCCCTGTATATAACCTTACTATTGTTATTTTACTGCTGCTCTTTAATTACTTGTTACTTTTATTTCTTATTCTTATCCGTATTTTTTTTCACTGCATTGTTGGTTAGGGGCTCGTAAGTAAGCATTTCACTGTAAGGTCTACACCTGTTGTATTCGGCGCATGTGACTAATAACATTTGATTTGATTTGATTTGAAAGCCAGGTCTGCCTACGGTGGCCTTTCTCAATAGCAAGGCTATGCTCACTGAGTCTGTTTGGGTCAGTCACAGTGGTCAGGTATTCTGCCACTGTGTACTGTCTGTTAGGCGCCAAATAGCATTCATGTTTTTTTGTTAATTCTTTCCAATGTGTCAAGTAAGTATCTTTTTGTTTTCTCATGATTTTGTTGGGTCTAATTTTGTTGCTGTCCTAGGGCTCTGTGGGCTCTGTTTGTGTTTGTGAACAGAGCCCAAGGACCAGCTTGCTTAGGGGACTCTTCTCCAGGTTCATCTCTATGTAGGTGATGGCTTTGTTATGGTTTGGGAATCGCTTCCTTTTTGGTGGTTGTAGAATTTAAAGGCTCTTTTCTGGATTTTGAAAAGTAGTGGGTATCGGCCTTATTCTGCTCTGCGTTCATTATTTTGTGTTTTACATTGCGCACGGAGGATATTTCTTGCAGAAATCTGCATGCAGAGTCTCAATTTGGTGTTTGTCACATTTTGGGCAATGGGTTCTATAACTGATTCAAGGATTTTTAGCAGATCCTAATTGGTATGTCAAATTTTATGTTCCTTTTGATGGCATAGAAGCCCTTGCCTTGTCTCTCAGATCGGTCACAGCTTTGTGGAAGTTACCTGTGGCGCTGATGTTTAGGCCGAGGTATGTATAGTTTTTTGTGTGCTCTAGGGCAACGGTGACTAGATGGAATTTGTATTTGTGGTCCTGGCAACTTTCTCTCTCTCTGGCTCTCATTCTTTCTCTGTTGCTTCTCCTTAATTCCTCGCTTTGCGTCAACTACTCACCACATTTTATGCACTGCAGTGCTAGCTAGCTGTAGCTTATGCCTTCAGTACTAGATTCATTCTCTGACACTTTGACTGGATGGGCAAGATGTTAGTTCATACCGTAAGAGCTCTGATAGGTTGTCCTCTGAAAGTCGTCATACTTACTGTGTAAGTCTACGGAAGGTGTTGAGAACCATGAGCTTCCTAGGCTTTGTATTGAAGTCAATGTACCCAGAGGAGGACGGAAAATACCTGTCCTCCGGCTATACCATGGTGCTACCCTAGAGGCTACTGTAGACCTTCATTGCAAAACAGTGTGTTTTATTCAGTTATTTAGTGACTGTATTGAAGTGAATATATTTAGTATAGTTGTATCTAAACAAGACAGACTTTTATATTGTTTCACAACTTCTTCAGATATTCGCTGAGTAGGATGGTCCTCCCCTTCCTCCTCTGAGGAGCCTCCACTGATGCACACACATACACACACACACAAATACACACACACACACCCATTTGTTTGAGAGAGAGAGAGAGAGAGAGAGAGAGAGAGAGAGAGAGAGAGAGAGAGAGAGAGAGAGAGAGAGAGAGAGAGAGAGAGAGAGAGGCCGAGCCAGGCCGAGCCAGGAGCAGGAAGAGAGGCAGACTGACAGCTATTAGAGCAGAACGATGCTTCTCATCTCCACGGCGATAGAGATCTACAAAGGCCTCGGCTAGAGATTATGAATTCATTACCTTGATACACAAGCAGCGGAATTGGTGGGGGTGTGGAGCGATGAAGGGAGGGGGGGTCATTTGTGCTAGATTTGCTATTAATATTGACTGTGGGCCTGTGACTGGGCATTTGATTTGGAGATAGGGGTGTATTGTCGGTCGAGATCAATTCTGACCTCTTTGTGTTAGTGCAGAGCTGTCCAACCCTGTTCCTGGAGAGCTACCGTCCTGTAGTTTTTCACTCCAACCCTAATTTAGCGCACCATTTTCTAATAATTAGCTGGTTGATCAGCTGCATCAGGTTTATTACAGAGCGAACACTCTCTAACACTCATCAGTGGAACAAAGGGTGTGGTCTATGTGGAGGAAATGGGTCCCTCCCACCAGGAAATATGAGTGGTTGATAATAATCGACAGACATATTACTAGACAGCACAGAGGAAGCTATTAACTGTGTGCATTTCTGTAATCAAACACGTTTACCTCGATCTTTCTTCTTCTGTCTCTCTCCCTCTCCCTCCCTCTATTTTTCTCTCTCAATGACTCATCCTCATTCTCACTGCCTATCTCAGTTCTTTCTTCACCTCAGCTTTTGTTGAACTCAACTGCCATTTGCCAGTGTGTGAATACCATGGAGAAATGCAGAGAGAGAGAGAGAGAGAGCGAGAGAGAGAGAGAGAGAGAGAGAGAGAGAGAGAGAGAGAGAGAGAGAGAGAGAGAGAGAGAGAGAGAGAGAGAGAGAGAGAGAGAGATCAGCTTTTCCACACCTCTATGAGAGGAGAACTGTTATGTGAGTGATGAGTGAAGCCAGGGGCTGTTTCTCTCCAGACCTTTGACTAACTGGCTGGCTGGCTGTGTCTTTCTTATTTGGTGCAGGGGGAATATTGGACTGAGGAAGCCACGGCACTCTGTTTACACATGGGTTCACGAGGTCAGCACAACGCCGCTGCTGCAGAGCAAATACAGCACTGCTCACCACTGACACTGACTGAGGCATTATGGGGGATTCTACTCTCACACTGACAGACTAGAGTGGGGTCAGCCTGTGCATGGTTAGACCTGCCCGTTCGGGTTCTTGCACTGTGTACCCACATGAAAAGATACTACAGTTTACTCTCGAACACTACAGTACTTACTATAGAATTATGTAGTAAACTGTAGTATACTGTAGAATACTTTACTTCATATTGTAGTATACCTCGATCAAATCCCCCACTGCTATGTCAAAGATACTAAAACAAAACACTATATTAAATACTACAGTAATGTTTGCAAAAACACGACAGTAAATACTACAGTATACTACAGTCCGCAAAAATGCTACAGTAATTACTTTAGTGTATAACTACAGTTTTTTTTACTACAGTATTTAGACTATAGTGAACTGTAAAAACTACAGTATAGTATAGTCATGTCCGCAAAACAACAGTAAATACTACAGTAAAGTCTGCAAAAACACTACAGTAAATACTATAGTATTTAACCATAGTATACTATAGTATTTTTTCATGTGGGTATGTGAGAATGAGACAGGTTTGAATGTAAATATAAACTGTTTAACCGTGCACATGCATGTACACTCATACACTGTGAAAACACATCCCGAAACACCAAGTCAAGTACGACACCAACACAAGGACATAGCTAGAGCCTGGAGTCAACACCAACGGAAAGGGCTCAATGAAAACAACATGGCTGCCTCAGAGAGCATGGCTCTACCGAGCCGTGTTTACACTGTGGCCCGACCCAGGCAGAGAATGGATTCAGCCCACACAGCACTGTGCTCTCAACCAGGGCTAATTGAGGCTGGCAAGTCTGAGCCACAGACCATTCGCTCTGCCTGTCTCAGGATTAGTAGGCCGGGCCCTCGGGCACCGCACAACTGGTCTGGCTTTGTTAATAAAATGCTAAATGATAGCATCTCCAAACTAGATTTGACTGTACAGGCTATAACCGCCATTGCCAACCATTTCTCTTTGTTTGTCTGTCAACTCGGGAAAAGACGTGTGAAAGGATACTGCGGTGGCCTGAGAAAGTAGCTTGTTTTTCTGTGCAGTGGTAAAGTTTTAAGGTGGTTTGAATTCCAGTGACTCGTGCTAATGTGAGGTTAGGAGCCGTACAAAATGGTTGTCATTTGTGAAATTAACAGTTGGGTTGAATTGAATAACCGTTATGAATCCTGGCTGGTTTCCAAAATGGGATAGACACAAGACAAAGCCCTTAACGAACAGACAAACAAACAAACTCATGTAACGCCTTGGAATGATTACAAATATTCCCCAAACAATATAAATGATCCTCTTTTAAAATGCGACACACTGCTTTGGCTGGATCTGCATTACTGGTGGGGGGAACATCTAAAAAGAAAATACGCCTTTTGATTCCCAAATAGCATGAAATTATATACGCCGGAGGAATCAAATTCATTACCTCAAGACTTGAGGTTAATTTACATGTCTTTAAATACAGCTGTAAATAATTGGAGTGTTCATCATTTGATAATGGTAGTTTATTTCCAGGGTTTTTCTTTATGATGTGTATTACGAGGACGCTTCACGGCCTAGAGTGCACAGGGCAGCCGGCGGGCACATTAAACAGACTATCAAAGAAGGCCGCCATGCTAGCTGCCGCTAAAACAGAGCGCTGCCGCCCGACCCAATGCCAGTAGTAAAGATGAACACGCACCTTTTACACGCTAGAGCCCCGCTAGAGCCCTCACAAGCACTGCTCTTTCACTTCTATCCATACTAAAGCCTACCCAATGGTAGATAGTACTCCTTGTTCATTCAGGTGCATAGCCCTTAAAGAATTGCCCCTTCGAGCCTAATCTAAGCACTAAGCAGTAAGCAGTTAACCCCCACAATCACAATAAAATGACACCTAGTTAGCCAATACCACAGCTTGTGAAGGCCCCAACACCTGGTCAAGAAGATAAACAAAGGTTCCGAAAGATGTTAGGCAAAGTAAAGCATCCTTGTACGTTGTTTGAATAGTCAACACGTTAGGACATCTTTGGATGGCTGTTTTTCTTAATCTTCATTTCAAATGCCCTCATTGCAAAAATGTATTGAAATAATTCCCATTATTGTATGCACACACACACACACACACACACACACACACACACACACATTTACTCACCCAGCCCCCACACACACAGATATTGCACCCCCCCACACACACACTCCTCCTCCCTTCCCCCAACCACACACACTTGAGCCCTCTGGCCTCACCCACTGCCTCCCTCCCTCCCTCTGCTCACAGTCTCTCCCACATTGAGTGCTGCTGCTGCTCCAGAGGGTCCAGATGTGGCACTTCTCTGTTCTCCACTTTCACAGTTAAACGAAGCAGGTCATTGAGGGCCTAAGTATCATCTCCCTCAATATGCTGAATGCAGCTATTAATACTGCTGCTTGTGTGCCTTAAGACAGTGTTGGAGAATGGCCTGCTAGTGCTTACACCAAGAAACCATCTGTCTGCCTAGTTGCTAACTGTACAGTAGTGCTGACATCCCTAACAAAGTGCGAACGTCCATTTTCTTCGGTGTCCCATAAGAGTAGGCTTTTATCTTTGTTTTTGCAAGCGTAACATGCAAATAAATCCACCAAAACTATGTTAAATGGAAGATTAGTGCGTATATGTAATTTCAATCAATATACAGTGTATAAAATATGTTAAAGTTGATGTCAATGAGATTTGTCAATATTTAAAAACACAGGTAGCTAAGATATTGCCCAGACGGAAGCAGTGCATAGTGATACTAAAAAGTGAATGCCCTCCAACCTAAACTATGGGTAAATGTAAGATCACGTGTGTAAATAGAAGATTTCCATCAGTGTTGAAAGTATGAAGTTAATGACATTTGTCAGTAGTGAAAAACCGAGGTAAAACCCAGAAGGAAGCAGTGAATACTGGAGAGTTGGTGTCCTCCAACCTAGGGAAATGAAACACTGAGCACTGAGAGGAATGTGCAGACAGGTAGACTGGACTACAGAGGGTAAACAGCGCTCCTCAACATTAACCTGCTCTGACAGTTGGATGATGGTTCTCTCTCTTTTGGACACAGCTGTCAATACAGATGGATGGCCTGCGTAGACGGGGGAGAAATTAACCTGAGTGGTGGCACTCTGACCTCTTACTACAGACACACACATCTGATAGAGTGGAAATCATTGGACTGATGGTTGACTAGTAGAGATTGTTACTACTACTACTACTACTACTACTACTACCACCAATCTGCTAATAATATCACAGCAAATACTCAAATATATATTTTTAAATGTAGTAGTGTAGTAGTAGTACTACTAGTAGGTTGACAAGCAATGATTGTTGGGGTTTTGGCATTTTTAATTCTATAGTACCATAGTGGTAATAGCACCATTTTAAAGTACAGTGATAGTGGTAGACATAGGCCTAATAGGAATCTCAGCTGTACATTTAACATTTAAGTCATTTAGCAGACGCTCTTATCCAGAGCGACTTACAAATTGGAAAGTTCATACATATTCATCCTGGTCCCCCCGTGGGAATTGAACCCTGGTCCCCCCGTGGGAATTGAACCCACAACCCTGGCGTTGCAAGCGCCATGCTCTACCAACTGAGCCACACGGGACCAGTTGTAAAGTTGGAGAGTGTTACGCAATGTTTTTGAGGAAGAAAGTGCAATTGATTCTTATGGGGCCGAGAGAAATTCGAGCTGGAACAGAATTAGGCCACTAACTGTCGTTTCTTCCCCCTTCCTCCAAGATGGAGGAGGCCGGGGCCATGCAAAGTTTAGAGCCACTTACCTCTCGTTTGTTTTCAAAAGCCCTTTAGCTTCATATCTTCAGTTGTTTCAGTGGCTTTGTCTTCTCCTTTTTGCTCAAGTGTACCTTTAACCAGAGAGGGAGAAATGAAAGAGAAATGTTAATGAAAGGGACTGCCAAATGAACGGCCTCTTTGAGTGGAGAAACTTAGCGCCTAGATGATTTCCACTTTTATTTTCTGCCCTTCGGTGACCGCGCAGCGAATCGCAGGGCTCGAACGAGGCAAGGCTGATTGCTGGAGAACATTGCTGGAGTGTGAATCTGCATTAAATTCCACTTGCCTTTAAAAAAATAAAAAATCATCCATAATGAGGGCCTGGCCAGAGTGTGTGTATACGTGCGTGTACGTGTCCGTGTGTGTGTGCACATATGCGCGCGTGTGTGTAAGCCTGTATGTATGCGCGCATGTGTGTTGGCAAGTTCGTCTCTCTCTCCTATGTCACACACACACACACTCACTCAATATTCTGTCAATATTCTCAGTAAGTCTGGAGCCATAGGCACCACAGTCTGTGTGTGTGTTGTGGATGCTTCGCTCACCGGGGGGAGAGGGGTTATCTTTACCAAAGGTCAGAGTATCTCATCATTAAAAGAGGCCACAGGATCACTCTTATAAGACATTACAATGAATACTGTAATAATAGGATTATGAAAAGGTGTGTATTATACATGCCAGCCTGACACCTTGTGTGTTCCAGGGCAGCCGTGGTTGCATTATGACTGAGCAACACTGAGCGGAAAGGACTTTCTCCTCCCTCGATTTCTCTTAAACTGCCCTTTATCCCCTCCCTCCCTCATTCTCTTCCTTGTTCTCTCAGCTCAGTTCATAGACAGGCCCCCCAGCAACCCCATCGTTACCACGACAACCAGCCAGCAGGGAGACATGATTCCTCATCCTGACGGGCCGCTTGAATTCCAGCCCGGCCAATCATAACAGCTAAAAGGGGTTGTGCCTTGTCCCCAGTGGAGCTGGGCTGGGGCACAGAGAGGAGGAGGCGGAGGGGGGGATGTACAGTCTGTGTGTGTGTGTGTGTGTGTGTGTGTGTGTGTGTGTGTGTGTGTGTGTGTGTGTGTGTGTGTGTGTGTGTGTGTGTGTGTGTGTGTGTGTGAGATGGACAGATAGAGAGAGAATGAGAGAGTATCTGTGTGTGAAAGAGTGTGTGTCTGTGTGTGTATATGTGTGTGTGTACACATGTGTGCATGGAGGGGGTATGGCAATCTGGGCTCCAGTGTGTCCTCCCCTTCGCAGCTAATCTGCTGCCAAGAGGAGCGCAAAGGGAATTTGTTTAATGTACGGCATTTCTTCTCTGCACACGGTGTTGCACTACTGCTGCCCCCCTCTCTTATGTTACAGGCTAACAATGCACAGAGGCTAACGCTAGGCTAACGCTACGGCTAACGCTACGGCTAAAGCAGTGCTGTATCCTCACATTTTGGTATGAAACGAGGGCGAGGCCGTATCTCCACTCATGAGGAAAGAGCTCTCTGGTTTGTTTTTCTCATGACCCTGCAACATATTGGCATGAAGTTTAGTCACCGCTGAGACAGATGGCCAAGCATCATGGTGCATAGTAAATTGGGAGATGGTGGAACGCGGATGAAAAGACATCTCAGTAGAGCCTGCATCCTGTGATTTTCTCACTCTGTTTTTCTTTCTCCAGTACTGTGACAGGATTGGTGTCGTGAGGCAAAGGCGTTTGAGTCCTTTTGTCTTCAGTTGGTAGAGCATGGCGCTTGTATCACCAGTGTAGTGGGCTCGATTCCCGGGATGACCCATATGTAAACTGCGTCTGCTGAATGGCATGTATTATAAGATTATACACAATGAGTGTACAAAACATTAAGAACAGAGTCCTGATATTCAGTTGGCCTCAGAACCGCCTCAATTCGTCGGGGCATGGACTCTACAAGGTGTCGAAAGTGTGCCACGGGGATGCTTCCCACAGTTGTGTCAAGTTGGTTGGATGTTCTTTGGGTGGTGGAACATTCTTGATACACACGGGAAACTGCTGAAAAGCCCAGCAGTGTTGCAGCTCTTGACACCAAGGCACTTGTGTCTTGCCCATTCACCCTCTGAATGGGACGCATACACAATCAATGTCTCAATTGTCTTAAGGCTTAAAAATCCTTCTTTAACCTGTCTCCTCCCCTTCATCTACACTGATTGAGTGGCTTTAACAAGTGACATCAATAAGGGATCATAGCTTTCACCTGGATTCACCTGGTCAGCCTATGTCATGGAAAGAGCAGGTGTCCAGAATATTTTGTACACTGTGTATATTATCAGATTTAGCACATGGGCCAAAATACAAACGCCACAAATGTCTGACCTATTCAAGGAATGTGTCTCTGTCAACAAGTGTTGTACTTGTAAAGTAAAAACACACCTTTACTAGTGGGTTGAATATATTGGACGAATGAAATAGCACCACCTGCTTAAGCCTCGGTGTCTGCATTCTGCCCTATATTTGGTGTTAGGGTGGGTGTATGCCCCCTGTCTCTCCAAATGAGGTTCCTCCACCACACACGCACGCACGCACACACACACACCGAAAGTCTTCGACTGGAAAAGGACATAACCATAGCAACCTCCGTCACCCCCCACTCCCCGGTCTCACCACACCTGTCACCTTGTGTGACCCTGTCGTCCCCCCACCTCTCCCCCTCTCCAACCCCCCTCCCTTCCTCAATGTTCTGAGGGCATAAAGTGATTGTTGTGACCCACAGCAATTAAACCTGGGCCTCTGCCACGGAGCCGGGGGTTAGGGAAGGGGGTAGGAGGGGGGGGAGCTCACCTAAGCTCCTCTAATATATCGGACAGATAGAGGATCTGTGCTCTTGGCAGTCGTCCACTGTCTACCAGCGGGCGGAAGGTCAGTCGCTCACTCATCCCATTTCTGTTTTTATTTCGATATAGGTGAAATGACGTTATCGAAAATAAATAGAAACAACACCCTATGAATGCAAACAGTAAGTATCACATGGCTTAGGAGATACATCAGCGGTATAATCATGTTTAGTAAAATGAGATGGGAAAGAAAAACAAAAACATTTCATGCAGATTGTAGATGATGATTCAATGACATTGGAAGAATGGAGTGCTGACGAGTCCGTCGAGGCCTCTGGGAAATGAGATGATGAGCTACAGTGCGTTCAGAAAGTACAGCGTTCACACCCCTTGACTTTCCCCACATTTTGTTGTGCTGTAGCCAGAATTTGAAGTGGATTACATTGAGATTTTAAGTCACTGGTTTACACACAATACCCCATAATGTCAAAGTGGAATTATGTTTTTAGAAATGTGTTAAAATGTAGAGAAAATGATCGTCTAAAATGTCTGGTGTCAATAAGTGTTGAGTAAATCAAAAGAATGTAACGAGTAAAAATGTACAAGTCACATAATATGTTTCATGGACTAACTGTGTGCAATGACTACCTCATCTCTGTACCCCACAATTATCTGTAAGGTCCCTCAGTTGAGGAGTGAATATCAAAGGCAGATTCAACCAGAAAAACCAGGGAGGTTTTCCAATGCCTCGCAAAGAATAGCACCTAATGGTAGAAAAACAGACAATGAATATCTCTTTGAGCGTGGTGAAGTTATTAATTACACTTTGGATGGTGTATCAATACACCCAGTCACTAAAAAGATACAGGTGTCTTTTCTTACTCAGTTGTCGGAGAGGAAGGAAACCGTTCAGGGATTTCACCATGAGGCCAATGGTGACTTTAAAACAGTTACAGAGATTAATGGCTGTGATAGGAGAAAACTGAGGATGGATCAACAACATTGTTGTTAGTCCACAATACTAACCAACATGACAGAGTGAAAAGAAGGAAGCCTGTACAGAATAAAAATATTCCAAATCATGCATCCTGTTTGCAAAAAGGCACTGAAGTAAAACTGCAAAAAGTGTGGCAAAGACATGAACTTCATGTCCTGAATACAAATCCAATACAACACATCACTGAGTACCACTCTTCATATTTCCAAGCATGATGGTGGCTGCGTCATGTTATGGGTATGCTTGTCACCAGCAAGGACTAGTTCATTTTTGTGGGGGGGGGGGGGGGGGTGTAAAAAGAAATGGAACAGTGCTAAGCACAGGCAAAATCCTAGAGGAAAACCTGGTTCAGTCTGCTCTCCAACAGACACTGGGAGACAAATTCACCTTTCATCAGGACAATAACCTGAAACACAGAGCCAAATATGCACTGGAGTTGCTTACCAAGCCAACATTAAATGTTCCTGAGTGGCCTAGTTACAGTTTTGACTTAAATTGGCTTGAAAATCTATGGCAAGAATTGAAAATTGCTTTTTAGCAATGATCAACAACCAATTTAACATTTTTTTTAAATGTGGAAATATTGTACAATCCAGGTGTGCAAAGCTTTTAGAGAGTCACCCCAAAAGACTCTCAGCTGTAGTCACTGCCAAAGGGGATCCTAACATATATTGACTCAGGGGTGTGAATATTTATGTGAATGAGATATTTCAGATTTATTTAAATTTAAATAAATAAATGTGCATTTCTAAAAACATGTTTCCACTTTGTCATTTGGGGTATCGTGTGTAACATAATAAGTCAAGGGGTATGAATACTTTCTGAAGGCACTGTATCTTACAGTTGACAAAGAATGAAAAGTCTGTTTTTATCCTTTAAATGTGGAGCTACGTCCAAAATAACACTCTAGCAAGTCCGTCACACAGGTCCGAAAAGTGATTAACGTGTATAATCTGTTACACTTTACAATAAGGCTATATTAATAAGCATTAGTTGATGTACCCTTATTGTAAAGCATTACCATACTATCATTTACATGTTTATCATAAATTATTTTTCAGACACTCGTGGGTATTTTGCAACCAGTTAGGAAGGCTGTTAGGAAGGAACATGTTGAATTACCTCATGACTTATTTAAATGATGCAATGGCGTCGTCTGAAATGCCACCTGTTGTTCAAAGTGGTGTTTTTTCCCCCCCTGTTCAACAAATGGGCAGCTCTGTTTCGGGATCCATCCAGCATCCATGCACTAAAACAAATAGCTGGCCAAAAGTGACGTTTCAATTAGAAGACCTGCCCGTCTAAAGTCTCGGCAGTTTTTTCCCCCTGTTCACTAAATCACAACGCCAGACAGACTGGAGTTAGATATTCCTAATATCACAATAAATAATGTTATTGAATCTGATCGTGGTTGTGGCGATTGGTGGTGATGTATTTCACAATGCTAAAATATCCCCGAAGTAGCCTCCTACCTAGGATGACTCTGCTCCCCTGAATGACTGTGCTAACTGGGGTTGGGTTTGTATAAATCATAAAACAATTTAAAACACGTTTGTAAGCTTTCAAATGTCATCAAACTCAACCTTTTGTCTTTTTCAGTGATGAAGATGTGGATGTCTCATGGTGGGGTATGCAAAATGGATCAACTTTGATCACCTCAATCTCCTGAATGTTTCTGACCACTTCTACCATAGGCAAACATGTATGGAAGGTTTCCTTCAAATCAAAATGGGATGCAGTCAGAAAGTGATTGAAACCATATGGAACGATCTGTCTAGTAAATCTGCTGATGCCCTTCAGTGAGAGGCTGGTGACATTGGATTGGAATGGGGCCAGGGGGACTGGACACAGCAGAGGATTAATTACTATAAATCATCTCTCTCTCTCTGTCTCTCACACACACACACACACACACACACACACACACACACACACACACACACACACACACACACACACACACACACACACACACACACACACACACACACACACACACTTACTCACACATGTTCATGACTGCTCAGACTGTTGAGTCCGGCTTGCGGCTTTCTCTTTATCCATCTATCTCTCTCCATTTACGTCATCTCTCTTTTTCTCTCATATTGTGGAAGACGTTTTGTATGGCTGTCCTGTAGCCTATGTTAAAGGTATCCCATATTTTCTCTGAGGAAAGCCGAGATATCACTATTACGTCTTCACATCGGCCCATAAATCTCAAGATTAGCTGTTTGGTGAAAACAATGGCACCCATCAAATGGGATCGAGGGGACCAAGAAACAAGCCTTTAAACTTGCCCTGTGGATGAAATTGGGACATAAGTCACTCGTATTTAATAGATGCTGCAGATATTGACAGTTAGACAGAGGTTTTCTGGAATGTTCAACTAAGACCAGTGGGAAATCCCATTTCCAAACATTATTTGTCATCTTCTCATACGTGACGACTCGGCAAATAATTAAATGAATAAACAAATCGCTTTGGAGAAATATAATCAGGGCTTAGTGCGCCCGTCGCCATTGAGGGAGGGGGTAGGGCTGGTGTGGCATGGCGATTGGCAGCAGGGGGTAGTGGGTGGGTTCTGGGAAGGGGAGGGGTGGCGATGGGGGGGGGGGGGGGGGGGTGAAGTAGTTTAGTTTATTATTACTATTATCTACTGGTGCCGTATTTGTGTGGCATGGAATTCCGAAGCTTCCGAGAGCTTTGACCTCCCCAGCCCTGGACCAGGGGTTTGCAAAGCCTGGATCATCCCCTATAATCCGCACTCATTAAGGATGAGCTGCATGATAGCGCACCACCACCCTCCACACCCATCCACACTCTAACCAGCCTCCCCACTGTGGATAAGTGGCGGCTTTTATGGCAAATGTTATAATTACTGCAGGCCATTGCATTCGCGCAACTGCTGGCTCAGTAAATAAAGCACCCACACACATCAGCATTAATAGGGACTATAGTGATTGGAGTGACAAACTGTGTGGGGGGGGAAGAGGAGGGACGTTTGGTCGATCAAGGGAAATTTACTGTAAGTTGTGCACTGCACTGTACTCACAAGAAATGAGTTGTTTTAAGAGATGGGAAGGGGAGAGAAGTTGAGATTTAGAGTTCTAGGTTGACTGGGTTGAGACAGCTTGCGGTAAGTATGCAGAAGGCTAATCTGACACTCGTGATGCCCATTTTTACCCACTTATAATGTGCTGCCTTCTATAAATACTTTAGGTAGGTCCATAAGAGGAGCAGGTATTATATTGGCCAAAACATGGAACGTAAAATATCTTTGGGGATGTTATATTAGAGATATTGGACTTCATATACATTCCAAATGGCCTCTCCTCTCCGCCAAGCCTACATATGAAGCCCTGGGTTGAACAACAGCTGGGAGTTTAGATAAATGACATCTACGCTATCCTCCAAAGATGTGATCTCGGTTCCTGAGCAGCAAATTAAAAATGTAAACCCATTTAGCAAGGTGGCCCAGAGTAACTTCAAGCAGTGTGGTCGGGAGGGGAGGGATGCGCGATACTCCATCAGCGTCGTGTCACGCCGACCCTCTGAGTAATGACACCAGTCGACAGACTCGCCCGCTACTCAGCGAGAGGCCCGTCCACAAGAGGAAAATGTGCCACAATATACTCCAGCCGTAATTGATCTTGGTGCCATCTTTATTTTTAAACCCCCTTCCCTTCCGTCGTCTTCTTGAAATGTCTGGCGAATTTCAATAAAGTGCCACCACTGGGCCTATTACTCGGACAGAAATGAGGCGGTGCTCCTGACATAATTGTTCTCCTGTCTTTTGTCTGCCTGGAGGAGAGAGGAGATTTTATACCGTCCCTTTGGAGAGTGCCATGTTTAACAATGCACAGCCTCACTGAGATAATATTAAAAGCACAAGGACAAGGGGTAAAATGAAGATAGAAGGGATAGAACAAAGAAGGAGATCGGTCATTACAAAGAGAACTATCATAAGTACTGAGCTAAAGCTGCGGCCAACCCCGCAAAATGCAGTCACATACACAAACTCATTCAAAAAGAGTCCACAAAAAGTTCTAATACAACCTCAGCAAATCAATTAATTCACATTAAAATCCTCCATAAACAAATTGAATAACACATTCATAAATGGCAAGACAAAATACATCATAAGTAATAAGGTTTTGAAGTGTAAAAAATCTTGTTACATAGATTGACGCATGGGTGCAACACACAGCCTACGTACCACTTTCCCTTACTGAAGAAACAGGCTCCTGGCAAACAGTTGTTGCAAATATTTGGCCAATTTGCTGCAAATTTGCAGCAAGCTCATATTTTCGCAATAAAATTGGCACACTGTTGAGGCAAATTTGCGACAACTTGTGAAGTTCTGGCAAACAATTCTGGGAAACTTGTGGCGAACATTCTACTGTTTGCTGTAAATTTGCTGCAAAATCATTATGAATATGCAAATTAGATCCGGTTTTTGGTTACTTTGTGCATAACATTGAAGTGTGTTACAGTGCCTTCAGAAAGTTTTCACACCCCTTTACTTTTTCCAAATGTTGTTGTGTTACAGCCTGAATTTAAAATGTATTAAATTGAGATTTTGTGTCACTGATCTACACACACACACAATACTGCATAATGTCAAAGTGGAATTTTGTAGTAGAACATTTTCAAAAAAATAAAACATGTAAAGTTGAAATGTCTTGAGTCAATAAGTATTCAACCCCTTTGTCATGGCAAGCCTAAATAAGTTAACAAATTACATAATAAGTTGGATGGACTCATTCTGTGTTCAATAATAGTGGTTAACATGATTTTTAAATGACTACCTCATCTCTGTACCCCATAAATACAATTATCTGTAGGGTCCCTCAGTAGAGCAGTGAATTTCAAACACAGATTCAACCACAAAGACCAGGGAGATGTTCAATGCATTGCAAAGAAGGGCACCAATTAGTAGATGTGATTAAAAAAAAAATGAATATCCCTTTGAGCATGGTGAAGTTATTAATTAGGCTTTGGATTGTGTATCAATACACCCAGTCACTGCAAAGATACAGGCTTCCTTCTTAACTCCTTTGCTGGAGAGGAAGTGGATGGATTTCACTAATAGGCCAATGGTGACTTTAAAACAGTTACAGAGTTTAATGGTTGTGATATGAGAAAACTGAGTATGGATCAACACCATTGTAGTTAATCCAAAATACAAACCTAAATGACAGAGTGAAAAGAAGGTTTACAACAAAGTAATACTGCCAAAAATGTGGCAAAGAAATGAACTTTTTGTCCTGAATATAAAGCGTTATGTTTGGGGCAAATCCAACACAACATATCACTGAGTACCATTCTTCATATTTTCAAGTATTATGGTGACTGCATCATGTTGTGGGTATGTGTGCTTGTCATTGGCAAGGACTAGGGAGTTTTTAGGATAAAAAGAAACGGAATACAGCTACGCACAGGCAAAATCCTAAAGAAAACCCTGCTTCAGTCTTCTTTCCAACAGACAGGACAACAGGACAATAACCTCAAACACATGTGGTCCCGTGTGGCTCAGTTGGTAGAGCATGGCGCTTGCAACGCCAGGGTTGTGGGTTCATTCCCCACGGGGGGACCAGGATGAATATGTATGAACTTTCCAATTTGTAAGTCGTTCTGGATAAGAGCGTCTGCTAAATGACTTAAATGTAAATGTAAGTACAAATCTACATTGGAGTCGCTTACCAAGATGACATTGAATGTTCCTGAGTGGGCTAGTTACAGTTTTGACTTAAATCGGCTTGCAAATCTATGGCAAGACTTAAACATGGCTTTATAGATATGATCAACAATTGACTTGACAGAGGTTGAAGAATTAAAAAAAGAATAATGGGCAATTATTGTTCAATCCAGGTGTGCAAAGCTCTTAGACACTTAACCAAAAAAACACAGCTGTAATCGCTGCCAAAGGTGTTCCTAACATGTATTGTCTCAATGGGGTGATAACTTACATAATCAAGATATATTCGTTTTATCATTGACCAAAAATGACAGATCAATCCATTTTAATCCCACTTTGTAACATAACAACATGTGGAAAAAGGGGTGTGAATACTTTCTGAAGGCCCTGAAGCTACTTAAACCAAATCAGATATAACTTTAACTTTACCTTGAAAAAAACAAATCATACTAAATTGACTAAATATACTAAACAACATGTATTCAATGTCTTAACAGATAAATATACATCCAATACAATTTTCTTAGTGATCTCATAATGAAAAAAATGATGCCAAGTGCCACAATAAAAACCTTGAAATCATCAGCATGTAAATTAGAGAAAGAGAATGAACAACATTTATATATTTAAAACAACAAAAACAAATCAACCCCAAATCAGAACTATTGCCTTTTAGAGCGGACTTTGGAGATGGCGGCCAGGGCCCTAGCCTTTTGGGGGCCGTAAGAGAGATATGGTTTGTGGGCTCTCCACCTCGCTGCAAAACATTTTAGAGGCCCCCTTCCTTTTTGTTTTAATGTTCATTTCCTGCAATTTGACACATTTTGGCATACAGAAAATGTTGCAGTTTTATAACATATTTCATGCAATTCTCTACTCACTTTGCCATGGGGCAGAGAGAATTTTTTTGTTGCAGTTTTACAGCTAATTTCCTGCAATTCTACGCATTTTGCCATATGGTGGAGAGATATGTTTGCAGTTTTAAAGAACATTTACTGCAATTATACATATTTTTCCATGACTTATGCCATGTTAATATGATATCTGAGTGAGAATGACTAACAAAATCAATGGGGGCCACCTGGAGGTCAGGGCCTCTGGGCATGGTCGGTATTTGGCCAATAGATAGCTGGCTAGACTAACCACTAATCCAAAAATTGTGAGCTTACATGGCTAATTAAGTGACTGACATAACGAGAATAACTGCTGATGCACAACCAAATATTGAAATTGCATCTGGTGTATTCTACTATTCTTACTCTCAATAGTAAGTTGAGAACCTGACTGAGTTCCTCTGTCGGGGACCCCCTACCGGCTGGGGGCCCGAAGCAACCACTTATGTCGCTCATGCCTGGAGCCGGCCCTGCGGAAGTCCTTGGTCCAAAGCTGGTTGAATGCATGCACTGAAACAATTAGAAAATACCAAAAAAACAACATTAAAAGATACTGAAAACAATTACTGAAAACATTTTCTATTTTGGCATCTTAAAAGGTAGACAGTGGCTAATGGGCAGGTTTGGCTTTGGAAAAGGGGGGCAGCTGTTACAAAGTTGTATAAAAGCTATGTGAACAAACAATGCAACTAGCATAAACTGGGACATAAACTGTCCCGGACAAAAAAAATGGTCGACCAATACTCATCTGTTCTTCGACCAATTAATTGGTTGAAATTTTAAAACGTGTATTTTCCCATATATAGACACATCCTATGTGTTCTAATCAAATCAACAATATGCACTGAGCTTGTCTGATGCTTTAAGCACACTGTTTGATAAAATACTTAAGACACACAAATGACTAGAGGGAGTTGGACCGCAATTTGATTGTGCAGAGCTGGGCTCAGACTTGCTGCGCTGTGCTAAAAAGAATTACAGCGAGTGACTGCGTGACTAGCACCCGTTGTCTCTCTCTCGTCCCTGCTGCTGCGGCCACCACAGAACATCAGCAGTGTTTATCGCGCTGTCCGTGTTGCTGAAGCATAATTACAGCCATTTCTGACTGAAAAGTTCTGTTACCGAAATCCCTATTTTTTTGTTTTTTTTTGTTTTGTTTTATTCCCTCAACCCTTGCTCTCTTACAAGACACATGTATGCATCGCATGTGACCAGCAGGGCCTGACCTATAGCATATCATAATCACATCAATAAATTGATTATAAGACCATAAGAGCAAAATGGATGAAGAGGACATGACAAAAAAACTCGAAATGGTGGAATGTTTACTGGTTGCTCAGGGGGTAAAGGGGAAGTCAGATATGTGGAATAAATTTGACTACTTGTGGAAAATACTGGAGATCAAGAAAAAGAAGGTAAGGAGCAAGCCCTGCGTGCATATTATGTCTACTAAGCTGTATGGAATTGTTTTAACAAGGTCATACCATGGATCATTTTGCTATTTTATCTTTAATTTTAGGACTCCTTCAAGTATTACAAAAAAATTGGGGAAAAGAAATTCTGACATTTTTTCTTTGGCCTTATATTAGCTCATGCAAATGCATTGAACAACAGATTCACTACATAGAACAGATAGTCCCAACAAAATCTAAAGGAAGTTTGTTCTGAAGTGTCTGTCCTATACTGAGAGACATAAGAATGATTTTAATTAATGTATTTAACCCTTTATTTTTGGAACTTAACAGTCTCCATATACTGTACAGTGCCTTTGGAAAGTATTCAGACCCCTTGACTTTTCCACATTTTGATACGTTACAGCCTTATTCTAAAATTGATTAAATTGTTTTCTTTCCTAATCAATCTACACATAATACCCCATAATGACAAAGCAAAAACAGTTTAAAAAAAATATATATTACAAATAAAAAACTGAATTCAGACCTTTTACTCAGGACTTTGTTGAAGCACCTTTGGCAGCGATTACAGAAACAAGTCTTTTTGGGTATGACGCTACAAGCTTGGCACAACTGTATTTGGGGAGTTTCTCCCATTGTTCTCTGCAGATCCTCTCAAGCTCTGCACAGCTATTTTCAGGTCTCTCCAGAGATGTTCAATCGGTTTCAAGTCCGGGCTCTGGCTGGGCCACTCAAGGACATTCAGAGACTTGTCCCAAAGCCACTCCTGCAATGTCTTGTCTGTGTGCTTAGGGTCGTTGTCCTGTTGGAAGGTGAACCTTCGCCCCAGTCTGAGGTCCTGAGCACTATGGAGAAAGTTTTCATCAAGGATCTCTCTGTAATTTGTCCTGTTCATCTTTGCCTCAATCCTGACTAGTCTCCCAGTCCCTGCCACTGAAACATCCCCATATCATAATGATTCGACCACCATTCTTCACCGTAGGGATGGTGCCAGGTTTCTTCCAGACGTGACCCTTGGCATTACAGCCAAGGAGTTCAATCTTGGTTTCATCAGACTAGAGTCCTTTAGGTGTCATGTGGCTTTTGCTGAGGAGTGGCTTCCGTCTGGCCACTCTACCACAAGGGCCTGATTAGTGGAGTGCTGCAGAGATGGTTTTTCTTCAGGAGGTTTCTCCCATATCCACAGAGAAACTCTAGAGCTCTGTCAGAGTGACCATCGGGTTCTCCCCTGATTGCTCAGTTTAGCAGGGCGGCCAGCTCTAGAAAGAGTCTTGGTGGTTCCAAACTTCTTCCATTTAAGAATGATGGAGGCCACTGTGTTCTTGGGAACCTTCAATGCTGCAGAAAGGATCTGTGCCTCGACACAATCCTGTCTCTAAGCTCTACAGACAATTCCTTTGACCTCATGGCTTGGTTTTTGCTCTGACATGCACTGTCAACTGTTGGACCTTATATAGAAAGGTGTGTTTTTCCAAATCATGTCCAATCAATTGAATTTACCACAGGTGGACTCCAATCAAGTTGTAGAAACATTTCAAGGATGATCATTGGAAACAGGATGCACCTGAGCTGAATTTCGAGTCTCATAGCAAAAGTCTGAATATGCTTTTTATTTTGAATACATTTGCTAAATTAAAAACAGTTTTCGCTTTGTCATTCTGGGGTATTGTGTATATATTGCTGAGTATTTGTATTTATTTAATTCATTTTAGAAGGGGTCTGAATACTTTCCGAAGGCACTGTATACTTCCATTCATTTTTTCAACTGGTACCAGGGACCTGCAGACGAGTCTTGTGAGGCCTGTGGGCATCCTAGATTTTCGGGATGTCTCATGGTCTGACAAACACCGCTCTAGCTCTGTCACCTTTCACCGCAGATGCGGAAGTGTGACATAGGCGGATGCTGTGGATTGCGACACATCCAATGCAAAAAATATCTCTAGCTTAAACAAGCAGATTTTGGGGGGGGGTATTTTTTAAATTATGCTAATTCGATTTCCGTGGGAGCGCAGACACCGACCTTAGGGGGTTAAAGCAATTAAAGATCTAATTGTTACAAAGAAATAATGAATTGACTACAGTTATAAGAATAAAACATGCATTTGCTTACCATATCAAGCTTGAAGATGATACACTGTTATGAGTGAGTGTACCACAAAACTTCAGGGTGTTGATGTATTCTTCCAACACCATGGGGAGGGAGGAGAAGTGTATTTTTTCTTTGCCTAGTCTTTCTTTGATGTCAAGTCAGCGCATATCGTTGCTACCTTAGCTGTTGAGCTAGCTAACATGCTACTGAACAGTGATGGTAGCATATTGACATGCACATAGGTATTAAGTCAGCAACGTCTTCACCTAAATATATAAGTGTTTAAAATATCAAGCAAATCATTGATTAGCCAGCTAGCTATCACTTTAAATGTGCAAAAATACAGGTAGAAACTGAAATATCCCCACACTCAACTGGTGGACCGCGGTCTAAACCCAGACCCTCACCTCACCTCCTCCCTGTAGGCTGTCTCGTCATTCTTGGTAATCAGGCCTACTACTGTTGTGTCGTCTGCAAACTTGATGATTGAGTTGGAGGGGTGCGTGGCCAGGCAGTCATGGGCGAACAGGGAGTACAGGAGGGGGCCCAGCACACACTCATGTGGGGCCCCTGTGTTGAGGATCAGCGAAATGGAGGTGTTGTTTCCTACCTTCATCACCTGGGGGCGGCCCGTCAAGAAGTCCAAGACTAATGTGTTGACCAGACTTTCTCAAATAGTACTTGAGTAACCCTGTGATATAGCAACAAAATGTGTTTCACTCTATCCCATAAAACGTGACTTTGGTAGGTAGCTAGATCGCTTGGTTTCCATTTGCAACTGATTTTCCGGTCTTGGAACTCATGTGTTCACCAGAAACGACTTCTGGTAAACTGTTTGCTACTAGCAATACATATTGTTGCCACAGATTAAAATAGAATGTCAAGATAATTATTTACCAGAAAAAAAAAATGTGGCGATCTGTTTGCCACTGGTGGTAATAAATATTATTGTTGCCAAAGGTTTTCTGCAAATTCATCACTACTGGCAAACATTTGAAACTTCTGGCAACATTTTGTGGCACACTATTTAGTTTACAGCAACTTTGCAACAAACTTGCGGGAAGTTTGCACTAACAAATTCATTTTGGTAATGGTTTCCAGATGAAGAAAGAAAAAGCGAATTAATCTGGAACTCATTACAAAAACGTCTTCCGTTCATTACCTCAGTGTTATAAATAAATGAGATGGGGAGGGTTGCAGGAGTTTAATAGAGCCAACCTGACAATGAACCCAGAAAAAGTGTTTTGTCGCTTGAATTTCATTACCAGTTTTATTCATCCTCTCTACTCTACCGATAAATAAGAATGCCTTCTATTGTAGCTTCGTCACAGCAATGTTGGAACATCTCTCTACACCTGCTTTTCATTAGCTTTTGTCTCACCCCTGTTAACAATGGCCACATGCCAGAAGAGTAAAATGTACTGTTAACGTGCTTTTAGAAGTCATTAGTATTGTTTTTTTTGTGGAGGACACCCCAAAATAATATATACAGTACCAGTCAAAAGTTTGGACACACCTACTCATTAAAGGGTTTTTCTTTATTTTTGCTATTTTCTACATTGCAGAATAATAGTGAAGACATCAAAACTGTATAATAACACATATGGAATCATGTAGTGACCAAAAAAGTTTTAAACACTTTGCCTTGATGACAGCTTTGCACGCTCTTGGCATTCTCTCAACCAGCTTCATGAAGGAGTTCCCACATATGCTGAGCACTTGCTGGCTGCTTTTCCTTCACTCTGCGGTTCAACTCATCCCAAACCATCTCAATTGGGATGAGGTCGGGTGATTGTGGAGGCCAGGCCATCTCATGCAGCACTCCATCACTCTCCTTCTTGGTCAAACATCCCTTACACAGGCTGAGGTGTGTCTTGGGTCATTGTCCTGTTGAAAGACAAATTACAGTCCCACTAAGCTCAAACCAGATGGGATGGCATATCGCTGCAGAATTCTGTGGTAGCCATGCTGCTTAAGTGTTCCTCGAATTCTAAATAAATCACTGACAGTGTCACACCATCACACCTCCTCCTCCATGCTTCACGGTGGGAACCACACATTTGGAGATCATCCGTTCACCTACTCCGCATCTCACAAAGACACAATGGTTGGAACCAAAAATCTCAAATTTGGACTCATCAGACCAAAGGACAGATTTCCACCGGTCTAATATCCATTGCTCGTGGTTTCTTTGCAGCAATTCGACCATGAAGGCCTGATTCATTCAGTCTCCTCTGAACAGTTGATGTTGAGATGTGTCTGTTACTTGAAACATTCATTTGGGCTGCAATCTGAGGCTGGTAACTCTAATGAACTTATCCTCTGCAGCAGAGGTAACTCTGGGTTTTCCTTTCCTGTGGCAGTCCTCATGAGAGCGAGTTTCATCATAGCGCTTGATGGTTTTTGCGACTGCACTTGAAGAAACTTTCAATGTTCTTGAAATTTGAAGGATTGACTGACCTTCATGTCTTAAAGTAATGAAGGACTGTCATTTCTCTTTGCTTATTTGAGCTGTTCTTGCCATAATATGAACTTGGTCTTTTACCAAATAGGGCTATATTCTGTATACCACTCCTACCTTGTCACAACACAACTGATTAGCTCAAACGCATTAAGAAGGTAAGAAATTCCACAAATTAACTTTTAACAAAGCACACCTGCTAATTGAAATGCACTCCAGGTGACTACCTTATGAAGTTGTTTGAGAGAATGCCAAGAGTATGCAAAGCTGTCATCAAGGCAAAGGGTGGCTACTTTAAATAATCTCAAATATAAAATCTATTTTGATTTGTTTAAAACCTTTTTTGGTTACTACATGATTCCATATGTGTTATTTCATAGTTCTGATGTCTTCAATATTATTCTACAATGTAGAACAATGTAAAAATAAAGAAATACCCTGGAATGAGTAGGTGTGTCCAAACATTTGACTGGTACTGTATGTATATAGATAGGAGAGTGGTCTGAAAAACTCTTGCAGGAAATAAAAGGGTTAGTGTCAATTCCATTTATTTCAGTCAGTTCACTTCAATGACTGAATTGAAAGAGATTCATCCCAACCCTGATGAATAGTTACATAACCATGTGTCTGTGGCGGTTTACAACTCCCAGAATGCACCTCTCTAGGTGTGGGCGGGAGGGGGGCTGGGGATGAGAGTGAAGGGTAACAACCCTCACCTTATTCTCGGAGAGATTGTGATAGATGTCCTCCGGGTGAGTTTCTAGAAGGAGGCTTCAGTTTTTTTCTCTACTGAAACATTGGCTGGATTAACCCAATCAAAAGATAAATCAGACTTGGAACACCAAAGGCAGTGATGGTGGCCTCTTAAACTGACTCCACCGGGCAAGAGGATTGAGATGGAGAGCGGGGAGACAGTGGGTAGACATGGTTCCCACACCCTTTAGGATTTCCTCGACTGCCAAAAGCCTGAGAGGCTAGGGAAATTAGCTGTTCCCAGTTTACCCGAGATGGAGTGGGATTTCTACAGGAAAGATTCATTACCATGCAGACAAGGGATGAATAGTTTACTGTGACTGCCAAACAATAGACAGGTGCGTTTGTGAGACTGAGGGATTCAAATAAAGTGGGAATAAATGGAATGCTAGTACCAATGTGATGTAACCACTGTTATCCGAGAAATGTGCTTTCGAAGTGAAGGTAACTGAGTAGGAGCATGATGAAATGCCTCAATAACCACCACTATTTGTCAAAGATCTCGAACTAGAATGACAGCTCTAGTTAGATAGTCCTAACTAGAGCTGTTATGATAGTTAGGAGGCTTGAGGGAGGACAGTTGATGTCTCAACCCTGATCCAAGTGAACAGGCCCAAAATATACCCAGACAGCCCCAGCCTATAATACACTTCTCCTGACCTAGTCGACTTCGTCCTTGCTCACTCCATTATAGCCTGCACCAGTCAGACTGCCACAAGCCCTATACAGTAGATGCCCCAAACTTACATCCAGCAAACTCATCCCGTCGTACATTGCAGCCCCCCCCCTGTTTACAGTACATGACACTCTGCCAGCTCTGGCCTACGCCAGCCTACTCGCACTAACTCTGATGTGCTCGCTGTGTCCTCACTTTGCTGACCATCAGGTCGTGAGACACCATTAAGGGCAATCCCAGCCTCTCACCAGGGATTTAAAGGCGCGATGAGCCGATTGCCCCAAAACGAGCGGAAATTAGCTTTTCCCGTGCCCTGTTTGCCCAGGCCCTATAATAGTGTATACATCTGGGTAGTAACGCAGCGCTGTACTTTCTTTTTAAGCTACCCCGGGCCACATGGTCGAAGGGGATAGGGGACGAGAGCGAGGGATTTTTTTTTTTCCCGGGTGGGAGAAAATGAGATATACGGCCTTAATCTGTGGTGGAATAAACACATAAATCAAACATGTCAAGGAATTACTTCTCCATCTGTCTGCCTTAAACGCTGATGCATCTAATCGTTGATATCTAAGCTTGGGGAAAGAGAAAAAAAGGAAAATACAACGGTGTCCATCCATGAGAAAAAATACTGAGGGTTGAGAGAGAACAGAGTGTTCTGACTATTCTGTAGTGATACAGTTGAACATGGAGCACTGTCAATTCTGGTGTTGCAGTAACAGGGTCATTGATAGGATATAGTGATCCTTGGCTCACCTGATGACTTCTATACCCCAGCGCTCAGCTTGAGGCCAAACTCCAAGCATTCTTTTCGCTCTCTTTTCTTCCTATCCCTAAATTGATTCGATGATGTAGCGAGGTGGAAACCTATACTGCTTCGCCACGGTCACTTAATTGTATGGGGAACATCATTTTTCAACCACGGCACAACTCTTCCCATCCCCAAGAGGTGCTTTTCTTTAAGAGTGATCATTATGTTGTTTAGAACGAGCCGCTAGGCAGAATGAAAATGCAACTAGGACCAACAAACCGAGGCACAAACCGAGGCACACTCCAGGGGTATGGCGCACGACGGAGCAAACAAACAAAAGGAACAAACCCCGGAGAGAAATGGAGCGAGCGGCTCACTTTGATCGCCTAAAGTCCCTTGCGATTTATCGATCCCGGAATCTCATCTCAAGCTTCGCTTTTCTCCATGCTCACGCTCACGGGCGCTATTGAAAGATGTGCATCTCTCAAGGTTCAATCTGAATGCACTTACACAGAATTTAAGATAAAAAGAGACAAACCACGCTAAGGAGTTAGCGGGGAGTCAGCTCCTAGCCGTTTGTCGTCAAATTCATAATGAAGTCGACAACTTTCCAAAAAAGGGACATTCTGATTATTTGTTTCCTGAACCATGCTGCTTTGTCGTCGAGTCAAGCCCACTTATTCTGTATTCCACTTCCCTCTTCAAATTCGCTCCCTGTCAAAACGTGTAATATATGGCCCCGCTCGTCATTGACACCTGAGAAAAAATATAGTTTCACTGTCCGTTACAGTGCAGCCGTCGTCTCGTTTGTGACAAATTCAGGGATGTCACCCGATAACACCTTGACAAATGGCTTCCCTCCCCCTCCTCCAATAACCAATACATCTCTCTCTCTGTCTGGCTGTCTGGCTCCAATATTAGATGGTATTATGTGATATTATATCACGACACAGCTGAGCACATTAACCAGACTGGGTCTGTGAATAGCTATGGAGGAAGCATTGGTGGGAAAGGGTTTTGTGTGAGGAGCAGGGCCCTGTTCAAATACCTTTCAAAGGCATCCTTGCTTCCTCCCTTCCTTCCTTGAGATAATCACAAGGTTTCTTTCTACTCTATTGTTCTCACCAATCGTACTGTGTTAGATCAGTGATTTTCTTAAGGAAAGCAAGGGAGGAAGGAAGGGTGCATTTCAATGCTATATATATATATATATATATATATATATATATATATATATATATATAAAAAAGGAGAAGCTGCATGGGCCTGAATGGGGAAGAAGAACCCAAGGCTGGGGCTGGAATCCCCAGCCCCCACAGAACTAGTTATCACCTGTCAGTGGCTGGTGCACTGGGACGGGTAATATGCACATAGAATGAGTCCCTCTGAGGCTCAGAGAGAGAGAGCGTGCACGCAGGCACTGAGCAAGCTAGCTCTCCCTGCAACCCGTCAAAACACCGGGGTTCGTTTGCCTCGCAACCCATCATCACACCATCACATTGGGGTAATATAAACATGCGTTGTACGAGAGGAAGAGTGCACGGCTCTTGTTGCATTTGTGTAGTAGTATTTTGGTTTGCTGTGGCTAAGACAGGCCATCTACAAAGATTAATACAGTAGCATACAGTGTGTGAAGAGGCATACATAGAAATCCTGCGTTGATGAAGATTTTTAGGTACGGTAGCTTGCTGTGACCTGAGCACCTGTGTGTAGTGCTGCTGTCAGGCGTTAGTGAAGAGAGGGCATCATTCTCTCGCACATCGTGCCCGTCTCTCCCCGAGGAGCGGCCCGAAATAGTCTTGCGTCACCGACCAATGGGGCGGCATGAAGCCTCTTCTCCCAGAACAGGCGCCACCGAGCCGAGGTGGGTGGTGGTGGGAGCCAGGGAGGGCAGCAACAGGGCCTAGATAAGAGGATTATACCACTATTATGTACCCCAGGGGGTTTTAGCCAGTGCAGAGAAACAGTGTTTAGAAGGGCAGGACCTCAGCCTCCACGGCCTCTACCAGTGACAGTGTAATAGACGGCAATGGAAGCTGGTGACACAGCGTGAGGAAGCCAGGGGAGGCATCAGGGTCGCGGCCAATGTGCTTCACATCCCCACAAGCCCCCGGACTGTGTTTGAACACCGCTCTGTAAGGGGAGTGCATCACGTGGAGGGCTTCTCGTGTCTCTTCTCTCCCCTCCTGGGTAGAGTGAAATGGGTCTGGCTGAGATGGAGCAGAGGTTTCCTACTATTTGGCCTTAAGATGGGATTTTATTCATATACAGTGCCTTCAGAAGGTATTCATACCCCTTGACTTATTCAAAATGTTGTTGTGTTACAGTCTGAATTTAAAATGGATTAAATTGAGATTTGGTGCCACTGACCTACACAAGATACACCATAATGTATAGATTTAGCAGCGGGCGGCTGCCAAGTGGTGATATTTTTGTTCAAATGTCTGAAAATGAGCTACAGTTCTTTTGCAACATAAGTGTATGACATTTAGGCTAATTGTGCCAGTAACCCAAAACTTTATCCAGTCACAGGGCACTGCAATGGGATCCCCGTTCGCACCTAATTATGCAAATGCATTCATGGGAATGTTTGAAGAAGATTTTTTTAATAATGATAATTAGTTTAGCCCCCTCTTGAAATGTTGGTTCACTTATATTGATTAGGTTTTTTTCTCATTTGGAGTGGGACCTAGGAGCAATTGGAAGGGTTCAGACTGTACATTAATTCCAGGTTGCCCACAATTAAGTTCACTCTCGAATCCAGTGAGGAAACAACGGACTTCAGACCACTGTGTTCCACAAGAAGACTTTTCCTGGACTTTTCAAGTCACCATCCTTTTACTCTTAGACACAGTCTACCTTATAGCTTCCAGAAGAATATGTAATACTGAAGATACATTGGAAAAACAAGCAACCACCTTGTGTGATCACTTTGTCTCCAAGGGTTATGATAAGAAGTTGTTGGATTATTCTGTTGTTAGGGTACGTAATGTTATACAAGACCCGTTATTGAGCCCTAAACCTGCAGCTCCTAATGATCAACGTGCTCTATTTGTGTCTACCTATTCCCCTTTCTTGAGCTCAACTTTCGTTAAAAAGCATTGGCAAGTTCTGCCTACAGACCCCTCTGTGGGCCGGGCATTTCAGAATATCCCTCAATTTGCTTTTAAACGTGCTAGAAACCTACGAGCCGATGAATATGTAACCCCTCAGTATTTTCTGTCTACCCTCCCGTCAGGCAATTTTCCCTGCCATAATTGTGTAAAGTGTAATGCGATGATCAAGGGAGATTTCTTTATTACGCCCATACGGGAAAGAAAATGTATGTGAAGGTTAAAATATCTTGTAAAACCCCATTTGTGGTCTATTATTATTAAAACCCCATGTGGTTATTATTATGTTGGGAAGTCTAAGAGAGATTTGAAAGTCCGCATTAAAGAGCACCACAGCAATATCAGAACTGGCGATGAGAGGTCCCCTGTAGTCAGACACGTTAATGCGGTGGGACAGGATGTGTGCCAACTCAGATTTTAGGGCATAGAAATTGTACAGTCACCAAAGAATTGATCGACAAAGAGAGGCATGTTATAGTGATGCCTTACAAACCGAGAGCCCTAGAGGCCTGAAGGAAGAACTTCCGTTAGGTTGCTTCCTGTGAGCGACAGGTGCGCTGTTCTCTATTAAAAAAGTATAATTATTCAGCTCTTGTCGAAAATGCATGTAAATAATGATTGTAAATAATGAATGTACCTAATGAATGTAAATAACGATTGCAAATAATGAACGTAAAATAACGATTGTAAATAACGACTGTAATTGAACAAGTAGTCCTGCCGAGCAATGAGCATTGAACATTTGCATGGGGCTCACTTTTTAACGTCAGATAGGATTTGCTCTGTGATCTTATGGTGATGCCTACTAAGGGATACCAGAGATAATAATAATTGTAAATAATGATTGTGAAAAAAGAAAGAAGCGGTACTACGATGTGACATTATCTATAAATATGGGTGCCTTTCGTTCTCCAAAACGCTGACCAAGGCTGTGGCCAAAACGCGTCAGTTTCCTCTGACCTCTCCTGCAACAAAAAACAACATTAAAATGTAAAAAATATTCCAGTGAGAGTGTTTTTTTCCCCCGTTTCTTTAATCGTGCCAGTACAAGCACCATGTAAACAGCATTTAAAAATCCAACCAGTTGCCTTAAAGGGAAAATTCACTCAAAAACTATCTTCTGGTATGTTGAAACAGTCCCAAAATGTTTTGCATGTCAACAGCAAAGTTTTCAAGATATTGGACTTTCAAGAAGAAACGTGTCATTTGGCCACATCATCATGATGATGAAAAACGCCATACTCAGTTGCCAAGTCCAGGAGAGTTGTCGGGGGCACTTGCTTTGTTACCAACCAATAAGGAGCTCTTATAAAGACCTTAGAGTGTCAGAAAATGACTGTCAATCAAGCTGAGAGCGCACAGAACAGTGTGTTTGTGTGTCAAACTGCACACACACACACACACACACACACCTACAGGGCTCCACAGCTGTGCCCTGGCAGCAGAGTAGAAGAAAGCTCTTTCATGGGGAGTCAGGAAATTTCCCCCGCTGGGGGGGGGGTTGTATGTGCATGAGAGAGCGAGAGATTGCCTGTGTGGATTGGTGTGTGTGTGTGTGTATTACTGCATAAGAGAGCATGAGATTGCCAGTGTGGATGCGCACAATGTAGCGACAGCCGATGAAGAGGGCTGCCACAGAGGCCACTCCATAGAGTAAAATACCAGCCATCCAGGGTTTACCTGCCTGGGCCGTTCCACTCCATTCAACGGCAGAGGGGACACTTTCAGGACCTTCGTAACTCTCAGCACTTACTGCCAAAGCATGGGAACAGTTCTCCAAGCCCCCCCCCCCCTCCTTTTCTTCTCCCACAAACTTCCCATAAAATAAATAGCTTTTTCCTCTCCCACATCACAGGATAACTGGGTGAATAGTAAATAGGAGTCCTGGCCTGGCCCAGTCAAGGTTATGAAGACCTGGAACGTAAAAATTGGATTTAGTGGCTCGTGATAAAGCACGGTAAAAGTTAAAGCCAAGGCTGATGAAAAGAGCCTTGTTGGAAAATGAGCATACGGCAGGTGAGATGTAACCCCTGCAGCCTCGACGAGCCACTCGTGTCTGGGAGTAAGTGCCGCCGATCGACAGAGAACGAAACACAGATAAGGCCGAGTGGAAATAGAGCCCGAGAAATGTACCAAGGGAAAATATATGACCTCTGCCCTCTGGGTGGCTCTTTGGCTCTCTTTCCCTTCGCTCGCTCTCTATCAGCCACACACACGGGATATGGTTGTGCGCATCCACACCGGCAATCTCATGCTCTCTTATGCAGTAATACACACACACACACACCAATCCACACAGGCAATCTCTCGCTCTCTCATGCACATACAACCCCCCCCCCCCACCCACACGCACAAGCTCTCACTGTCCAACAGTCAATATTTTCTGAACGATGGGCTCCCTGGGGGACTGCAGGCAATCCGGAGCGGTATAAGACCCTGCACAATGAAAGAGCCTGTGATTGCATTCGACCGTGCCTTCAAAAGATGTCATACATCAAACGGAGCAACAGATAAAATGGCCATTCAGAGTGAATTAATCAGTGGAGTGCCATTCATGGGCACACTACCATTTGTCTCAATATTATAAATAAGGCGGTTCCGTACAACCCGTTTTTCAATAAAAAGCAAAAAAATGTAAATAACCCGAGATAACGACGTGTGGTGCCAGGCTGCTGCATGTGCTCGCCAGGCATTAGACCGTGCTCAACGGCAATCGGCGGTGAGTTATTATCAGACCATTGCGAGATGGAGTGACCTTGACTCAGGTGTAGTGTTACTAGCCTTTCTTGTGTTAACAGCATAACTAGCGTTAATAGCATACCACGTGTCCCGTCCCTCTCTCCCAATTTAACTGGCTCAATTGTGGAGAATCGGGCCACTTAGAATTCCTAGTCACTGCAGGAACAAGTAGTCCTGCCGAGTATTGAACATTTGCATCGGGCTCGCTCTTTAACGTCAGATCAGGATATGCTCTGTGATCTTATGGCGATGCCTGCTGAGGGATACCAGAGATAAATCACAGATTGCGCTGGCCCCCACTTCCAACCCGCATTTCAATCAAATTAGGCCGACAACCTGGTTAAAGCCACAGAAACACACAGAAAGATCAATGAAAAGGACAAGCAATTTCACCCCTGGAGAGAGTCTCGCAAATGCTGAAGAAGAAAAAAAGGCTTCAAAGACCTGGTCTCTAAGTGGGTAACAGCGCGCGCCTCCTTGGATGGAGGGCGACAGCAGCACGGCACCTTCTTTTGATCAAGCATATGAAATGGTCTTGTTGGTCTGCCTGGGTCTTGTTCTGCCTCGCAAAATTGCACAAAAACAAAACGGAGGACCAGACCACACATGAAGGGGACCTAATAGAATTCACTTTTGAGTGTCTAGCTTTTGTTTGTAGCCTATTGTTAGCATTAGCAAAATGCTTGTTCTGTCGCACTACGTTAGCATAGCTTGCGTCGCCGACTTCGCATTTGAGCAGTTCAAAAGTCTGTGGAAAGACGGGGCTGTTATTCCACTGAGAATACTACGTCTGGATCCATACTCTGTCTGCTGAGTGGACGTTGAACAGTCAGTCTTCAGTCTCAGGACACACTGGCCCAAGGCATCGGACATCAGCATGTCAGTCTGTTTCATCATGGAGCGATGCATCGGTAATGAGTAACCATCTGTAGTAAATACAGTAAATGAAAGGTTGGGTCAATATGGTGCCATAATGCCTAGCCTAAGGGCCATGATGCCTTACTGTGGCCTGACTCTCAATAAGGAGATGATGTCTCTAGAGCCCCCTCTACGTGTGTTCTCTCTCTCTCTCTTTTCTTTTACTTCATTAACATGCATATGCACGTGAACACACACACACACACACACACACACACACACACACACACACACACACACACACACACACACACACACACACACACACACACACACACACACACACACACACCAATGTGTGTGTCTTCATGAACTAAACTTAACACACACACCCGCACACACACAGTCACAGTCACACACAAGTTATGAGTACACCCCTTCATCAGACATCTGCTGTATCACCCTCCCCAGCATCATCAACAAAGGATGTACTTGGTCTTTTCATTCCCATGCCAAGAACAACCGACAATCTACCACCAAGGTTACTTGAATGACAACTCCGATAGCTGAGTAGCTAGACGGAGAGGTGGAGAGGGGAAGAAAGGAGGAGGAGTTGACATTACTCCAGAAGTGTCTCTCTCTTTCCCTCTCTCCTGCCACTCTGTGACCCTTTCACACACACACACACACACACACACACACACACACACACACACACACACACACACACACACACACACACACACACACACACACACACACACACACACACACACACACACACACACACACACACACACACACACACACACACACACACACACACACACACACACACACTTCTCTCTCTATCTCTCCCCTAAGAACAGGGGGAGAGCTAATGCTGTCTCTGAATTATTAATCGTCAGACAACAAGGAGTCGGAATCTCTGGGAATTATCTGACGGAAGGTCAAACCAGGAGCTCAGCGTAGCCAGAAACCAAACCCCGGCTCCTTTCATCCTTCCATCCTTCCACTCTCCTTTTCCTTGGCTGCCTAGCGGAGAGAGAGAGAGAGAGCAGGAGAGAGAGAGAGAGATAGAGAGAGAGAGAGCGGAGGAACCTCGGGCATCTAACTGCAGCAAAGTGCCCTGATCGCCCAAGTACACAGCTGTGAATGGGAAGCAAAAAAAAAAAAACACTGGGGAAACACATCTAAACCCTGTAGTGTAGTTGAATCCTTAATAGCAGAGAAAATGCAGTGCGTGATGCTGCATCACGGTCACATTGTATCTGTGTGGGAGTTGAATACAGAGTATTAGAAAGACATGTTTGTCAGAGATTTTTTTGCCAATCAGGGGGAAATATTTTACGAGGCAAGATGAGTCCCAAATGGCTCTAGTCCCCTATGGGCCCTGGTCAAAAGTAGTGCACTATACAGAGGTGCCATATGGGATGCAGCCGCACTCCCTGTAAGGGAAGGAAATGGTGATGTTTTATTCGAGTCGAGGGGTGGATACTGTATGTGTCAGAAGTGTGGACAAGTTGGAGGTGTGTAGGTGTCTCACATTGCGTCGATTGACATAAGCTCCTGGATTTGAATGATCTACTGCTACAGGAGGAAAGCTAACAGCCGCGGGTCGGCCATCTTAAAATGAGAAAAGAGGGAGGTCGGAACTTCAACACACCGTAGTCCCCAACATGACTTCGATCTCTCTCGGTTCAGTCGGTGATTAAATACCAACACTGGGCTGTCGGGCTGGAAAGTTCCATCTAATCCTTCACCCCTCCATCACTCGAAATGAGACGGCCCACATCCATCACACAGACGAGAGCAGGGCAGTGGATGGGGGGGCGGGAATGGTCTCGACCCCACTCAATGGCTGGACACGCACCGGCCTCATGAAGCAACCTTTCAAACATGGCGGACCATCCACCAAACTAGACATAAAGGCCTGTAGGCCTTAAGCCTGAACTTTACATTGGATAGTTGTATGGATGTATGGTTGTGAACAGGAGAGGGAGAGAGGTAGAGAATGATAGGGAGGGATTCCCCAGAGGTCTTCCTTGTCAATACTTAGGCCTGGTCTCTTGGATTCCAGGGGTGGCCAGAGAGCAGTCATCCATCAGGCTACAACTCACATAACATGAGGCGGAGGGAAAAACAGAATGATTTATGTCCCTCTGTAGCCTGGTCAGTCTCTCTCTCTCTTTCTTTCACACACACACGCAACATACACACACAGACACAAACACACACACCACAAGTTATGAACTGCGTAAGCTTATAATGTGGCAAAGATAAATAGCTCAACTTCTTCCCTGGCTAACCTCTACACATTGAGGGGATTCTACTGTAGTAAGAACAGCCATGGAGCCACCGGTACAACTCTGTAAGTCTGCCATTACACATGTCAGAGGAGGTTGGAACTGGAACAACTGCTAGCTAGCATATACAGTATATCTGGCTTAGTGAACTTCTGAATGATTTAAAAGCTGCGATGTTTGCCTATGCCATCTGAAAATCCAATTGTATTAACATAAAAGCCCGTAAAAGACTTTATAACAGAATTGAACTTATTGTATGAACGAGGAAACCCGTTTTATGCAAACAAAAACATAGTCCAGAAATAGGAAACCACATATTAAAACGCGTGACAACACATGATGTATTCCAATGCAAAACGCTGTCCTGCGGCCTAATTCCAGAAAGACCACCATCGAGCCACGGAACCAAAAACAACAACATTCCACCACTTCAGCTGATCATCTGCAGGAGCCTTACTATCTACTACAGCACATGATCCGTCTCTTAATGTATTGAGTCATTACTTACTAATGTTTACATGGATGTTTGACAGAGATCCAGGCTGATCATTGCACACGCACGCACGCACGCACGCACACACACACGCACACACACACACGCAAACGCACATTCAATGAATGAAGCCCTAATGGTCATGCACTCAGTCTATCAGTCTATCTGATTAGCAGAATGGGGCATTGGATAGATGATCATGGATAAACCGTATCGCATATTATTGACTGTATAAGAGTTGGCTCTTAAGAATCCTCTTGAAGCGGACTAATGTCGGTACCACCTCAAACCATGTTCATGGGGGCTTTCCTAGAACCCACACTCTTATCCAACCACAGATCAATGCAGTGCGTAGTGAGTGGCTGAGAAGCATTAATAGTGTGGAGGCAGGGTTGACGGGTGTAGAGGTGGAGGTCAGGCTGGAGTGAAGGGCAGTCATCCATTGAAACGACACCACAATAGAAGATAATTGACAAGTGCATTGGGAGGGATTATGACCTGTGAGTTTTTCTGAATAGGGAGCCAATGTGTAAAACAGTAGCATCAGACACAATTGATTAATGATTCTGACTGACGGCGGTGTAATCACAGCTGATCAATTGGGAGTTTTGAGTGGAGGGACTGTCACTGAAAAATGTGTGACTTTTTGTCCACAGTGTGATAGGGTTTTGTCCACCTTCTCATCGAAAGGTGATGGGACTCTGGTGTATTCTATTCCTACAAAATGTACACCTGGGGCACAAGCTTGCCAAAGTCCCCCACAGAAAACGTGCATGGTTGGAGTATGAGGTTCCTTTACGGAACTCTGTTGAAATGTATTTCAAAAAACGTCTATCCGAATTCATCCCAGATCTAACATGATAGGATAGGTTGAAACAAGGGTTCCACTCCTACATCCCACCCTATCAACACATTGAGCTATACAGCAGTAATCCTTTGCCTATGGACCTGAATTGCACTGTTAGCACTGAGACTATTTGCCCTAGTAGGAAACCCACTGTGGGCATACATACCCCACAAGACATGCCACCATGGGTCTCTTCACAGTTCTAAAAAGAAGCTGGGAAAATCCGTGATAGCCACAATTACAGTAGGCGAGGAAGAAAGAATGAAAGGAAGACAGAAGGAACGAACAAACAAATTAATGAATGAATGAATAACCAAACCATTATTGCAAAGTACAATTTCTTCTCCTAACTGGGCTACAGCGGTGAGTACTGTGTTTGGACACTTGGCTGTAGTCTCAGTGGACGCTATTGGCCTGGCCTGCCCATCAGTCAGCCTGATGCATGGTTCCAGGGGGCACAAATGAAACCTGTCACAACAAGGGTAATGATGTCAGACGCACTATATCTCACTGTAGAGTATGGAACAGAGCTGGAGTGTCGCTCGGCAACGCCAGGTCCCCGCTGACCTTGAGGTGGGGTTTGGCGGAGGGACAGGGTGTGGGTGAGGGGTGGTTGGTGAGGTAACCTGAAACCTTTGTCCACAAAGGGGTACTTAAAAGGCGAAGCGATCCCTTTCTCCCTTCTCTCTGCGTGTATGTTGCTATTGTACAGGCTCATCATCCATTATCATTCCCATCATCCCTTCCTTTTTGTCCTTGACACCCTGTTTTTCTCCCTAACAACCCCTCTCTCTCTCTTCATGTCACGTCTCGAGAAATATGTATTTCTCTGACGGATGGAACGTCTTGGGAAGAACCAACAGTCATTGAAAGATTGTCATGGCTGATATTCTGAAGGACAATCTCTATATGCCAAGTGTGTGTGTATGCGTGTGCGTGTGCGCGCCCGTGTGTGTGTGTGTGTGTGTGTGTGTGTGTGTGTGTGTGTGTGTGTGTGTGTGTGTGTGTGTGTGTGTGTGTGTGTGTGTGTGTGTGTGGGAGATAGATAGAGAGAGAAGGAGGACGTGCATGGGTCAGCTCTTCTCAAATGCCCTCTTCATTACCAGCCATTAGGCAAAGACAGACAGACAGACAGACAGACAGACAGACAGACAGACAGACAGACAGACAGACAGACAGACAGACAGACAGACAGACAGACAGACAGACAGACAGACAGACAGACAGACAGACAGACAGACAGACAGAGAGAGAGAGAGAGAGAGAGAGAGAGAGAGAGAGAGAGAGAGAGAGAGAGAGAGAGAGAGAGAGAGAGAGAGAGAGAGAGAGAGAGTCCAACTCTAAAACAGCCATAGTGCAGGAGGATGGGTTAGTCCATAAAGACACATTACACATTTTCCTGTCTCAGCCAGAACTTAGAGGCCATTAAAGCAGCCACTTCCAACAATTAGCATCTCTCCAAACCACTCTATAGTATTCTCGAAGAAGTAGTCCTCATGCAGTATGTACTGTACAGTAGCTACACACCCTCCACACTTTTATGAAGGAATAACATTAGAAGGACTCCGTCATTGCACATTGCAATGATTGAGAATACAGGCCTATATTGTATTTCAAGCCCCTTTCAAGAAACTCAAGGGCACCGCACAACAACAAAAGAAGAGGAGGAAAAAAGCAAGGAATAGGCACTTCAAGTTGGTCGCCAATACCAATGACATACAGTAGCTGCGGAATGATGAACAAGTTTTACTACACAGTAGGCTATCACCTTATGCTGAGCATTAGCCCGTCATAAATAGTTAAGGCCCACACAAGCATGGCTGATTTATGGTGTTTGCATCTGATCAGGGGGAGGAGAAGAGAATGGATTGCCTCCCGGCCTTTTACACACAGCCATAAATCAGAGCAAATTTGTCAAAAGGGAAAGAAAGAAGAGACACAGTAAGTGTGAAGTCAGGGCTTTCGGTAGGCCACAAATAAAACCGTATCACAACATCATACCCATTACACTGTCAGGATACAGCTGTTGTTGGGGGGGGGCATATGTTCCTGACAATGTGCAGATAGTAGGCTATAGACATTCACGAGAGGAGATGAGTAGCTACTTGACTCGCTAGTGCGGTGTCCTATGTACATGTAGTGTACACTTGAATTGAAGTAGGCCTAGTATACATGGGAAATGGAAAGGTTCTTTTTCACCCATACCATCATTTACTGGTATATATTTCCAGGCAATAAAAAGACCCAGAGGTTGACAAGAAGAGAACATCAATATGAAAGCATTCAGAAATAAGTAGCAGGACCAAAACAAGGCCAGTCAGCCTTTTGAAAAGAGAATAACAATTCATTATGGGAGATATCAATTCATTTGATCGATGTTCGGGACTTTGAGAAAGGCAGTTTGTCTAATAGCTTAGTGTCTCGACTAAAAGGCACAAGACCTAAAAAAAAAAAAAAGACATATAAAAAGGACCTTTCATCACTCTCTCCAGCGAGTCATCATTTCAATCATTTTACTGATGGGAATGAAGGTTTGACTTGCATATCAATTTGCTAATATACTTTATGCTAATCCTGAGTGTGGTGTGGAGAGTGAAGAGAAAAAGATGACGTCATCGCGCCAGTGAATACAGTGCACAGAGTGCAAGGATACATTTGAGGCTATATAGCGATCGAACCAGCAAGATCTCATAGTTTCCTTTCGAAATTCGATGTATTATGGATGAATGTCTATTTTTCGACGCATTCATTCCACTCGCTTCCAGGGTTAAAACAGAAACAACTCAACGGGTTAAGTTTCGGTATTCATTCCGAGTGATTGAGGTTGGTGCTATGGTTTGGGGAAGGCTTAAAACAAAATAATGAAAAAAACAACACCCTATTACCATGAGGCATCATCGATATTCTTGTGGCTCGCTATAGCACTGTGAACTGCCATAGCGCAGTGGTCTAAGGAGAACTCTCTGGAGCCGAGCATCACGAGTTTGCTCCAAGCGCTGGGCAATCGTTTTTTCGGCGAGTACAGCGGAAGGCATACACCGACGTTCTCGGGACCTTTTCAGACGTGTGAAATCGCAGTGTGTTTTCTTGTGTTCCCCTTCCCCTTTCCTTTCCAATACTCCCTCCACACACACACACTTGTGCGATACCAGAGAATACACCCCTGCACATCTATGTCATTCCAGTGAAGGCAATGAAAGCAGAGTCGGTCCTGATAAATACTATACAGGCTGTCTGATGCTGATAATTGCTTTGAATAACAAACGATAAAAACAACGATGGCCATTAATGCACTATATCGAGAGGTTAAAATGCCAAAGGTTTAGCAGGAACTAGTGGAGACGAGGGCCACTCAGAGTAGGACACGAGGGGCATGAAAAATACATAGCAGGTGACTATCCACATTAGCTGGGGTTGGCATTTAATATAGTCACGTATACGTGCCCTTCTAGTCTAACTCTGAAACTCCCATAGTGAACACACAGTGGGAAGCACAATTGAGAGAGTTTCTCAAACCGGCGGCTAGGATACTTCTATGACATGGCATACATTGTTTTCCATCAAATGGGTATCGTGACTCACTTAAGATCCATCCTTTGGGCTGAAGTAAAATGTACTATAGGTAAGAACTACTAACCTTCGCTTTGGTTTCATTAAATTAGACTATGGGTAACAAATCTCCAATTACGAGACAATAAGGATTCCAACGTCAGCTTCATTTCAAAACGAATAATGGTACTGGCTAATTTATGCAGATTGGCCCATATATTTTCCAGAGCTGACTGCCTAGGAAAGTCTCTAAACAAGACCTGACCTCGGTCCCTATCTGTCTTCATTTCCCTCTTTAAAAAGAAACTCCAGAACGCTTTAGAAATTGAGCGGAAGAGATGACAAGCGGAGAGGCGAGCCAGGAGAGAATTCAAGAGGGAAATGCAAATAGATGAAGGGAAAGAGAGAGACGTAGAGAGAAGAAAGGGAGAGAGTGGAGGAATCAGCGGGGAATGGGAGGGAGTTGAGCAGCCGAGGAGAAAACGAGAGAGACTGAGAGACAGAGAGAGAGAGAGAATGTGAGAGAGAGGAAAATGAGAAACAGAGGAGAGAATTTACTTGAAATGGCATGAAACAGGCCCAGCAATCGAGGCTCTCGAGTGGATAATGAGGCCTTTCTTCTCCTGTCAATTAAAAAAGTCACTCGCTGACTTCACAGAGGTATACAGAGGTTGGGGGTAGTGGAGGGGGTGAACTCCCTGCTCTCACTCTCTCTCCCTCCCTCCAGTGGCACTGCTGAGTCATCAAGAGGTTGCAGCTGGACCAAGA